>NC_091735.1:8938461-9246346 GCF_030179905.1 Drosophila bipectinata | reverse complement strand
CGTCTGTCTGTCTGTTTCTACGCGAACTAGTCTCTCAGTTTTAAAGCTATCGTCTTGAAACTTTGCACACACCCTTCTTTCCTTTGCACGCAGTATATAAGTCGGAACGGCCCGGATCGGCCAACTATATCCTATAGCTGCCATATAACTGATTAATCGGAAATGGCATAACTTCGATGTTTTCAGAGTTAGAGAGTTCGAATTTCGCATGAGTGCTATTTTTAGCAAAATAGTACGACCTACCAAAATTCATAAGGATCGGTCGACTATATCCTATAGCTGCCATATAACTGATTGATCGGAAATGGCATAACTTTGGTGTTTTTAGAGCTAGAAAGTTGGGATTTTCTATGGGTTCTATTTTTGGCAAAATAATTCGTTTTATCAAGTTTCGTAGGGATCGGCCGACTATATCCTATAGCTGTCATATAACTGATTGATCGGAAATGGCATAATTTTGGTGTTTTTTGAGCTAGAAAGTTGGGATTTTCTATGGGTTCTATTTTTGGCAAAATAATTCGTTTTATCAAGTTTCGTAGGGATCGGCCGACTATATCCTATAGCTGCCATATAACTGAACGATCGGAATTGACCCAAATTTTGTGTTTTTGAATATAGAAAGCTGGAACTTGGTACAGATTATATTTTTGATCAGTTAATCCGACCTACCAAATTTTATAACGACCGGCTGACTGTATCTTATAGCTGCCATATAACTGAACGATCGGAAATGGTTTTTGGTAGAAATACCAACTTTGCTATTTTTGAAGATAGAAGTTTGGGACTTTTTTTAGATTTTGTATAATAATAACTTGAGTTATATTATCATATTCTCACAAGGATCGGCCAACTATATCCGATGTTTGTCGATATATATCCGGTTTTAACTGCAGGGGTATATCAACTTCGGCTCCGCCCGAAGTTAGCTTTTCTTTCTTGTTTGTTTTATAGTTCATTTTGTAGGATACGAAGCAGAACAGACATTTTCCTACAAATCCAAATGCTCATATACCATAAGAGAACCACCTTGAACGCGACACTTCAACCTACTTGAGTTTCCTAATATCCCGATATGGTGGGAGAAGTTGGCATTATCGTGGGAGAAGTTAGTATTTGACACTTTTTATTCCCGGTACTCGTAGAGTACAAGTTCGCATTGTAGTCGTATGAATGTATGTAACATAGAAAAGGAATCGTCGTCGGCTCCATGAAGTATATATGTATATTCTTGATCCGCATCAACAGTCGAGTCAATATAGCTAAGCCCGTCTGTCCGTTCGTCCGTTCGTCCGTTTGTCCGTTTGTCCGTATGAACGCGTGGATCTCAGAGACTACACGAGATAGAGCCATGTATCAAAGAGACTTCTTAAATGACCAAGCAGTTCAAGTTTGTTTCAATATTTTGCCACGCCTGCTCCCGCCGCCAACCATTTCTTTAGTTAATATATATTTTGAAATTTCATCCGAATCGGCCGATTTTTATACTCATATATATACAATTACCCATACAAACGAGCTAAAATTTTGAACGCGTGGATCTCGAAGACTATAAAAGGTAGAACTATCCGATTTGGAACTTGGAATCTTATGGTATCCGCGGAGATTAAGAATGTGTCAAAATGTTGCCACGCCCACTCCCGCCCCCAAAACAGAAATCTGGTTGTACCCCTAGTTCGTTAATTTTTTTTGATAATGGTTTGATGGCAAACTGTTCTAATGGCTAATCTACACCTACAAATCAAAAAGCAGCCAGATCGGATAATTTTTAGAAGAGTTAAAGACTTTTTACTCTGCTTCCCTACTGAATCGGTAGTATGGCCGTACGTTAGGTTTGTTGTTGTTTTGCCAAAGCGTAAAAGTATGCAACAAAAATTTGTTGCTGAGAATCCACAACGTTGAAGCTTAAGCATAGTACTGAGTTGACGAAAATCCGCTGTCAAACGAGTGACAGCTGTCAAACTCCATATAAAAAAAAACGGTGTAAAAAAGGGAAGAGGAAGAAATTTTTGCCTTCTAGATTTTGCGGGTACTGAGTTGACGAAAATTTTTGTTATCGATTTTAATCGTGTTGCCGGATCAAAAAAAATAAACAGCTGCTCTCGGGGAGTTAAAAGAAATATTTCAATTTATTTTTATAGGTGTGACATGGAGGGTCAATTGACCAAACAAAAAAATAGTCGGCCCGAAAAATTTTCTACGCGCCAGGACAAATTAAAATTAAGCATAGTACTGAGTTGACGAAAATCCGCTGTCCAACGAGTGACAGCTGTCAAACTCCATATAAAAAACGGTGTAAAAAAGGAAAGAAAAAGAAATTTTTGCCTTCTAGATCTTGCGGGTACTGAGTTGACGAAAATTTTTGTTATCGATTTTAATGGTGTTGCCGGATCAAAAAAAAATAAACAGCTGCTCTCGGGGAGTTAAAAGAAATATTTAAATTTATTTTTATAGGTGTGACATGTAGGGTCAATTGATCAAACAAAAAAATAGTCGGCCCGAAAAATTTTCGACGCGCCAGGACAAATTAAAATTAATTTCTGCGGTCAAGACGAAACCCATAATATGGGATTTGACCCACAAGGGGCATTTTAATGCCATAAAATGGCATTGAAATGATTTGTGATTGATTTTGATTTTGATTTTGACCCAGTTTTCTATTTCTTAATCAGCTCCTTAGCGGCGAAATACATAAACAAAACACCAACATCCAATTGATTTGAATTCATTTTGATTATTGGTTTTTTGTTTACAAACAACAACTGTTCAGGATTACCTTATTTCTTCATTTTTTTGGTCACACTACTTCGGTAGCTGAATAAAGTGCGATATCGTTATCGGATTTTCAACAGCGGATTTTCGTCAACTCAGTACTAGGCTTAAAGTTTAGTTAAATTGTGGGTGGAAGAGATGAAACGGGAAACTCGACTAAAGCTTGTTTTTATACCCTTGCAGAGGGTATTATAATTTTGTCCAAAAGTGTGCAACGCAGTGAAGGAGACATCTCCGACCCTATAAAGTATATATATTCTTGATCAGGAAACCTCCTGAGTTGATATGAGCATGTCCGTCTGACCGTCTATCTGTTTCTACGCAAACTAGTCTCTAGTTTTAAAGTTATCGACTTGAAACTTTGCACACACCCATCTTTCCTTTGCACGCAGTATATAAGTCGGAACGGTCGGGATCGGCCGACTATATCCTATAGCTGCCATATAACTGATTGATCGGAAATGGTATAACTTTGGTGTTTTTAGAGTTAGAGAGTTCAAATTTCACACGAGAGCTATTTTGAAAATAATACAACATGCCAAATTTAATAAGGATCGGCCGACTATATCTTGTAGCTCCAGTACAACTTCAACCTCCGAAGAGATAAGTCGTGCCATAACAGCGTAAAGCCTAGCCTCGCGCAAACCAAAAAAGATATCAGCATAATTTTTTGCACAAACAAATATTAACCACAAAAAGAAAACAAACAAGAAAGGAAAGCTAACTTCGGGCGGAGCCGAAGTTTATATACCCTTGCAGCTAAAACCGGATATATATCGCAAACATCGGATATAGTTGGCCGATCCTTATGAAATTTGGTAGGATGGATCAAAATTTAATCTGTACCAAGTTCCAGCTTTCTATCTTCAAAAACACGAAAGTTGGGTCATTTCCGATCGTTCAGTTATATGGCAGCTATAGGATATAGTCGGCCGATCCTTATGAAATTTGGTACGTTGGATCAACTGACCAAAAATAGAATCTGTATTAAATTTCAGCTTTCTATCTTCAAAAAAACGAAAGTTGGGTCATTTCCGATCGTTCAGTTATATGGCAGCTATAAGATATAGTCGGCCGATCCTTATGAAATTTGGCATGTCGTAATGTTTTGCCAAAAATAGCACTCATGTCAAATTTGAACTCTCTAACCCTAAAAACACCAAAGTTATACCATTTCCGATCAATCAGTTATATGGCAGCTATAGGATATAGTCGGCCGATCCCGGTCGTTCCGACTTATATACTGCGTGCAAAGGAAAGAAGGGTGTGTGCAAAGTTTCAAGACGATAGCTTTAAAACTGAGAGACTAGTTCGCGTAGAAACAGACAGACAGACAGACGGACAGACGGACAGACGGACAGACGGACAGACGGACATGCTCATATCAACTCAGGAGGTGATCCTGATCAAGAATATATATACTTTATAGGGTCGGAGATGTCTCCTTCACTGCGTTGCACACTTTTGGACAAAATTATAATACCCTCTGCAAGGGTATAAAAACCCAACAACACCAAACACACGGAACCTCTAATACGGGCTCAAGCCCTTCATCCAATCATCTAATTCGTCCTTCATCCAACCTGACATTTTCAAAACCAGCTTAAAATCGTATCATTCCCAATTAGGCGACCCAAAATTTATTGTACAGGGTGACAATAAATAACCCGGACAAACATTTTTGATCATAACTTTTTAAGGAACTGTATTTGAGAAAAAATGCAGATACACAACTATTAAATAGGTATTGTGTTAACATATATTCAGCTGGTTTCGTAGTGGCTTCCTTGGGCTGCGATGCAGAGCCCTAAACGTTTCTGGAAATTTGGCGCAATGAGCCGCAGGTCCTCTTCCGATAATCGATCCCATTCTCGGAGCAATGATTGCTTTAGCACCTCCAAACTTATGTGGCGTTTAGCACATCCCCTGGACTCCAAAATAGACCACACACTATAGTCCATCGGATTAAGATCTGGCGAGTAAGGTGATCGTTCACAGCATGTGACAAAGTCCGGGAAATTGGCTTTGCACCAGTCCTGAGTCAATTTGGCTCTATGGGCTGACGCTGAATCCTGTTGAAACGTCCACTCCGTATCACCGAAGTGCTGCTGGGCCCAAGGAAGCACAACAGTTTCCAAAATGTCCCGGCGGTACACTTCCTGATTGATTTTGACCCCTTGATCGATGAAAACAAGGGGTGTTTTGCCAGTGGCGCATATTCCTCCCCAAACCATTAAAGACTGCTCACATTGACGGCGCTCGATTATTGCAGAGGTACCTGGAGCTTTAGCAGACCAGCTTCTGTCATTTTGATGATTGTGCGCCTGTTGGATGGTGAATATCTTCTCGTCCGTGAAAAGAATACGCTCCCATTTTTGACCTGCGGCCCGACGCTTTAACTGACGGCATCTTTGGAGTCTCACGCGCTTGTTGTCATCCATAAGAAGATGCTTTTTTTGGAGCTTGTAGGGCTTGAGATTAAGTTCATTTTTTGCTATCAACCGAACACTTTCTCGATTCACTCCGATTTCACGGGCTATTTTTCTGACCGAGACTCTGCAATTCCGAGTGATCCGCTTTTTCACTATCTGGCGAATTCTGGAAATGTTAGCGGTACATGGTCTGCGTCGTCCGGGACGGTCACCTTCATGGCCAAGCTCATTAAATCGGATAGCGTCAGAGACCGTTTGTTTTGGTATGCCAAGCAAACGAACAATGTCGCATTGGCGATTTCCTTGTTGAAACAGTTTTAAAATTTCACAACGATTGTTAGACATCCCGAAAGAAATATCAAATTGATGGGAATCACAAAAATGTAAATATATTTGTTTTAGAAAAGTACAAGCTATCGATAAATGCATTTATTTAAGGGCTGCATCATAATACATTTATATTAGATTGCTTCAAAGTTTGTCCGGGTTATTTATTGTCACCCTGTAATTAAAAGGAAGGACAACGGCTCGTTCGAAAAAATATCACCATTCCTAATCAAACAAGAAAGGAAAGTTAACTTCGGGCGGAGCCGAAGTTTATATACCCTTGCAGTTAAAACCGGATATATATCGCAAACATCGGACATAGTTGGCCGATCTTTATGAGAATTTGATAATATAACCCCATTTATTATAATACAAAAACCAAACCTAAAAATGTCCCAAACTTCTATCTTCAAAAACTCGAAAGTTGGGTCATTTCCGATCGTTCAGTTATATGGCAGCTATAGGATATAGTCGGCCGATCCTAATGAAATTTGGTAGGTTGGATCAACTGGCCAAAAATATAAGTTTCAGCTGTATTAAGTTTCAGCTTTCTATCTTCAAAAACACGAAAGTTGGGTCATTTCCGATCGTTCAGTTATATGGCAGCTATAAGATATAGTCGGCCGATCCTTATGAAATTTGGCATGTCATCATGTTTCGCCAAAAATAGCTCTCATGTCAAATTTGAACTCTCTAACTCTAAAAACACCAAAGTTATTCCATTTCCGATCAATCAGTTATATGACAGCTATAGGATATAGTTGGCCGATCCTTACGGAATGTCAAATTTGAACTCTCTAACTTTAAAAGCACCGAAGTTATACCATTTCCGATCAATCAGTTATATGGCAGCTTTAGGATATAGTCGGCCGATTCCGGTCGTTCCGACTTATATACTGCGTGCTAAGGAAAGAAGGGTGTGTGCAAAGTTATAAGTCGATAGCTTTAAAACTGAGAGACTAGTTTGCGTAGAAACAGACAGACGGACAGACGGACATGCTCATATCAACTCAGGAGGTGATCCTGATCAAGAATATATATACTTTATAGGGTCGGAGATGTCTCCTTCACTGCGTTGCACACTTTTGACCAAAATCTGCAAGGGTATAATAAAAATCTTCAATAAAGATAAGTCTAAAAACCTAACAACTAATCTTAAAGCATCTAAGACTAAGACCAAAGCGCTAAACAAAAACAAACACACTAACAACAGCGATAGCGAATCCATATAGAACCTTAATCTCTAAGTAAGACTTAAACTTAAACCGTTAATACTACTAATAAAGTTAAGTTACAAACTTTCATCTTCCCTAAAATGTCATTAACAATAATTCAATGGAATTTAAAAGGATATGTAAATAATTATAACCAACTTCTTATCCTCATCAAAAAATATTCACCGCATATAATTTCCCTCCAAGAAACTCACATTCAATACAAAATAATATACCAATCCCAATAAACTACAAACTATTAACAAATATAGCAACCAACAGATTTGGCGGCGTAGCACTTTTAGTTCATAAGTCAATTCAACAAACTACCCCTAAAACCACAGACGACCTAGAAACAATAGCCATCTAAATAGCAATCTAAACTAAAATTAAACATATCTTCAACATACATATCTCCCTCCAAAAACATTACTACCCAGACACTTGAAAACACATTTAACACACAACAAGCACCCTCACTAATTATGGGGGACTTCAATGGATGGCATCCTTCCTGGGGCTCACCAACAACAAATGTATGTACACCTTATTCTACTGAACGACAAATCTCCCACTCATTTTTCAACTCACAATACTTACACACACATAGACCTCGCACTCTGCTCTCCAATTTTGGCCCCCCACACTAAGTGGGAAATACTGAACGACCTTCATGGTAGCGATCATTTTCCTATCATCATCACCCTATTCCCATCAACTAATTCACAAAAATTCAGCAGACCCTTCTTTAAGCTAAAAGAGGCCAACTGGGAAAAATACAATTTACTTACGCAACAATCAACCGAAAAATACCCAACCTCTCAAAACATAAACAAAGAAGCAGCCCAAATTAACAGAATAATTATATCTAGCGCAAACCTTGCCATCCCACAAACCACACCAAATACCCACCCCTACAGAGTTCCATGGTGGAACAAAAATTTCGACCAGCTACAAAAAGAAAAAACAAAAAGCGTGGAAAACACTCAACCGCCATATAACACTAGAAAACATCATAGACTACAGACGTAAAAATGCAAAATTTAGATACACCTTAAAAAGTAGTAAAAATGAAGCCTCTAGATCTTTTACTTCAACCATCCAACCGTCAACCCCTTCATCCAAAATATGGGCGAATATAAGACGCTTCTGCGGACTTAACCCTGTTAAGCAAATCCACGCCATAACAAACCCAGACAACATCGAAGTAACTACAACTAATAACGAAACTGCCAATATCTTTGCTAAACATTTTTCAAACCTGTCAGACGACATGAATTTCCCAGAACAATTTCGAAACAACAAATGCAGGAACAATACTGTAAATTACACACCCTCCCCATCAGCTCAACTCATAGAAAAACAGATTTAAAATCTCGAACTAGCGTCAGCACTACAAACCCTCAAAGGATCTGCCCCAGGACTCAACAGAATCTCCTACCAAATGATTAAAAATAGCTCCAATACTACAAAAAACAGAATAACAGCCACAAGCCTCACATACCACAAGCCTTCAAAACTAGCCTTATAATTCCTGTCCTGAAGCCAAAAAGTGACAAAACTCAAACCACCTCCTACAGACCCATCTCCCTCAACTGTTGCCTAGCAAAAACACTAGATAAGATCATAGCCAAACGACTTTGCTGGTTTGCAACTTACAACAATCTGCTAAATAAAAACCAATTTGGATTTAAAAAAGGCAAATCGACTTCGGACAGTCTACTTTACGTAGACTATCTCAATCGAAGTCACACCAGCACAGCTCACTCGTCACTCTTGATTTTTCAAAAGCCTTCGACTGAGTAGGTGTGCATTCCATAATCGACCAACTTCAGGAATGGAAAACAGGGCCGAAAATAATAAATTACGTCCGAAATTTTATGCCTAATAGAAAAATAGTAATTCGTGTCGGTCAACACAGATCCAACACACTACCATTATTCAATGGAATCCCTCAAGGATCCCCAATCTCCGTTATACTATTCCTCATAGCCTTTAATAAATTTTCCGATATAATATCCTTACACAAGGAAATCAAATTTAATGCATACGCTGATGACTATTTTCTTATAATCAACTTTAATAAAAAGAAAAATATTAACTTTAACCTAGGAAACCTCCTAAATGACATAGAGAACCGGGGTTCATATTCCGGGGCATCCCTATCCCTTTCAAAGTGCCAACACCTCCACATTTGCAAAAAGCACAACTGCACTTGTGTCGTTACATTCAATAGCATAAAAATCCCCACAGTTAGCTCGTTAAAAATATTAGGAATAAATATAGGCAGCAAATACAAATGGAACACACACATAGATAAACTTATACCTGCACTCCATAAAAAACTAAATATAATAAAATGCCTCTCAAGTCTCAAATTTAACTGCAGCACATACACATTAATCAACGTGGTAAAAGCTACTATTGTTGCAAAAATAGAATACGGACTTTTCCTATACGGACACGCACCCAAAACCACACTCAACAAATTAAAACCGCCCCTAAACTCCGCTATTCGCCTAGCTCTCGGAGCCTTTCGTTCTACTCCAACACATAACCTCCTACAAGAAGCCAATAGAATTAAAACGAGATCTACAAATAGCCAAACTAAGTAAAAACCTCATTTATTCCAAAGACACGCCAATTCACAAATTCGTAAAACAAAGTAAACTTAAAAAGAAATCTCCACCAATTATAGACCATATAATGAACCTCTGCCAGCAATTTCATCTACCTTTTGAACCTCAAAAACAAAAACAAACTCAAGCCACCCTGGGACCTTCAATAGCATAAAAATCCCCACAGTTAGCTCGTTAAAAATATTAGGAATAAATATAGGCAGCAAATACAAATGGAACACACACATAGATAAACTTATACCTGCACTCCATAAAAAACTAAATATAATAAAATGTCTCTCAAGTCTCAAATTTAACTGCAGCACATACACATTAATCAACGTGGTAAAAGCTACTATTGTTGCAAAAATAGAATACGGACTTTTCCTATACGGACACGCACCCAAAACCACACTCAACAAATTAAAACCGCCCCTAAACTCCGCTATTCGCCTAGCTCTCGGAGCCTTTCGTTCTACTCCAACACATAACCTCCTACAAGAAGCCAATAGAATTAAAACGAGATCTACAAATAGCCAAACTAAGTAAAAACCTCATTTATTCCAAAGACACGCCAATTCACAAATTCGTAAAACAAAGTAAACTTAAAAAGAAATCTCCACCAATTATAGACCATATAATGAACCTCTGCCAGCAATTTCATCTACCTTTTGAACCTCAAAAACAAAAACAAACTCAAGCCACAAAGTAAACTTAAAAAGAAATCTCCACCAATTATAGACCATATAATGAACCTCTGCCAGCAATTTCATCTACCTTTTGAACCTCAAAAACAAAAACAAACTCAAGCCACCCTGGGACCTACCCAACCTTATAGACACATCCATACGACTACATAAAAAAAGCAACACACCCAAAGAAATATACCAGAAAATATACGAAGACATAAAATCAAACCTTAAATCACACAACTTTATATTTACTGACGGATCAAAAATAACCGACATTATAACATACGCCATTACAACGGAAACAAGCATCCTAAAATGTGGAATCCTACCACCATACTCATCTGTTTTAACAGCCGAAATCATCGCCATTCTCGAAGCTATCAAAATTATAAAAAACAAAAGAGGCAAATATGTAATCTGCTCAGACTCCCTCGCAGCAATAGACTCAATTAAAAATACAAACAATAATAAAATTTATCCAAATAAAATAAGATCATTAATAACACAGTTAGCCCCAAATATAAAATTCCTGGCCATGCTGGCATTGCGGGAATCAAACTAGCAGATCAAGCAGCAAAGTCGACCAACAAAAGCCCACTAATCTTTACACCCAATATAAATCCTACAGATATAAAAAGACAACTTAAAACCGAACTCAAGGCAAGACAAAGTCAAAACTTAATACACTGTAGCCAATGGTACCAATCCATCAACACCAATAGCCACCATATTAGCGAACATTTTAAACAAACCCACCAAAACTGCAATAGACTCGACCAAACCAAAATTACCCGACTACGTCTAGGACACACCAGTCTCACCCACCAACACTATCTGAACCAAACTCCAACACCACCTTGCCCTTTCTGTCAAGGCAACCTCTCCCTACACCACATACTCAACACATGTCCACCTCTCTTGCAAACAAAAAAAAATATCTTCCAGAACTCCAACCCGCTACATATCCTTAATGACCTAAACCCAGAAAACATTGAAAAAATACTACTTTTCCTTAAATCAACACAATTATACCACAAAATCTAAATACAAACATTTAAGAAGACTAGTTGCCTAATTTTAAGAAAAATAATGTACAGAATACATAAATAACGGTTAAATATTAAGTTAAGACACAACATGTATATATATCATCCCTTAAGACTTAAGCACCAACAACTCACTTCGGCCACAGTAGCCAGCGCTAAATCATTAAGCTAGTCTAGTTTTGTAAACTTTTCTACCTTTAATAATAATAATAATAATAATATCTTATAGCTGCCATATAACTGAACGATCGGAAATGACCCAATTTTGTGTTTTCAGATTCTATTTTTGGTATGGTATTTGGTAGAAATACCAACTTTGGTATTCTTGAAGATAGAAGCTTGGGACGTTTTTAGGTATTTTATTGTAATAATTTATCCGCCCGAAGTTAGCATTCCTTTCTTGTTTCATATGAATTTAACTAATTTGCTCCTAAAATATTTTGGACTCGAAACTGCAAGTCTTTTGGGCTTGAAACTCGAAACCCTTTGAAATTGGAAGGGTTATTCTAGTTTAAAATAATAAAATTTAAATGTACAGCTACGCTCAATTTTTCTTTAATCGCCAAACATTTTCGATTCAGAAAAAAATCTCAACGCATAATTTCAACTGCTTCATAATCTTTAGGCTCCATTGAACTAATTTCCAGAACAAACATAGGTTCCATCACCTACAGTTTCTGCGGTACACCTAAGAAAAGAAATTCATCAAATTTTGCTATAAATTGAATTATGTAGGCCGTGTTATTGCACTGACCATCATCGTTTTTAGTACAAATCATTTTTGAAATGTATGTGTACTAGAGGTCTGCAGGAATAGATTCTTATTGCCTCAGCCATAGAATACATCCGAATGGAATAGAATGAATGAGTGCAAGAGACACAACAAATTGAGTAAGAGGGAGTGAGAGAGTGAGAGAGCATTCTAACTCATGGGCATTCTCTTGCTTTGAAACCGAGTGAATTGGGGTGGGAAGTAAAAAGAGTGCTTTTTAACACACTCTATGAATTCATTTATTTTCTTTTGTTGAACAAAACGCTTATTTAATACTTCTTTAATACTGAGGGAATTGACCGAAAGGTGAATTTTAATGAAAGTGTTTTTTACTTATGGCTTTAACTGTTATTATTATTTTCTGTTTAGTTTTCTTAAGTTTTTCCAAATTAAATTATTTTACAACATTTTTTTAGCGGCAAAATTGTGTTGAATAATTATTTATTAATAAATATTGAAAATATTTTTACATTCTTATAAGTAAAATATGTAAAATAAAATATACAACATATATTGAATATTTCTGAAAAAAAAAAACAATGATTTGCTTTCACTTTAGAATTATTTTATTATCAGCGTCTAAAAATACAGGCAAATATGCATAGTTGTATCGAACACTCTAGAATGCATTCGAAACTATTCGAATGCGAACTGTAACTCTAACTCATTCAATTCGGGTTTCATCCCTCGAATGTTGTGCAAGTGAGACCTATACAGTCGCACTCACTCATTCATTACTTTTCGTCTCAGCATTCTATCTTACTCAATTCATTTTCAAGGTTGTGCATTTGAATGTCGTTTTTTAGCTATTCATGCAGACTGCTAATGTGTACCACCTCAAATTAAACAAGAAAAGAAAGCTAACTTCGGACAAGTAACAAAGTTATTTTTAATCGTTATCGGCCAATCGTTATGAAAGGTCGGATCAACTGACCAAAAATAGAATCTGTACGAATTTCCAACTATCTATCTTTAAAAACACGAAAATTGGATCATTTCATACTGTTCAGTTATATAGCCGCTATGGGATAGCTTTCGTACAAAATCTGAACTATCTCACTTTAAAACAAGAAAGGAAAGCTAACTTCGGGCGGAGCCGAAGTTTATATACCCTTGCAGTTAAAACCGGATATATATCGCAAACATCGGATACAGTTGGCCGATCCTTATGATTAGATCATAATAAAACCAATTAACTAAAATAAAAAATCTAAAAAAAGTCCCAAACTTCTATCTTCAAAAATACCAAAGTTGGTATTTCTACCAAAAAACATTTCCGATCGTTCAGTTATATGGCAGCTATAGGATATAGTTGGCCGATCCTTATGAAATTGGATTATAGGATTATAGTAGGTCGGATTATCTGACCAAAAATATAATCAGTACTAAGTTCCAGCTTTCTATCTTCAAAAACACGAAAGTTGGGTAATTTCCGAACAATCACTTATATGACAGCTATAGGATATAACTCTCTAACTCTAAAAACACCAAAGTTATACCATTTGCGATCAATCAGTTATATGGCAGCTATAGGATATAGACTTATATACTTATATACTTATATACTTATATACTTATATACTTATATACTTATATACTTATATACTTATATACTTATATACTTATATACTTATATACTTATATACTTATATACTTATATACTTATATACTTATATACTTATATACTTATATACTTATATACTTATATACTTATATACTTATATACTTATATACTTATATACTTATATACTTATATACTTATATACTTATATACTTATATACTTATATACTTATATACTTATATACTTATATACTTATATACTTATATACTTATATACTTATATACTTATATACTTATATACTTATATACTTATATACTTATATACTTATATACTTATATACTTATATACTTATATACTTATATACTTATATACTTATGTACTTATATACTTATATACTTATATACCGTTCCGACTTATATACTGCGTGCAAAGGAAAGAAGGGTTTGTGCAAAGTTTCAAGACGATAGCTTTAAAACTGAGAAACTAGTTCGCGTAGAAACAGACAGACAGACGGACAGACGGACATGCTCATATCAACTCAGGAGGTGATCCTGATCAAGAATATATATACTTTATAGGGTCGGAGATGTCTCCTTCACTGCGTTGCACACTTTTGACCAAAATTATTATACCCTCTGCAACGGTATAAAAACCAAAGTTGTACCATTTCCGATTAATGACAATATGACAGCTATAGGATATAGTCAGCCGATCCCGGCCGATCCGACTTCTATACTGTGTGCAAAGGAAGGAAGGGTGTGTGCAAAGTTTGAAGTCGATATCTTTTAAACTGAGAGTTTGCGTAGAAACAGACAGACAGCCGGTTAGACGGACATGCTCATATCAACTCAGGAGGTGATCCTGATCAAGAATATATGTACTTTATAGGTTCGGAGATGTCTCCTTTACTGAGTTGCACACTTTTAACCAAAATTACAATCCTCTTCAAGGGTACAAAAATTCCTATAAAATGAAAGCTATCTAACAGGTAAATTTTGCCGGTTTTTCAGATAACCTTGAGAACTATTTAACTGAGACATTCTACAACGTGACAACAATTGCACCCCACGACTGGAAATCATACGAAAAGATGCGTTACTTGGCTAACAAGGTGTTACTTTTAAGTCCCATTGATGATCATCTTCCCAACCAGATCATAGACCAAGTAATCTGAGTGCCATCATCACGAATAGCTTTATATAGACCCTTTTGATCCATTTTTCATTTTGCAGGGTATAGATGTGCTAAAAATTATGCGAAATATACACACCTTTGCCTCCTCGTATGCGTATAACATGAATCTACAACTTTTTGTAGAAATGCAAAGCAATGGCAAACACCTGGAAATCATAAGTACACGGCACGTTTCGAACTCGGTTCAGACACACGGCACTGGTATCATTAACACCACCGTCAACTTTATATACCAGTTCTTACGACAAAAGTTCTACACGTTCTCCACTTTCTTGCATGATGAGCAGATCAAGTCGCGATTATTAAAAGAACTACGCTTTCACTTGGCAAACAAGCATGGTGAAAAATATCACTCCTATCCATATGAAAGATCTGAGAACATTCTTAAAAAGATAAAAAAACTAGGTCTTTCTACCAACGGAGAGACCTACATGGACCTTTTTCGAAAAGTTATTACACAAGTCGGTGAGTAAAATAGAAAAAAAATATATATATTTTAAGCTGGTACTCTTACAACAAGTACAATATTAAATTTTAGTCGAACGAGTATATGTGAAAGGAACGAGAACAAAGGTTCCAGAATATTATACCCTTGCAGAGGGTCTTATAATTTTGGTCAAAAGTGTGCAACGTAGTGAAGGAGACATCTCCGACCCTATAAAGTATATATATTCTTGATCAGGATCACCTTTTGAGTTGATATGAGCATGTCCGTCTGTCTGTCCGTCTGTCTCTTTCTACGCAAACTTGTCTCTTAGTTTTAAAGCTACCGACTTAAAACTTTGCAGACACCCTTCTTTCCTAATATAAGTCGGAACGACCTGGATCGGCCGACTATAGGTGATGTATATTTATTTTGGTTCCCTACAATTTTTTTTGGGCCAGTTTTTTAAAACAATTTCAATCAAGTGGCCACCTTTATTAGCAATTACTAATAATAATTACACAGCCACACAAAAAAAAATATTTTTTCGGGTCTGGAGGTCGGACCATGTTTACTATATGTTTTCGGGGTTGCTGAATCCAAATCCGAGGTCCGAAAACCCCTAGCACGTCAGGGTTCTGACATAACCTCAAAAAACCTCATACAAAATTATATTCGAGCCCGGAGGTCAGACCATGTTTATTATATGTTTTCGGGGTCGCTGAATCCGAATTCGAGGTCTAAAAAAATCCATAATGTCAGGGTTACGACATAACCTCACGACAGTTATGGACATAACCATAACTTCTGGGCTCAGATCACGTTTACCCCAAAAACATATGGTAATTATGGTTTAAGCCCATGGAACTCGGAAAAGAAACATTTTGTCTAGTTTTTGAGGCTATGTCGTAACCCTGACATTCTGGAGTTTTTTAGACCTCGAATTCGGATTCAGCGACCCCGAAAACATATAATAAACATGGTCTGACCCCCGGACTCGAATATAATTTTGTATGAGGTTTTTTGAGGTTATGTCAGAACCCGGCCGTGCTAGGGTTTTTAGGACCTCGGATTTGGATTCAGCGACCCCGAAAACAAATAGTAAACATGGTCTGACCTCCGGACCCGAAAGGATATTTTTTTTTTGGTGGCTGGTTGTGGCGACGATGCGGGGGGCAGTCACTGACCTCCCGAATCCACTTGAGCCGCTGGGGCTCCTTGTGATAACGCATAGGCAAGAGGTCTTGCAAAGGAATCAGCGGCGCAATTTCCCACGTGGTCCCTATGTCCGGGCACCTATATGAGGTGAATGTCATGTTGCCCCGCCATCTCGTTGGGAGATCTGCAACAGCCATTCACTGTCCTAAAGTTGGATGAAAATCCCTGAGATGGAAATAAAAGTAGTTTCTTGTATGATATCAAGTGCTGAGATCTAAGTGCTTTCATGATACCTATTACTTCAGCTTGGAACACACTGCTGTAGTCGGAGAGTCTGAAGCACTCATTTAGACACAGCCGCTCGCAGTGAAAATAGCCTCCCACCTGGCCAACTTGGATCCATCCGTGTATATATGAAGGGAACCCGCTGTTATTTTTGAAGCCCATTCCACCCTCGATGGAATGGAGGCCTTATAGTTTAAGGTGGGATGATCCACGGATATAAAGTAGTCCGTAGCCCCCATAGGCGTGAAACGGTATAAATCCAACTTGGTGTGACAATAGTTAGTCCTTTTCTATAGACCCGCCTCGCGTAGCCTGATTGCAAATAGCGTGGCTATCTTGACTCCCAATATCTCTACAGGCAGTAGTTCGAGTATGAAGTCTAGGACATCAGTTGGTGTGGTACAAAGGCTGGCTGCAATGCAAACCGCCGCCATCCTTTGCGTTTTCATAAACCTTTCCCTAAATATGGAGTTTATTAGGGCAGGCCACCAGACCGCTTCCTTGTAGAAGAGGATAAGTCATAAGACCGCTGTATCTTAATATATACAGCCATCTTAATATTTTTGGAGATATACCCCATTTAAGCCCCATGTCCTTGCGGCAAGTATAGATCGCGATAGCCATTTTGTTTGCTTTATCCTAGCGTAATTCTTTGGTACTAGGCGTTAGTACTGAGGGTAAGAGTTTCCCCTGATAGTTGAACCTCCTTGCGGAACGCCTCTCCTGACGAATCTTTAAATAGACTATCATCAGAAATAAGTCTGAATACTGTGTCACTAATTGCCTATTCGACGAACGGGGTGATCTCATGGAGAGGCGACTCCGTGTATCGGCCCTTTCTATACGCATACTAAGATGAATGTGGAGGCTAATAAGCCTCTCCAATGTCTCGAAGAGGAAGGACGACAGATTTATTGGTCTGAAGCCCTTAGGAAAGCAGTGCGATGGGTATGAAGACAACCTTCGTCCGCAACCACGTCTCCGGCACCATACCTGTCCTGGTGTGAAGATTTTTCTAATCCATAACCATAGATTGGCCCGGTTTTGGTTAGTTGTGGCTTGAAACTGTTTTTCGCCCAACTGAGATTCCTATTACTTAAGAGGTATTCGTGTCGTTCTGCGTGCCTGGCAGAGTGCCTGGCAGATCCTCCTGCCGAGACGTGAAGGGCCTTGCCGATCCCCCTCCCGAGACGTGGAGTGCCCGGCAGATCTCCGTGCCGAGAAGTGACAGGCCTGCCCTCTGCCGAGACGTGAAGTAAAGCCACTTCTATGTTTGCTTTACTACCATAGTTTTAGGCCCTTTTTTTAAGGACTTGCTACTGCCCGATCTACTTTTGGAACAGGCCCTATTGAATGCCCCGGCCCAGGCCGCCGTTAGCGTGCCCACCATGGCGTCAAGGCCTTCCTTGTCGTTAACGTGTCTTGTTGGATGCTCCCCGAATGATCTGTCTAGCTTCTTCCTGTAGAGCTCCCAGTTTGCCTTCCTAGACTTGCGTACTACTAGCTGAGTGAAGTTCTTGAAATTGACCACTACTTCTATGTATCGGTTCTCCGAGAAGAAGCGCTTCTCTAGGACTCTCCATCTAACAACCCTGTCTGCTAGAGAGTCTGAGTAAAGACTGTTCTGTTCTTGACGATAAATGTTGGTCCTATGACCCAGATGATTTGAGCTTAGGATAAAATCGAAAATTGACTCACCTATCTCGATAGTGGCAGCGCTGATGATGATGGGCGTTGGCATCGCACCCTATAATAAGTTCAATCTTATGCTTCCCGCTGTCTTCCACCAGCTGTTTGAGTAGGGGGTGCGGGGAAAGGGCATCCTGGCACGCACGACGAGCATACCCTTAGAGGTCCCTTTGGTCTCTGTATTGCTGCGGCTACATAATCTTTATTGCTGAAATTAGGTAGCAAAAAGGTTCTTCTTTGCGAGTATGCAGGTTCTTCTTGCCTTTTACCTGTTGTATCGGCCTTACAGAGCCTATACTTCAATGCCCCCCACCCAAGAATCCTTTCTCCAAGGATCCAGGGTACCTGGGGGGTGGAGTAGAAGGGCAGCTGACGCCGCCTTACTGTGTTGGAGGCTTATCTGCAAGATTGTCAGATAAATCCTTGAGATTCTCCACCACAGTCACATGTTTAAATCCGTACTTTATCCGGTGCCCCGACTTCTCCAGGATCTTCGCGGTCTCCTTATTCAGCGTGAGGACAACCTGCCGGCGCAGTCCTACCTCCTCCTCCACCTCTTCCTCCTCAGTCCGCCGTGGGAAGCGTCGGGTTGTACATCTTTAGCATTGCCAGGATGGTGTTAGGATCAGCCGGCTTTTCGGTGAGCCATACTCGCGCCCTCGGCTTGCTTGGAATCTCAGCCCAGTCAACCGCCGCCAGCTTTGCACCAGGGTACCCTTCAGTGCACCGCTCTTCAGCATCTCCTCCATGAAGCTGGAATTCTTTTTCTTCGCTTGGAGCGCTCCTCCTTCTGTAAACCTCTACCTATTCGCACTTTACGCGATCTCCTTGGTAGAGCCTACTCTAGCCTTCTTCTTCGGCTCCAGCCTTACTCCCGTCTTTGCCAGCTCAAAGTTGGGCAGGATCTCCCTTGCCCACCTTATGATCCTGGCCTGGTCCGGGTTGGCCTCTGCCGATTGCTTCGCCTTCATGAGAACGATGGCTGCCCTCCTCCTGTCTTTGTAGGAGCCTTATCGCTTCGTTGAGTGAGACGTTGCCGGACCAGGGTTTTTCTTAGGGCCCCGCAGGTTGATATAGAGGTTGACCCTGGGGTCTTTCTCTCCTCGCCGTTTGGTAGTCCCATGGCTCGCCCCGCTTTGCCCCTCTGTAGGGAGCTTCTCCATTCCAGCACCTCTCAGCTTTTGAGGGCCTTGAGTTTGTCATGTCGTTGACCACACTTCCGGACTTTTTTAGGGAGTTCCGTTCTCCAATTTGATTTTTGTTTGACATTTTTGAATTCATGTTTGGAATCACGAGCAGGCGGGAAGGGGCTCGTTCATCATGACGTAGCCCACATGTCACAATAAGCCTGGTTAAAACTGGGACTTCAGCTGGTCCCCCAGAGCTGGTCAGCTGGTCCTCCTATATGCTGTTCCACCTTGGATTGGGGTGATTTAAGGATGGGAGTGTTCTTCTCCCCGCCCGACTACATTTAGCTAGCATCTTTGGCGGAGACATGACCTTACCGCAATCTGTTACCTGCCGACCTCACGTGGAAAGTATAGTCGCACTACCAGCGGTGTACGCAGTTACGGCACGCAATTGCTTGTCAGTAAGGAAAGCCTGGAGGTCCCCTAACGCCCCTGGCCTTAACAAAGAAAACCAGTTTTTTTTTGGTTCAAAATTAGCTTTATCCATTAATCAGTAATCAATTTTACAGCAATCTACATTAAGAGCAACAGTTTGACATTGTTTTGATTGACTTATGACATGGTTCGTTGTTTTAATGAAACACAGTTTTTTACGGTGGTTCCTTTAAATTTCGGCCTTAAAACGCACCAATAACGCTATATAATATTCACTTTTTATAGTACATCCTTTCTCCTTTCCCATCCTGAAATACCGAGGCCATTACCTTTTCAGCCGATTATTGTGCTTTCAGGCGCTCTGGAAGAGGTTTTGATTCCGGAGTGAAGGGATGGATCCATGTTTCATCCATCTTCACATGTCGACGCAAAAATGTCGTTTTTTTACGTTTAAACATGACCAAAAACTGCTCAGAATCATAAACATGTTCTTGTTTGGTCAACAGTGAGCATTTTGAACAATTTTCTCATAGTCAAATGCTCATGCAATATAAAGCAAACACGTTCTTGATATCTTTACGATATCACCTAATTCATGAAACACTCTTTTTGCATCATCGGTGACTCTAAAACAGTGGTCGGCACCCCAATACATTGATATGATTTTAACGCATTAGTGTTAGTAACGAATAGCAGAAAGTAGGCTGTGAGCATGACGTTTCACACATTTATACTGTGTGTGTGTGGCAGAGCACTGGCAGAGAAATTTCCTATGCCCTCGGGATAGGGCCGTGCCGACCACTGCTCTAAAACCATGTTTGAAGTCAGCAAAGCAACGTTTTAATGTTGTTTCTGATGGGTTGCAATAACACTTTTTAAGCCATTGCTTCGCTTCAACAGAATTTTTTCTCATCAAGTAGCAGTAAAATTTAAGTCATGAATTCTTTTGAAAATATCCAAAGTAGCGTCACAGTCGGGTATTGCCATATCTACGGATTTTAAATATATTACCACGGAAATTTTATGTATATTTTAAACCAAGCGCCAATTGGACTATTCCATCGCAAAAGTGTATTTCATAAAATAAACTTGTACCTAGAATCCGCCAGCTTCAAGTTATTTGAGACTTGCTAATTGGCGACGTCTAAACTAACGCTGGATTGAAGGTCGGTAATCGCAGGCGTCACGATCGTCTAACGATGAGCAGTGTAGTCAGAAACTTGTTACTGCAGACAGAGTCCTACCTAGATGGGTAGAGCGTCACAGCCACGATCCGTCGCCGCTTGGGATTTTACTGGAGGATACGCAGAGTCCGTATCCGCAAAACTGCTAGAGGAAACTTGACTGATAGAAGAAACGGGATCCAAAAAATCTAATGAGTTGTGGTGCCTTCGTCCCAAATAGGAAGCGGTAACGGCGGCAACGTCCGGATTTTACCACTACGTTTGATCCTATTTAGTAGTAGGTCTCCCACTCATTACCGTCGAGTGGCCGGCCAGAAAAGTGGAGCGAAGGATTAGATCCTCTTCGATGATAAACCTCGCTTCTCTTTCCAAGTCATTAGAGTTAATTCGTTACTCGCTTTTCAGCTCCGCGAGATCCAGTTCGTCCAACTCCATATGCGAGGACTTAAAATCTTCCACCAGTCCTTTCAGTTCCTCTAGCCGAACGGTAACCATTGCATCTGAAGTTATTTAACGTTCACGTTCTTTAGAGACTGGCGCATATTTTCAAATTCTCAAACATGACGACTGCGCTTTGGCATAAATACGTCATCCTGCTCGAAAAACAACTTCCACAGAGTCCCAGTACAAATTCATATTTATACCCTTGCAGAGGGTATTATAATTTTGTCCAAAAGTGTGCAACGCAGTGAAGGAAACATCTCCGACTCTATAAAGTATGGTATAAATATTTTTGATCAGGATCACCTCCTGCGTTGATATGAGCATGTCCGTCTGTCCGTGTGTCTGTCCGTCTGTTTGTCCGTCTGTCTGTCTGTTTCTACGCGAACTAGTCTCTCAGTTTTAAAGCTATCGACTTAAAACTTTGCACACACCCTTCTTTTCTATGCACGCAGTATATAAGTTGGAACTACCGGGATCGGCCGACTTTATCCTATAGCTGCCATATAACTGATTAATCGCAAATGGTATAACTAGAGAAGAGAAATAAATTTTTCAAATAACTTTGGAATTGCCGAAAAATTAGGGAGAAAATTCGAGGTTTCCAAAGATAAGTTAAAAATCTATGAAAAGGTTTGCACAGAGCCCTGGCGCAGTATTTTAGCACACATCTTGGTACTCCATCGAGGCCTGGCGAATAAACCGGTTTGACCCTTAGTAGATCAGATAATGAGGTATTCCCGGGAAAAAACTGGCAGAAAATAAGATTTTCTGATTGAATTTTGTATGCGTAAGGCTAATCTGTCGTTTTAGGCGAAGAATAGTTGCTTGGAAAAATACTGCGAATAGACTGGCAATGGCGTGATCAGAGGTAACAGAGGAATTTTCAAACATAAGCAGAGGTGGAAAAGATACATGTTTACGCTTAATGTTTACAAACTGCTTCCGATCCTGAGTAAATCGTATCCGGCAGCGGCGAATGTAATACCTATAACATTCAACATTTTGCACAGTAAAATTGGACCGAGCTAGTAGATATCTTGAAAAATTTATACTACTGCAGGTTTTTTTTTTATATTTAAATAAGAGCCTGTTTTTAGTATATTTTAATTTCATGAGACACCTTGTAATCCAAGGAGGATTTGATAAAGCGGACGGATATTTCCATGACACATATGAGTCAAAAAATGTATTTAAGGTACGGTAAAATTTTTCTAAGGTGACGTTTACATCGGTGCATGCCAGAATATCGGACCAATCATATGTATCGATAAGGCTATTAAGTTTGTGAAAATCAGCTTTACGGAAGCATCGAATCTTATCTGGAGACATCTGATCGATACCAGGAATGGTTTTGATTGGGACCCCCAGCGTGGGGTGATATGGGGTTGAAAGGGGGGAAAGCTCTGAAGAGAGCGGTACCATCAGGATCAGATACAAAACATAAGTCTAAAAGCCGACCTAACAAATTTCTAACATGATTAATTTGACCTAGTGAGAAGATAGTGAGTTATCGACATTAGACCACTTTAATTCTGGGATATTAAAGTCACCCAGATCTATAAGCTGGTTACGTTCGGTCATAAGTTTAAAAACGGGTTGTATAGCGGAAAAAGGATGCCAGTATGTGGGTGGTTCAGACGAAGGCGGTATATACAAACATTTAATGTGTAAAGATACAAAGAATAAAGCAGTTTTTTAATGCAAATAAATTCTATGCCACCAAACTCTTGTAATTTCACCTCTTCAGAAGTAAGTTGGTAGTCTACCGAAATGAGGACTTTACCCCCCACCCTTTGCAAAGATCGATCACGTCTAAAAGTGGTACACTTACTTGGAAAAACTTCGGAGCTAAAGATTTCCGGCTTTACCCAAGTTTCTGTTAAGGATATAATTTGGGTTGCAATGAGAGAACTATCAGAATATAGTTTAAGGAGTTTGCTACGTTCCCCCTAGTATTCTGATAGGTAAGTGACGGTATTAGTTTTATGGATTAGTGGACTAAGAAGAGGTGGAAGGATTGTCAGTGGTTCTAATATGGGGAAGTTTCACTCTCACTGGTTTTAAAACTTGTTTCTTTACGGTAATTTTCTTGGACGAAAATGTTCTCTGCGCAAAAACTGGGTAAAAAAATCGTCTTGAACATCAGCGCGGGCACACGAATCTTGAAAGAAGGCGTGCGGCTTATATAATTTTATTTATATTTAGCTATGTCCACCTTTATATCGGCTTTATTTTTGGCGTTGATAAAAGCAGAAATAATTATCTCTGAAGTATCGGGGTCAAGCCGAGAAACAAATATATTTTACGATGGAGGAATCACCTGTAAGGGTTTTGGTGTCGCAGGTACGAAAACTGCAGCATCAGTCGGTGCCGTTGGTCCGGACTGTGGAATATCGTTGGAAGACTTTAACGGCCATTCACTAGGACCTGTGGTATCACTTGAAGGGATGCCTTGGAGGACACATCGGATAATTCCTCATTTGCACTGAGAAATAAGAAGGGCGAATTGTTCTCAGTTCTGCCCTTGGGGTGGCCAGAGATATGAGCGGGTGCGTTAATGTCGGCTTTCTTACGCTTAAAGAACTCATTTAGAAGCTGAAGGCCGCTAAACTGAGTGTCAAGCGCACAACCCTAATCATTGATTTTACGAAAACCAGTAATCAACTGTTTAAATCCATTTTTAGTCTGTCTTATGAACGACCTCCTTTCGTCTTGGACAGCACGACAATTATCACGTAAGACCAACAAATGGCATCCGAAACTGAGGCAGTGAACCCGGAACAGAGATTGTCTTCTTACAAGACTTCATTAAACAGACGAGTTGAATTCCATTTTAATAATTAACAGTATAAAAAAATACATAGATGGGACATCAGGGCCCAAAACGGTCAACTTTTTTCGTCGAGCTTGTTGGTGAGGGGGGTGCATACGATTCTATTTTTAGAACTCTTTACATGTATGCGTCAACAAAAATGTGAGCCTTTGTATGTATGTGTGACTGCTCGCACGACGGCGTAAAAGTTTTTGGTTTCCAAATTTCAATTCCTCGTTTCTGTTTCCAATGCGCCGATGTGGTAGTTAGTAGAACAAATAGTATTTTTAATCGCTGCAGATCTAGACAGGGTGGTAGCGTAATGCATAAAGTAGTTACTCAATGTATAATTTTTCTGTGTTCAAATTCGCGTAAGGACTTTGAACTTTTTCTTTCTTTCGTTATTAATATTTTTTTTTATTTTTCTTAAATTGTAATATTTTCCTTTTATTTTACAATTGTAAAATTGTTTAATTTTTTATTATTTTCGGCTAATAAAATTTCAAGGGAGTCCTTCCTGCGTTTTGTCTTTCGACACGTTCGTCACTTATTTTTAGAACAATTGTAATAGAATGCAATTAAAAACCAGAAAAGAAAGCTAACTTCGGGCGGAGCCGAACTTGATATACCCTTGCAGTTAGAACCGGATATATATCACAAACATCGGATATAGTTGGCCGATCCTTATGAGAATATGATAATATAACCCAATTTATTATAATATAAAATCTAAAAAAAGTCCCAAACTTCTATCTTCAAAAGTACCAAAGTTGGTATTTCTACCAAAAACCATTTCCGATCATTCAGTTATATGGCAGCTATGGGATATAGTCGGCCGATCCTTATGCAATTTTGCGTGTCGTATTAGTTTCCCAAAAATAGCTCTCGTGTAAAATTTGAACTCTCTAACTCTAAAAACACAAAAGTTATACAATTTCCGATCAATCAGTTATATGGCAGCTATAGGATATAGTCGGCCGATCCCGGTCGTTCCGACTTATATACTGCGTGCAAAAGAAAGAAGGGTGTGTGCAAAGTTTTAAGTCGATAGCTTTAAAACTGAGAGACTAGTTTGCGTAGAAACAGACAGACGGACAGACACACGGACAGACGGACGAACGGACAGACGGACATGCTTATATAAACTCAGGAGGTGATACTGATCAAGAATATATATACTTTATGGGGTCGGAGATGTCTCCTTCACTGCGTTGCACAATTATGGACAAAATTATAATACCCTCTGCAAGGGTATAATTGTAAGAATTGTTCAAGTTATAACGCTTTTCCCAAAACAAGTCAGTGCAATTTTACTAGCGCTCCGGAGTAAAAGTGTGTAAAAGAAAGGAATAAGCGAAATGGAAGGGCACACTGTTACTCCGGAACGATAGCAAGATTGGACTGATTTTTTTTGGGAAAAGCGTTATAACTTCAACAGTTTTCTCAATTTTGTAATGAAATTGAAATTAGTGCTTAGGAATTTTTAAGAGCAAAAAAGTCCCGAAAAACCGTATTTTCTAAATAAATCAAGATTTGAGAGTGTTAGAAAAATTTCAAACACGGTTTTATACTATATTCGACCTAATAAACAATTCCTACTAGGTCTCTTCAAAAGTTCCTCCAGTTTTTGTTTTTTGTCGCACTGCGTAATTTATCACTGATCATTTCTCAGGCTCCACATCTTTGCGATTTCTTTAAAATATCGCGGAGCATTTTTTTTTTTGTACACAGTTTATTTGAAACACCGGGGGAAACACCTATTAACCTGCATTATTGAACTTCAATGCATTTGTGAGCTTTCGACCTGCACTATTATTCCCTCCCTCGCCCTTTCAGCCGATTGGCCCTCTGCATTTGCCAACTTTTTCGGGACCGTTTCTCGCTTTCAAACTCTCTCGGTGTGGTCTCGGCCGCTCCGCTGGAAGTGTAAAGCGTTGAGCCGGGTTCAATTATTGTTATTCTCTCGCCGTCCGTCGATTATATTTGTTAACAAACACAAAAATATTTAAGGGTGTAGTCTCATGTGTGAGGTTGAAAAAATCGATATTTTTTTTCAAATATTTTGAAAGTACTGTTTATTGAGAATGTA
Organism: Drosophila bipectinata; assembly: GCF_030179905.1. Lineage (NCBI taxonomy): Eukaryota > Metazoa > Arthropoda > Insecta > Diptera > Drosophilidae > Drosophila > Drosophila bipectinata. The sequence continues at coordinate 9,220,070 of NC_091735.1, read as the reverse complement.
CTGTTGAAGTTTTTAATAAAAATATCAAATAATGACATAGATACAGCCCATAATCGAGAGCGCGCCTACACCGAATAGTATGAGTTACTCGGTAGCGTCTAAACTTTAAACGCGTTTTTCTCGGAACGACATTTTTGTGTGCGGCGCAGGTGATTCACAAAATTCGATGGTACCGATCTAGCTGAAATTTGGAAATGTTCTAAGAAGTGAGTTCGCCATTTTGTTATTTATTGAGAAAAATATTTCATTCTAGTACGGGACAGAGCCATAAGCTTACAAAACAATAATCTATTCTAATTTTTTGTTTCGGATGACTCGTGTTTGCTCCAAATGGCAAACTGCGAAAATGCCTGTTTTAGGCCAGCAACTATGTTATGGTCCCAGTAGAAACGCATCAACCGAATTCAATGGAAGTTCATTTATTACTAGTTTCTATCTGCTCCTTCTCTTCTTTCATTCGAAACTGCGACGCAGCGAGTAACAAGAACGAGTACTTAACAAAGCGATAATATCTTTAGGCGGTACAATTCAAATAGTTCTCATAAGTATGGGCGTAGGGAACACACGTAGATATTTTGCAGCTCGGGCTCGTTGGGGGTTATTTTATTTGCTCGTAGTTTGCTATGCCCCGTCTCATAGCTAAGTAGCCCAAGTCGTGAGTTCTACGTATTTCCCTCACATATTATTTTTATAAACAAGTTCCGATTAAACAACTCGGATGACTAGCAGTCGAAATCACCTGCGCCAGAGACCTACACTTTTTGTAGAAGCATATTTTGGCATGCTATAAAGTGTATTAAACTACACAAGAATAAATTTAATAAAAAACGGCTATAAAAACATATTTGAAAATTGAAACGATCGCATTAATTTTTATTACAAACAATTTTTGTTTAAATAACTTCTAAAAGTAGGCCGGAACATGAGACTACACCCTTAAAGTGGCGGACTTATTATTTGACGGAAATTTTGGACATATTTTGCAGTTACAGAAAACGCTTGGTAACATAACAGTCATTCTTCAGGCACAATAACTCAAAAACTAATGAATAGACTATCTTGAAGTTTTTGCAGCTGTCGTTTAAATGTTGGTATTGAAAATTGTTACCCTTAAATATTTATTCGATATAATCTTATATTTTTATGAAGAAGGCAGAATGCTGGCAGAATTTCTTCGTCTGCTTCGATCCGATTTTCGTTTTCGGGGGTGGTGCAAAACGTGCACGTTTCAAATTTAAGTGTATGCGTAGCAGCAAAAACTTTGAGAGCAGAGCGAAAAAAACGTAGTTTTTGATTTCATTTTTCGTTAATTTAAAAGTTTGAATGGTCACTAAAATAGTGTATTTTATTTTAAAGAAAGCTTTTCTAGCATCATTTCTTAAGGGGTTATATACCTTTTTTATTTTCAAACAAGAAAGGAAAGCTAACTTCGAGCGGAGCCGAAGTTGATATACCCTTGCAGTTAAAACCGGAATATAGAATAGAATCTGTACCAAGTTCCAGCTTTCTATCTTCAAAAACACGAACGTTGGGTCATTTCCGATCGTTCAGTTATATGGCAGCTATAGGATATAGTCGGCCGATCCTTATGAAATTCGATAGGTTGGATCAACTGACCAAAAATAGAATCTGTATTAAATTCCAGCTTTCTATCTTCAAAAACACGAAAGTTGGGTCATTTTCGATCGTTCAGTTATATGGCAGCTATAGGATATAGTCGACCGATCCTTATAAAATTTGGCACGTCGTATTATTTTGCCAAAAATAGCTCTTGTGTCAAATTTGAACTCTCTAACTCTAAAAACACCAAAGTTATACCATTTCCGATCAATCAGTTGTATGGCAGCTATAGGATATAGTCGGCCGATCCGGGCCGTTCCGACTTATATACTGCGTGCAAAGAAAAGAAGGGTGTGTGCAAAGTTTCAAGACGATAGCTTCAAAACTGAGAGACTAGTTCGCGTAGAAACAGACAGACGGACATGCTCATATCAACTCAGGAGGTGATCCTGATCAAGAATATATATACTTTATAGGGTCGGAGATGTCTCCTTCACTGCGTTGCACACTTTTGACCAAAATTATAATACCCTCTGCAAGGGTATAAAAATCGAAAATTTGTTTTTGCTTTATCTTGAAGAAAATCCCCTTAAGAAAATTTTCCCAAATTTTCATAGAGATTGGAGCAGTAGAAAAAAAGTTACAGCGCTCCTAACCGCGTGCCTTGTCGCGGCCTTGCACTGAACTTGAAACTTTGAACGCGAATATCTCGAAATAGTGTTTCTTGAAAAATGACTTTGCGGTGACATGGATTGGCGGAAAACTACTGAACCGATTTACTTCAAATTTTTTTTTAAATGTTCATAATAAAATTCTTCTGTGCTGGAACGATCGACTACTCACGCAAAAACTCACGCTGTCGCCGAAATGAATTTTTTAGTGAAATTTATAGAGACCAAAAAGTTCATTTTTAGCATAAAACGTATGAATAAAAAAAAAAATTAAAAATCGATCGTTCAAGCACAAGGAAATACACTAAACTAATGAAATTTTTTTACTTTTATGGTTTAAGTTGACCTGGGGAACTGTCACCGAAAGGCTCTAAAAAAAAGCCTCTAAGGGAAACAGCCACGCCTTTAAAAACTATTTAATATTTTTCCACCAAATTTTGCACAAACATTGTTAATAAAGTGTACTATCAAAAAATTTAAATTACGTTACATCCCTGTAAATCCATGTAAAATTACATTACATCCCTGTAATTAAATAATTGCTACATACCTAAAAAAAAATCCGAACTTTGCTCTTTTTCTTAGACAAAGAAGGTATATAACCCCTTAAACAAATGGACATATATAAAATAATATAAATGGGTTTGGTATAATAATGTTGTTGTTTGTTATCCCTCCCTGCAGTCGGTGATGCCGCAGACGCTGGGCTTCCGGCTAGACGCATGGGCTTTCGGCTAGACGCTATGTCAGCAGTTTGGCCAGAGCGAGCTCTTAAATAATCGGACATTGCCGCTGCTTGGTTAACTTATATACGCTTCCCTATCTATATTCTCTGTGAAGAAAACTTGTTCCAACCCAAATTCTTAAAAAAATGTTCTCAGTGGGAACATTTTGATTTTTAAGTTTGGGTTATCAAATGAGTGAACATGGGAGTAAATAAGAGGCTTCTAAAATTCTAAAATTTGAGAGTGCTCACACTGTCAGTGCGCCGACAGTATTTATACCCTTGCAGAAGGTATTATAATTTTGGGTAACTAGTACTCTACCACTAAGTGCCTATTATTTTAAAAATAATAAAATTTAAAATCAGTATCCTTCTCTGCAGGTGATATGATACCATTTTAAGTTTTTTGCCAAATATTCTAAGAATATTTTGAATAAATGTGGAATCCTACCTTTTTACATGCATCTGCAAGAATTATTTTAACCTATTTGTATTTCAAATTAAAATTATATTTTCTGTCATAAGGCAATGCCGTAGGATATGTGCGCCTTCTTCAGGCTGGAAGCAAAAATTCGAATTACAGAAGCCGATCTTATATGTCAATATATGAAAATAATTTTAATTCCGCGGGCCCTAGAGGGATGCACACAGTGACTGAAAATTCAATCGGGGAATATGGCAAAAACGTGGGTCACATGAAGGAGTGCTACTCTGACTGCACGAACTACTTCAAGGTATGTGTCAAGTATTAAATTGTGTTCTAAAGATATATTTTAATGGAATATTTAGCTTCTGCTTTTAGGATTCAAGCCGTTCCTGTGCAACCCGAACAATCATCATTTGAAAACCTTCTTTCTCATTACACCAGCAGTGATCACCAACTATATAGAATACAGGGTCAAGGAGAAATTGAAGGTCCATAAGAAAGATCAAACAAATTCCTCAGTGTTTGAAGATGGATTTGCAATCGGCTTGATCTATATTTTATGCATGCTTAACCAGCTTGGCGATTTTCACGAGCTTAGTTGGAGCAAAAGCACTGCTAACCAACTATATGCGGAGCGCTCCAAAGTGACCAGTATAGTGGAAGGGCAGAAAGTATCAGCAGGCCACGTCGACGAAAAGTTGCTACAAACCGTGGCGATTACTGAACGGCACGTGAATGCGTATGAGCATGAGTACAATCTTCTTTACGCCACCCTTAGTAGTGCCGAAATATTCTTCCAATAAAATAAATATTTCTTGCTCTAATACCATTTATTTGCTTTTTTAAGACAAAAATACAATTTCAATATCGGTACGTGATACAACACGTTGCAAGTCTGTATCTTACTTGAAAACATATGTATGTATATGCCAGTTTGGGACGAAAACCTTTTGCTATACCTTTACGTGAAGGTGCATTGTTAAAAAATGGAAATTTATAGCCAATGTTTGACTACGCTTTATTCAGATCTTGCAGGGCTGCCACCAATTTTTGACCTACGAGATCGAAAGTTTTTTACGGAAAATTTAAATTTGATTATATGCTGGACCCAAAAAAAAATTTATTGGCCAATAACCCGATGGTATATTTAAACATGTCTATTGAAAATATTTTTATATTGTATTTCATAATATTACAGTGATTTGTTCAAAAAAAAATTATTTGAGAAAATGCAAAGGGTTTTTGTCTTAACAGGTTTTTATCTTGTGAGATGGTTTGAATGGATAATCATCTTATAGAGAACCACTGTTAGCCACCATAATCTTCTTAGAGGTCTTTCCAGACTGGGATCCGTACGACTCAATTTTTTTGACAATGTCCAAACCTTCGACGACCTCTCCGAAAACTACGTGTTTGTTGTCCAACCAAGCGGTCTTCACAGTACAAATGAAAAATTGGGATCCGTTGGTGTTGGCGCCGGCATTAGCCATAGACAGGATACCAGAACCAGTATGCTTCAGCTGGAAGTTCTCATCGGGGAACTTGTTGCCGTAGATGGACTTGCCTCCAGTGCCGTTATGATTGGTGAAGTCACCGCCCTGGCACATGAAGTTCGGGATGACGCGATGGAAAATGGAACCTTTATAGCCAAATCCCTTCTCGCCAGTGCACAACGCGCGGAAGTTTTCGGCAGTTTTTGGTACGACGTCGGAGCGCAGCTGGAAAAAAAATGGGGAATATGAAATGTTACAAAATTAGCGATTATTTTATACGGACTACATACTACAATTTACTACTAGAAACTGTTACCTAACAAAAACGCATTTAATGTCATACCGTGTCGTTGAGTAAAGGAATTGCACAAAAGAAATTATTTATATGGGACTAATAAAAATAAAATGTTATGAAGAATTGTATCTTGGCGTAAAAATGTATGTACATGTACGGTAAATGTAACTCATCGCAGTTAATTTATGTAAATATACATATGCATACTTATATACACAATTATTAGATTATTCGTTGGTAGAGAGTATATGTGAATAAAATTCTGAACCCTTATCTACTCATATATTAATACCGGTAAAATTTTTAAAAAATTAAATTTAATGCAGGTTCCAATGCAGTTCAGAACATCATGCACACTTTTGAGTATCGCCAACTTAATTTTCTTAAACGCTTAAACTTTAATAAGATATTGACCGGTACACTTCTCCATAGATATGAATATGTGCATGTATGTATGTAAGAATGTATGCACATGGGCAAAGCGCTACCTTAGAATGTATGTATATACATATATGCATATATATTTTGTGTTAATTGATTTAAAAATTTTGCACCTTAATATATGTATATATTGTCAATATATAGGGGCAATAGTTACTAATGGCTTTCAGCTTTATATGTTAAAACAAAATTTTAAACTAGAATAAAACATGTTCATACATACATATACATATGTATAATGCTTACATATGTACATATATGTATACACATTCAATTTTCAGTCTCTAATTTTTTTTAATACTTTTTAAAAATCACGTGTTTTTATGAACAGGTATTTAAAATTGTTAAATTTAAATAAGGTAACATTCCAATAATTGAAGTGGTTGAACTTACCTCCATGATAATCCGACCCAGGGGCTCGCCATCGGCCGTCATATCGAAAAACACCCTAGGTAAAGTACTCATCTTCGACACTCTCGAATAATCGCGAACAAATTGAATTCCAAATTGCAACTGACCTCTGTTCAGACCACTTGCCAAGCGAGCTAGGGTTACAGAATTTTGAGTTAAAATGGCGGATTCCGCAACGTGAAGTGCCGTCGCCGACTTGTGCCTAAAGTGCCGGAGCAGAGTTGCACCAAAAAAAACCATCGTGTATGACCGCGTGTACTATACTACATGCAACATACATGGTGGTAGGCATTTCGTTTCATTTTCAGTCGGGGTTCTTATATAATTAACCCATATGTGTATAAAATATATCGCATTTTGTTTTGCTAAAAAATAATTGGGTTGATCAATATCGAGGCAAATAATATATTTCCAAATTTTTTTTTTAAATTTGTCCTTAAAAGATAAATGCTAAAGAATTTTTAATGTTAAGAGCTAATTTTATTCATCTTTTTTAAATTCCCATCTGTCATTCTCAATTGCCATCACCTTTAATAAGGTATCCTATTTTAAAGCTTAATTGATTTGTTGTAAATATTTTATTTTACACAATATATGTAGCTGCAAATTCTATCAATATTTTTCTTGCCTATGGTAGGTGCCTACTGCTTCTATATCCCATTCTGTGGTACCGTTGAAATGGAATGATGCAAACTTAAACTTTTGTAAAAATATCATTGAAAATGATTGTATTAGACTTTTGACAACATAGTTTTTGTTTTCACTAGTGTTGATTTTCTCATAAAATAGTGTTCTTAACTACCAAACCTCTATAAAAAAATTTAAAAAGCATTTAAAAATTTGTTTTATTTATTAAAGATCAAAGTTTCTTAAGTTTTTTAAGATTTCACTTTTGCAAACTTTTGACCAAAACTATAATACTCCCTTCAAGGGTATAATAAAAAATAATAACGAAAAATTACCGGTAGATGAAGGAGTTATAAGATTTATTTCAATACATATAATAAAAAAATTTAAAAAGTTAAAAAACGACTCATATTCTTTAATATAATTCTCTTTAATTCTTTAACCCATAATAGATTGTTCAATGTATTGTATTGTAAAATACATAATTGAAAAATGTATTTAATCGCCAAATGTAGGAACTGTAGAAAATCCTAACCTTCTAATATAATGGCGACTGAGGAATAATTCTTATAATCATACTTGGTGACAGTGTCGCGACGCATTTGTGTAATGTGTAGCGATGCACGAAACGCACCGCAGATTCCACGTGTATGTAAGTAAACATTTTGTTTTCATTCGATAGTTTATCTCTTATTAATATAATATCAACAAAATAAACCAATGTTTGTAATACATGGGACCGTTTGAACCCTTTACATGGCATGTAAACTAATTTTTATGATGTTTTGTAGTTTTGTAGAGAATAAATAATATTAAAATACACTTGTTTTTTATACTTTTAATTAATTTATATTAAGCTAGTTATTTAAATTTATAAAGAAGTATTGAATTCTAATGCGAAAACCCAAAAAACAAACGTAATAATATTAACTACTTATTAAAATAAGATTTTACGAGCGATAAAAATTTTTTAATTATTTTGAACTCTTGAAAGTGTAGAAACCTAAAAAAAAACACCATTCAAAGGGCTAACTGCTTACTGGAAATTGACTTATCATTTTAGTCAGTATTTTTTCTTTTCTTCTGAAGCTACTGTGGAACTTGTCCTTCTGGTTATTTTCTTAAGTCAATATGTGCATATATGTAGATTCTTTTATTGTTTAAGGACTCTCAAATGTAACTGTCTCTCTCTATAACCTGTTTTACTTCAAAAGGACCCTTGAATCAATTTAGTTGATGTTTGATAAAATCTCAAATTTTGTGTCTAAGAACTTCGGAAATCCTTTTTTTTTTAATTATTGCTTTCGTTAAAAATTTATTTTCTGTCGGACGATGCAATTATTCAGGGGTCATTCTAACATATTGTATTTCCCTAGTGGGAGTAATATTACAGGGTGTCCCACCTTTCATAATGACATTTTATTTTTTTATTTGGCCAAAGGATAAATCCTTACATTGCTACAAAATAACAACTTTATACTACATAATAAGTGCCTCATTATCAATCCTTCAAAAAAAAACACCCTTATCAGGACCCCACTTAAATCGAAGGCAAGGCGGCAAAGACTTAAAATATGAAAGACCCCGCTCAATCGGCTCATTTAAAAATTAAATGGCTCCGTTATATTTCATCCGAAAGGGAGCAAAGGTAGGAAGATCCCTTTGAAAAACAGGCGTGTCTCGGTTCTCTCCGAACTCGTTTAACGTGGCGTGTTCCACACTGATGGAATTACAACCACAGCACTCAAATATACCTACTATGAGCACGGATGGTACGCCTGCCAGCGCTCCAGACTAGAAGAACTGTGTACATAGCGATTACCCTGGTACCTTTCGAATATGTGGTTGCTGGGCAGCATAGTCTCTCTGGATAAGAGACGAAGTGTATCTATCATCTCAACTGTTCTATGGGTCACAGCACCCGAGATGTATAACGCAACTCCATGTCGAATCCTCGGATTCTACCAGCTATTGGGGTATCAACCACAGCCACCACGATACTCCCAAAGGGGGCCTACCTCAATGGTAGAGCTTGGACACTATTCAACCCGTGGCACCGAATTTTGTGGTTTCGGTGACCCACCCCTTTAGCTCGGACAAGCTCGGATAGGGCGATGCCATGTTAGTTGTCTCCTACGACAAACTGTGGCAGAAATTTTCGCCGCTATCAATTGGGCGTGAAAAATGGGCCTAAAGACCCCTCCTCTGGGACACCTCCTCAGCAAACTCCAGAAGTTTCCTGGTCCTGTCTCTCCAGAATCCTTCCAAACGTTCAGGTTCCGCAAACTGAGAGTCCATCGAGGTCTCGCAAGTCTGCATAAAGGGGACAAACACATAAAATGTGCTCCCAACCCTTATAAGGATAATCACATGAGCATGCGGCGGTACTGCTGAGAGCTCGTCTATGCAGAAATGCATTGAACGACCCATGCCCTGTCAACAAAAAAGCCAACGCGCATCGATAATCTAAAGTTTGGATTCTAATAGATGAACTAGACGTCTGGGATGAACTTGTTGGTCACCCGACCGGGTAAGCCAACGACATCCCACCTGTAAGATCCTCACCGTAGAGCCATTCAACCCTTTCAACTTCGATGCTTTCTTTTGCATAGCAGCTAAGTCAAGAGGCGGGGCTCCAGCAAGCTCCAGCGTTGACACTTTTCGGCATAGCAGAAGGAATCTTTTAAGGTTCAGCCTCTGGCAAGCAAGAAGTCGCCTCCTGGCTACAACTTGCCGCGTCGTAATGACATACCGCACCGAGGTACCGAATAGTGCACAGTCATGGTGTACAAGCACCATGAGTGCAACATAAATGGCCCGAGGCGCGAGGACGGAAACCCCAGTCAACTGGCATCACAAGTGCCAATGATCTCACGACTCCGGTCATTCGCTCGGGCAGCGATGCGATATGTATGAAGAAAATCATGCGTTCGCTGATCGTGATGCCCAGGTACCTGTAGCTGCGCACGTATGGGAGACTTCATCCGGCAGATCTCACACGCGGGGTACGCGCGAGGGACCCCTCTAGCAGCATTATTACAGTCTTGCTGGTGGAAATGGAAATGGAATAGATCAGCTTCGCTCGTCGTCGGGATTCCTTGGGATTCGTCCTCGACAAGGACCAGCAGGTCGTCCGCTTCGGACTGCTACGGAGAAGCAGGAGGAGAACTGCTTCGGATCTTTTCACTCTTTTCTGAGAAGAAGCTTTGCCACAAGCTCAACTCTTGGCAGCCCAAGTCGGCGAGTCGGGCAGTGCAGCACTCCATTCGACATTGTCGAACGCTCCTTTGAAATCGACGACCACGTATCTCGTCGGGCTTGCGGCGACAATTAGCGCCAATACACGTGGACACTTCCATTCTCGGGGGAAGTAACTCGACTGGATGCATCGGGTATATAGAGCTATTCTGAGGTGTGCTTTGCACATAGTGTCAGTGATGCCGTTCATGCCAGGAGTGCGTTTGCATCAAGCATCAACCTTTACTTTCTCCAGGGCCGGTGGGACCTCCTCCACTCCGGCAATCGGTGCAACTGGGAGAAGCACACGCGCACAACAGGTGACCAACACGCCAACAACGCGGACGCACCCAAAATCCGTGTCACGAAGCGTCTTCAGCTGTCTGCCTTTGGGATAAGATTTTTGCAATCGGCTGAGGCTTGCCTCAGCGTGACCACTAGCAGCTCAGTTCCATTGTCGTCACGAGCGTTTTAAATCCGTGAAGTCTTCTGACTGAGGCTGCAGTTCCCAGCTGGTTGCTTTTCAGACGACATAGCGTTGGTGGTAGTAACCTAGCAGCGGGAGGAAGTGGAGAGAGCGACAAAGAAAGCCATAGACGCAACGGAGCACGGGCTACAAAATGCTAGACGAAGCTTGATTCTCTAGCATGACCTCCACAAGATTTCCTGGTTGGACTAACCTCTCCTGGTTTGCGGCAACGGTACGGCAGAGGCTCAGGAGCATCAAGCAAGAGAAGCGGTAGAAAAAAGACTCCCCCAATATCTACTTATTAATTAGATTAAGCTAAATTCAAATATTGATGGTTACTGATAAATAAAAATAAATAATTACTTTTATACATATACAAATTATCATCGTTGCATTTGTTAGATTTAATTGAGAGACTTATGACATCTAAAAGAACCAAACATAAAATTGGTTACTCTGCTGGTCGAAAGCAACAATTAAAAATAACTAGCAGTCGATTACTGTTAATTGGATTTCAATAGAAGCAAGCAACAGTTGCCGCAAGTCAATTTTACGACTGCAGCTTCCAACGACTACCAAAATTCAAGAGCTATTGTAGCTTTGACTTACCCTGATGATCGATCGCCGTTGCCAAGCAATATGCAGACAAATTTTCGACAAGAGTTAAATTCCGAGGCGTATGGCTGAGTTTTTCATCACTTTGTGTAAATATTCGAAATGATTAGTGATTAGCTTGGCAACCCGTAGATCGATGCTGGGTGTCGTTTTCTTACACAACCTTATTATTGGCGATGTAGACAGCCAGCATCTACTTACACGCTTAATTTAATGTTAGCTAATCCCCCCTAGAATGATCCTTTGGTATATTATGTTCAAACTACAATGGTTTCTATCACATAACTTCGCTTTGCTCTACTTTTAACTATAAATCTTCTATTCTTAACGCCTTCTTAATCTTCTAAACTTTTCTTTACTCTTGGATCTATCCCCACGATTTGAGCCGTACATCATGCGACAAGCTTCTTTCTGCTAAAGCTAGCATATAACTGAACGATCTGAAATGACACAACAAACACTCAAAAAGTTCTGCCTCGGAAAGCCTAACACAAAAAAAGCCAAAACAAAAAAAAACAACTAATAAGCAATTGTCAAAAATCAGATAGAATCAAACTACTCATTGAAAATGGGGCAGAACTGACAAAAAAATATGGGTTTTATTTAAAGATGTTCAAAAAAATTTAAATTCCCCAATGTTACTAAAAGTTTATTATTTTTTTTTTTGGTGCGTCCGATACTGAAGTACGGTTCATATGTCTGGAGTCCTCAATTCAGATTCATCAAGACCGCATAGAATCTGTACAAAAGAATTTCTTACTATTTGTTTAAAGGGACCTAACTGGGATGTAAATCATCTCCCTTTGTATCATATCAGACTCTTACTAATGAACTTACCCCTTAACAAATCGTATAACATTTCTGGGTGCCGTTTTCCTACACAACTCTATTAATGGTGATGTAGATAGCCAACAATGACTTATACATTTTAACCTTCCCAATAGGAGAAATAGAAACTTTAGTCATTGTAGAACTTACATACAGCACGATCCTCTTAAAATCTTATTTGTAATCTTAAATCGGTATGGTACCATAGCCTCTATCCGTCGCCCGTCTATGCTCTATATTACAATACAGTCTCTACCACATCATCTCACTTTCCTTTCCTTCAAATTTAGATTTTAGACTAAGTCTATACTAAACATCTATTTTAAATTTCTAACGAGAGCACAGCAATTCTTCCTCGTTATCTTTCTATTTTTTCTATCGATTTAATAACTCGGTTCTATTCCCGCGATTCGAGTCGCACGTTATGCGGCGGTGCCGGTAGGTTGGGCCTTAACGTTTTTTTGCTTTGTGATGAATGCAGGAATGCTAGCTGGACTAATTGGAGCACTAGCCATTTAGCAGGCACTTAAAGGCACTTAAAAAAAGAAAACGGAATAAACAAAAATACATGGAAAGTTACAGCATTAATAAAATGAAACCATAGATAAGGAAAAGATAACTGCATTATCTGGCCGGTTCAATTGGCCGTTAATTATGAAATAATCATGATGCCGTTCTTTAGAGTGAACAGATCATCCTTTTGTACTTTGGCGTTTAGAGTGTACAATAGGTGGCGCTAGCAAAACTAGGTGTTACCGGTTAAGCTTAGATCAGAGGTCGGCACGGCCCTATCTCGGGGGCATAGGAAATTTCTCTGCCCGAGCTCTGCCACACACACACAGTATAAATGTGTGAAACGTCATGCTCAAAGCCTACTTTCTGCTATACGTTACTAACACTAATGCGGTAAAATCATATCAATGTATTGGGGTGCCGACCTCTGGCTTAGATTATGCTACCCTAATTAGATTATTAATAAGGGAAGATTAGTGGGTGGTTCTAAAACGTCGAGGATAGTTTATATCGGGGTTAATTCCGCTGTAGCTGCAATTAAAGGCTCTGAGCCGGTTCGGTCTCTTTAACGGTCGAAATGACACTCGAGTCTACGCCAATTAAAAATCTAGTTCAACCTATTGTATTTAGAAAAGTTACAAAAATAAGTGGATTTATAGTAGATGAAGTAGATGAAGGGAGATGAAGTATCGTGTTCGCAGTCGTAAATGACAGTCGAGTCTACGCCAATTAAAAATCGAGTTCAACCTCGTGTATTTAGAAAAGTTACAAAATAAGTAGATTTATAGTAGTGTTTAGTTTATATAGTGTTAGTCCACAAACAATTGTTTTAGAAGGAAGGAAGAGTAATTCCCGCCAGAACTCTCCACAACCGAGCGATCCACACTGCTGGCTATTTCTTTGGCCATCCCCTGGTCGGCCAACCGACCCATAACATCTATACTTTTGAAAGGCAGGAACCATAGGTATGTTGAAAATATGAAAAGTGCGGATCGGTGCTCTCTTTTGTTGGTGTTGTAGTTCTTACCCTTAATCCCGAGTTGAATAAATCTGGGATAAGTTGAGGGATCGACAAATTTAAAAGGATGAGCTAAGTTACCATATTTCACGAAACGTACGTCAGCTTGTAAAGAGCTTTGGCTTTACTTTACTTTTAAAATAGAGGCATGTAGCTTTCTATCGAGTCTATTCCCAATTAAATATCTCCATTAGTTTTTTTTTAAATAAATTAAGTACGGGTCGCGAACGTACGGGTCGCGAACGTACAATTTTTTTTGTTACCTCTTTTTTTTTATAAATAAATTTATATTTTCCCTGCAGAACTGGAGGTGTTGATTGACCATGGGTAAGTGCTTACCTCGCCGATCACTACATGGGTACTTACTAAAGTGACCCTATAGTAAACGAATGTCGAACCACCTAGTCGACTCGAGTTTGCGATTGGCTCTAGGTAAGTGCTTACCTCGTCGATCACTGCATGGGTACTTACTAAAGTGACCCTATAGTAAACGAACGTCGAACCACCTAGTCGATTCGATTTTGCGATTAGCCCTGGGTAAGTGCTTACCTCGTCGATAACTACATGGGTACTTACTAGATTAACCCTATAGTAATCGAACGCCGAACCACACAGTTAATAAATATATGCGCATTAGCGCATAAGTACAAAGTAACGGCAAGCATCGCTTTTGTTTTTGTTATTTTGTGAAAAGAGCATACACAAGATTAACAGCAAATCTTCGATTATGCTTTACATCGCTGTTTGTTTACGGGTCTTCGGTGCACTGCTTACAAAAACAATTGTCCAGAAAGAACAGTTTGTTTTATTTTGTGCTACTCTTTCGCTTAAACGCAGCTGTGTTTGCTGGCTGACGAAATTTTTGCAAGCATTTGAGTTAAGAAGTGCAAAGCGGATCAATCGATTATTAGGTGAGTGACTTAAAAAATAATATATGTTTGTAATATAAAATATTTTTATGTATATTTTATGTATAAATATATTTTAGCCAATGAAGTGGTCTTGGTGTATAATGTGGATGGCGTTCAGGGGAAAAGTGCCCTAAGAAAAGAAGAAAATTTCTTTGGCGTTATGATCGGTGAGTATTTTAAAAGATAATTGTTTAATAATCATTATACACTTCAATCTATTAAAACTTGTTTAATCCTTTTTATACCCTTGCAGAGGGTATTATAATTTTGTCCAAAAGTGTGCAACGCAGTGAAGGAGATATCTCCGACCCTATAAAGTATATATATTCTTGATCAGGATCACCTCCTGAGTTGATATGAGCATGTCCGTCTGTCCGTCTGTCTGTTTCTACGCAAACTAGTCTCTCAGTTTTAAAGCTATCGACTTGCTATAAAAAAAGCTATAAACTTTGCACACACCCTTCTTTCTTTTGCACGCAGTATATAAGTCGGAACGGTTGGGATCGGCCGACTATATCCTATAGCTGCCATGTAACTGATTGATCGGAAATGGTATAACTTTGGTGTTTTTAGAGTTAGAGAGTTCAAATTTGACATGAGAGCTATTTTTGGCAAAATAATACGACATGCCAAATTTCATAAGGATCGGCCGACTATATCTTATAGCTGTCATATAACTGAACGATCGGAAATGACCCAACTTTCGTGTTTTTGATGATAGAAAGCTGGCACTTGGTACTAATTCTATTTTTGGTCAGTTAATCCGATCTACCAAATTTCATAACGATCGGTTGACTATATTTTATAGCTGACATATAACTGAACGATCGGAAATGGTATTTGGTAGAAATATCAACTTTCGTATTTTTGAAAATAGAAGCTTGGGACTTTTTTTTTAGATATTTTATTGTAATTAATTGGTTTTATTATGATGTAATCATAAGGACCGGCCAACTATATCCGATGTTTGTGATATATATCCGGTTTTAGCTGCTAGGGTATATCAACTTTGGCTCCGCCCGAAGTTAGCTTTGCTTTCTTGTTATTTATAGATTCAATAACTGCAGTCGGCGGTATTGGCCCAGCTGAGGAATAATTAAGAAAGGCCCTGCAGCTCCAAAAAAAAAGAGAAATTTTAAAAACTCAAGCAGCCTAAAAGTAATGAAAGAACAAACCCAGTTATAAAAAGAAAAATTTTAACTAAATAAAAACTGTAATTGCAATTTTACATGTTTTTTAATTTATAATGGCAGGCCCCTCCATGGGGTCCAATGTAAGTACTTACTTCACCGACCTCTCCATGGGGTCCGATGTAAGCACTTATTTTACCGGCCGTTCCATGGGGTCCCATGTAAGCACTTATTTTTTACCGGCCGTTCCATGGGGTATAATGTAAGTAGTTTCTTTAAAGACCTTAATATGTTGCACTATTTCACTAGTTCGTGGGTAATCGAGGCGGTGACGATTGACCCTATTTGCGGACATTTCATACAAAAACGGAAATTAAAAACGCATGGCTAGACGCCACTTTCTAAGTAGTGGTGGTCTGCTGGTAGGTGCTTATTTCACCAGCAACGAACTAGTGCTCAGAACAATTACAACAAAAACAAAAAAAAATTAAATTTGAATTTTATTTTTAATTTTAATTTAATTTAAATTGTCACTTTTTTTTATCCATCTACAACTATTTTTAAGCTTGTTAAAAAAAACAAATTTATTTTTTTCAATAATATTTTTTATATACGTATGTCATGCTAACACATTATATGTTTTCCTTGATAAATAAATAAACATAAAAATGTCTTTAAAAGTAAAAAAAAAGGTAACAATTACATTTTTGACTTTTCGGGCTTTTTTTTTAAAAAAAAGCTGAGATATGCTATGAATCCAATAGATTATAAAAATTTGGATATTTATTTATGAAAATACAAAAAAAGAATCGAGGAATATGGACATTTATTTTTTCGGTCCTGGTTGACCATCCGCCGGAATAGCCGATATACAATTTTGACGTCCTTTTTTTATTGGTTGAATATTTGAATAAATAGTGCAATTTACGATTATTCTAGTGCAAGTTTGGTTTTTAACAACTACTAAGGTATGTGCTACATAGAAAATCTGTGCTTGTGAGGTGTCAGTATATGTTGTACTTATAAATTGTAGTGGATTTCGAGTGTATTAACAATGTGCGAAATAGAGCGTACACCAGTCTTTCGTGAAGTAGAACTTAACAGATTCACCTGGATTCACTCTGGTTGCAATTGTTTGTTAAAGTGTGAATTATTATCTGTCCGAAATTTCAAAAATGAAGTGCGTAGTCCTGCGTATCCACATGTTATTTCACTTTTTAGGAAGAATGTCAGTTTCGAAGCGCGCACTTTTCTTAGTATGGCACGGCGAAGCAATCCCCACTTAAAAGTTCTTCGTAATGGAAAGCTTTGCATTAGGAGAAGATTGTAGCAAATATGATTGTAACGAAAAGGAGCTTTGCAAAATTGGGAAAAAACTGTGCAACTTTAATAGTAGGCTTGTCCAGTAGTGGAAGAAATTCGATATAAATAAGGCAGCTTTTGAAAAAAGGAATAAAGAAACAAAAATTGATACAAATTCTTTGATCCATATTTTTCGATAGCGAAAATCGCCGAGCACGCAAAACATTTTGTAACCTTTACGCCTCTCACAAACAAACAAAAATGTTAGGGAAGAGTGTAGCAACATAACAAAACAAAAAAGTCGAAAATCGAAAATGTGTTGCCCGGGAAATTTGAAAAGTCACCTTACTTTTGAACACACTTACTTTTTTTTTTGAACTTTTGAATTTGTTCAAATTTGACATGAGAGCTATTTTTGGCAAAATAATACGACATGCCAAATTTCATAAGGATCGGCCGATTATATCTTATAGCTGTCATATAACTGAACGATCGGAAATGACCCAACTTTCGTGTTTTTGATGATAGAAAGCTGGCACTTGGTACTAATTCTATTTTTGGTCAGTTAATCCGATCTACCAAATTTCATAACGATCGGTTGACTATATTTTATAGCTGACATATAACTGAACGATCGGAAATGGTATTTGGTAGAAATATCAACTTTCGTATTTTTGAAAATAGAAGCTTGGGACTTTTTTTTTAGATATTTTATTGTAATTAATTGGTTTTATTATGATGTAATCATAAGGACCGGCCAACTATATCCGATGTTTGTGATATATATCCGGTTTTAGCTGCTAGGGTATATCAACTTTGGCTCCGCCCGAAGTTAGCTTTGCTTTCTTGTTATTTATAGATTCAATAACTGCAGTCGGCGGTATTGGCCCAGCTGAGGAATAATTAAGAAAGGCCCTGCAGCTCCAAAAAAAAAAAAAAAATTTTAAAAACTCAAGCAGCCTAAAAGTAATGAAAGAACAAACCCAGTTATAAAAAGAAAAATTTTAACTAAATAAAAACTGTAATTGCAATTTTACATGTTTTTTAATTTATAATGGCAGGCCCCTCCATGGGGTCCAATGTAAGTACTTACTTCACCGACCTCTCCATGGGGTCCGATGTAAGCACTTATTTTACCGGCCGTTCCATGGGGTCCCATGTAAGCACTTATTTTTTACCGGCCGTTCCATGGGGTATAATGTAAGTAGTTTCTTTAAAGACCTTAATATGTTGCACTATTTCACTAGTTCGTGGGTAATCGAGGCGGTGACGATTGACCCTATTTGCGGACATTTCATACAAAAACGGAAATTAAAAACGCATGGCTAGACGCCACTTTCTAAGTAGTGGTGGTCTGCTGGTAGGTGCTTATTTCACCAGCAACGAACTAGTGCTCAGAACAATTACAACAAAAACAAAAAAAATTAAATTTGAATTTTATTTTTAATTTTAATTTAATTTAAATTGTCACTTTTTTTTATCCATCTACAACTATTTTTAAGCTTGTTAAAAAAAACAAATTTATTTTTTTCAATAATATTTTTTTTATACGTATGTCATGCTAACACATTATATGTTTTCCTTGATAAATAAATAAACATAAAAATGTCTTTAAAAGTAAAAAAAAAGGTAACAATTACATTTTTGACTTTTCGGGCTTTTTTTTTAAAAAAAAGCTGAGATATGCTATGAATCCAATAGATTATAAAAATTTGGATATTTATTTATGAAAATACAAAAAAAGAATCGAGGAATATGGACATTTATTTTTTCGGTCCTGGTTGACCATCCGCCGGAATAGCCGATATACAATTTTGACGTCCTTTTTTTATTGGTTGAATATTTGAATAAATAGTGCAATTTACGATTATTCTAGTGCAAGTTTGGTTTTTAACAACTACTAAGGTATGTGCTACATAGAAAATCTGTGCTTGTGAGGTGTCAGTATATGTTGTACTTATAAATTGTAGTGGATTTCGAGTGTATTAACAATGTGCGAAATAGAGCGTACACCAGTCTTTCGTGAAGTAGAACTTAACAGATTCACCTGGATTCACTCTGGTTGCAATTGTTTGTTAAAGTGTGAATTATTATCTGTCCGAAATTTCAAAAATGAAGTGCGTAGTCCTGCGTATCCACATGTTATTTCACTTTTTAGGAAGAATGTCAGTTTCGAAGCGCGCACTTTTCTTAGTATGGCACGGCGAAGCAATCCCCACTTAAAAGTTCTTCGTAATGGAAAGCTTTGCATTAGGAGAAGATTGTAGCAAATATGATTGTAACGAAAAGGAGCTTTGCAAAATTGGGAAAAAACTGTGCAACTTTAATAGTAGGCTTGTCCAGTAGTGGAAGAAATTCGATATAAATAAGGCAGCTTTTGAAAAAAGGAATAAAGAAACAAAAATTGATACAAATTCTTTGATCCATATTTTTCGATAGCGAAAATCGCCGAGCACGCAAAACATTTTGTAACCTTTACGCCTCTCACAAACAAACAAAAATGTTAGGGAAGAGTGTAGCAACATAACAAAACAAAAAAGTCGAAAATCGAAAATGTGTTGCCCGGGAAATTTGAAAAGTCACCTTACTTTTGAACACACTTACTTTTTTTTTTGAACTTTTGAATTTGTTCAAATTTGACATGAGAGCTATTTTTGGCAAAATAATACGACATGCCAAATTTCATAAGGATCGGCCGACTATATCTTATAGCTGTCATATAACTGAACGATCGGAAATGACCCAACTTTCGTGTTTTTGATGATAGAAAGCTGGCACTTGGTACTAATTCTATTTTTGGTCAGTTAATCCGATCTACCAAATTTCATAACGATCGGTTGACTATATTTTATAGCTGACATATAACTGAACGATCGGAAATGGTATTTGGTAGAAATATCAACTTTCGTATTTTTGAAAATAGAAGCTTGGGACTTTTTTTTTAGATATTTTATTGTAATTAATTGGTTTTATTATGATGTAATCATAAGGACCGGCCAACTATATCCGATGTTTGTGATATATATCCGGTTTTAGCTGCTAGGGTATATCAACTTTGGCTCCGCCCGAAGTTAGCTTTGCTTTCTTGTTATTTATAGATTCAATAACTGCAGTCGGCGGTATTGGCCCAGCTGAGGAATAATTAAGAAAGGCCCTGCAGCTCCAAAAAAAAAGAGAAATTTTAAAAACTCAAGCAGCCTAAAAGTAATGAAAGAACAAACCCAGTTATAACAAGAAAGGAAAGCTAACTTCGGGCGGAGCCGAAGTTTATGTACCCTTGCAGTTAAAACCGGATATATATCGCAAACATCGGATATAGTTGGCCGATCCTTATGGGAATAGGAATATATAACCCAATTTATTATAATATAAAATCTAAAAAAAAGTCCCAAACTTCTATCTTCAAAAATACGAAAGTTGATATTTCTACCAAATACCATTTCCGATCGTTCAGTTATATGGCAATGAAATTTAGTAGGTTGGATCAACTGACTAAAAATATAATCTGTATTGAATTCCAGCTTTCTATCTTCAAAAACACGAAAGTTGGGTCATTTCCGATCGTTCAGTTATATGGCAGCTATAGGATATAGTCGGCCGATCCTTATGAAATTTGACATGTCGTAATGGTTTGCCAAAAATAGCTCTCGTGTCAAATTTGAACTCTCTAACTCTAAAAACACCAAAGTTATACCATTTCCGATCAATCAGTTATATGGAAGCTATAGGATATAGTTGGCCGATCCGGGCCGTTCCGACTTATATACTGCGTGCAAAGAAAAGAAGGGTGTGTGCAAAGTTTCAAGACGATAGGTTCGAAACTGAGAGACTAGTTCGCGTAGAAACGGACAGACAGACAGACGGACAGACGGACAGACGGACATGCTCATATCAACTCAAGAGGTGATCCTGATCAAGAATATATATACTTTATAGGGTCGGAGATGTCTCCTTCACTGCGTTGCACACTTTTGACCAAAATTATAATACCCTCGGCAAGGGTATAAAAAGAAAAATTTTAACTAAATAAAAACTGTAATTGCAATTTTACATGTTTTTTAATTTATAATGGGGTCCGATGTAAGCACTTATTTTACCGGCCGTTCCATGGGGTCCCATGTAAGCACTTATTTTTTACCGGCCGTTCCATGGGGTATAATGTAAGTAGTTTCTTTAAAGACCTTAATATGTTGCACTATTTCACTAGTTCGTGGGTAATCGAGGCGGTGACGATTGACCCTATTTGCGGACATTTCATACAAAAACGGAAATTAAAAACGCATGGCTAGACGCCACTTTCTAAGTAGTGGTGGTCTGCTGGTAGGTGCTTATTTCACCAGCAACGAACTAGTGCTCAGAACAATTACAACAAAAACAATAAAAATTAAATTTGAATTTTATTTTTAATTTTAATTTAATTTCAATTGTCACTTTTTTTTATCCATCTACAACTATTTTTAAGCTTGTTAAAAAAAACAAATTTATTTTTTTCAATAATATTTTTTTTATACGTATGTCATGCTAACACATTATATGTTTTCCTTGATAAATAAATAAACATAAAAATGTCTTTAAAAGTAAAAAAAAAGGTAACAATTACATTTTTGACTTTTCGGACTTTTTTTTTAAAAAAAAAGCTGAGATATGCTATGAATCCAATAGATTATAAAAATTTGGATATTTATTTATGAAAATACAAAAAAAGAATCGAGGAATATGGACATTTATTTTTTCGGTCCTGGTTGACCATCCGCCGGAATAGCCGATATACAATTTTGACGTCCTTTTTTTATTGGTTGAATATTTGAATAAATAGTGCAATTTACGATTATTCTAGTGCAAGTTTGGTTTTTAACAACTACTAAGGTATGTGCTACATAGAAAATCTGTGCTTGTGAGGTGTCAGTATATGTTGTACTTATAAATTTTAGTGGATTTCGAGTGTATTAACAATGTGCGAAATAGAGCGTACACCAGTCTTTCGTGAAGTAGAACTTAACAGATTCACCTGGATTCACTCTGGTTGCAATTGTTTGTTAAAGTGTGAATTATTATCTGTCCGAAATTTCAAAAATGAAGTGCGTAGTCCTGCGTATCCACATGTTATTTCACTTTTTAGGAAGAATGTCAGTTTCGAAGCGCGCACTTTTCTTAGTATGGCACGGCGAAGCAATCCCCACTTAAAAGTTCTTCGTAATGGAAAGCTTTGCATTAGGAGAAGATTGTAGCAAATATGATTGTAACGAAAAGGAGCTTTGCAAAATTGGGAAAAAACTGTGCAACTTTAATAGTAGGCTTGTCCAGTAGTGGAAGAAATTCGATATAAATAAGGCAGCTTTTGAAAAAAGGAATAAAGAAACAAAAATTGATACAAATTCTTTGATCCATATTTTTCGATAGCGAAAATCGCCGAGCACGCAAAACATTTTGTAACCTTTACGCCTCTCACAAACAAACAAAAATGTTAGGGAAGAGTGTAGCAACATAACAAAACAAAAAAGTCGAAAATCGAAAATGTGTTGCCCGGGAAATTTGAAAAGTCACCTTACTTTTTGAACACACCATGTTTGCACATAAAAGCGTAAAGTTTTTATAAGCAAAAGCCAGTCTCCCTCACAATCAACGATAATGAATCTCTACATTTTCTTTACAGAATTTAATTCTTCAACCACCTAATTGGTTAATTACAGCTTTCAGCTCTTGGAAGATTGTATTTTTTACTCTGGATCTGAAGTGAATATCGCGAGTCATTTTAATGCATGATTTTTTTATTATATTTATTATTTTTTATTATGTTTTATTAAATGTGGATAATGATCCAAAATGCATCTATACAAAGAATGAAATCAAGTAAACACAATAAGAACTAAAGATCTAAAACCCTGCCAAATAATGTAACTTCTCTCATCGCCACTAAATCTAAAGTAAAGTAATGCGACTTTGTTGCTACAAAAATGCATTGTTGGATATCTTTCAGTGAATCTTTTTGTATAAATTATGTTTTTATATTTCTTAATAAAATTATGATCAAATTTTATTCTTACAGTTACACTTTACCTTTACGCTTTATTCTTATATTTAATTAAAAAATTTATTTTTGAACAGCTTTTGCCTAAATAATCAATATGTTAGAATTAAAGTTTATTTTGACCATTAAATCTTAGTTAATTAATTAAGTAAAAGTTAAATTTTTAAAAGTTTAGTTAATTTTCATGATTCAAGATTAAAAATCATAAAAATTAACTAAACTTTAATTCTCTGATCTCAGCTTCTGTCTTATGTTATGTTATGTTATACACTTCCCGCTTATACCTTTTTCTAATCTCGCCTTTAAAATTTGGAACTTCTATAGACTTCTACTGGTTCTATCTTGCAATTAATTTATCGCGAGCACGTCATATTCTCGACGTTATATTATTTACATGTAGCTTGTGCGATCCGTCCGAAGCAAGACCACCACCGCACCAAGCCGACGAGCAAGAGCCGGACTCTATAACGTGCCCAGAAAGACCGGGTTATATTAATTAAATTAATGATCATAAAGAAAATTAGCACTCAACGAGTAGGGGGGTCTATGAGTACAGTAAATACGCATAGGGGCTTACGAATAGAACTTCAAATTTGATTTTTGTTTAGTCTATTTTTTCCAAATGGTGGCTAAAAGCCGAAATTGTGAGGAAAACAGAAAGGATGATCCGTAAAATTTTTTCTGTCCAAAGTTAAAAAGTTGAAAATAGCTACATCATTTCTTACCAATAACCATCCGAAGTAATGTTAGTTAGTTCGTGAATACAGATTATAAAAAAACTGCGGTTAGTTGTTTGTCCGGCCAATATTAACACCAATGGAAATATTTTATATTCTTAGTAAGTGTATCGTTAGTCTACATTTTTCAAGAATTTCGTGCACAAGCTTACGAGCTGTGTAGGGCCATCAGATAACGAGTACAAAAGGGGGACCTACACGGTGTACACCGCTGGTAGTGCGACTATACTCTCCACGTGAGGGCGACTGGTAACAGGTTCCGGTAAGTTCATGTCTCTGCCCAGGATGTTGGCAAATTTTAGTCAGGCAGGAAAATAATCACTCCCTCTTCTTAATTAACCCAACCCAAGGTGGAACAGCATATGCGGAAGGATGCTTGTTCGAGGGGGGGGCTCGGAAGCTAATATGCGAACTCTGGGGGACAGGCCAGGACCCCCCAGTTTTAACCAGGCTAAAGTGACAAGCGGGCTATGTCATGATGGACGAACCTCCTCCCGCCTACTCGGTGGTCCAAAACATGTATTCAACTAACTCAAATAAAAACCAAAGTGGAGTGAAATATGTTTCGTTCTCCAGCAAGGATCCCGTCCAGTTTATAATAAAGTCAGATTTATTTGTATTTGTAATTGGATCTTTATTTGGATCTTTTATTTGGAGCAGCCGATGTTGCCGCTCCAAGCTCCTAAGAGGTTATCCTCCTTTAGAATATTCTTAGGAGTAGGGAAATCTAAAATCTCGTAGCTGCGCTGCCAACAGCGGCAGCGGAGAGACGGCTATGTATTCTTAAGTATATAGCTATGCTCGCTTAGGCGGAGGTATATGCACATATAAGAAGTCCGCTCGTATTACATTTATGCCGAAATATGCAGTTTCGGCGTTCAGCTAAGGCACAGCAAGCATTTCGCATTTCGGCCACTTATGTTTATGATCGAGACCTCGAATTATGTAAACACTGCGACAAAGTGTTACAGTGTGTGCCCCTTTTAGAACTCTTGGTTCAGTGGGTGCTCGATATAAATATTAATACATGTGTGCATATTACAGGACAACGAAACTCTCCTAAAAAGTCCGGAAATGGTGTCAACGACCCGTCAAACTCCAGGGCCCTCAAAAGCCAGGAGTTACTGGGGTGGAGAAGCTCCCCACTGAGAGGCAACATCCGGAAGCGGGTCGTGGCGGTGCGGAGGAGGGTGCCATGGAATCTTCCTCTAAAGCGGGGCTACCCATGAGACTACCGAGCGACGTGGAGAGGAAGACCCTAGGGGCAAATCTGCATACCAAACGGCGGGGACCCTAAGGCAAACCCTGTCCGGCAGCGTCTCACTAGACCCAGCGCAAAGGCTCATACAAAGAAAGGAGGAGGACAACCTTCATTCTTATGAGGGCGGACCCATCGGCAGAAGCCAACCCGGCCGAGGTCAAAAAGTGGGCAAGAGAGATCCTGCCCGACTTCCACCCGGCAAAGGCGTGAGTGAGGCTGGAGCCGAAGAAGCAGGCTGACTCTACCACGGAGATCGCGTAAAGTGCGAATAGGTAGAGGTTTAGAGAAAGAGGAGCGCCCTTAGCGAAGAAGAAGAAGATCCAGCCGTTCGTTCGCCAAGGTCACAAAAGAAAGAACACTCATTGGAGTCCTGGACAGGGGATCCAAGGATGGCCTGATCCCTAAGGACCTTTGGCGGAAGGTGATAAATGAGCTGCATGGGTGCTTCATGGAGAAGATGCTAAAGAGCGGAGGACTCCCACCAGAATGCGAAGACGCAGCCTGGTATCAGGGTAGTGTCAAGGCAATAGCATGCCAAGACGCGCGATCGGTAGAACTATAAAAGCGTATAATACCATTGCTTGGAGATGTCTATCCTGGTGCAAAGCTGGTGGCGGTTGTCTGGGCTGAGATCCCAAGCAAGCCGAGGGTGCGAGTATGGCTCACCGAAAAACCGGCTTTTATCCTGGTGATGGTGTCAGGACTGGAGGTGGACTGGAGAGTCACCAAGGAGGAGGATGCGATAGGACTACGGTTCTCCTCACGCTGAATGAGCAGACTGCGAGGCAGCTTGAGCAGATATAAATAAGGCAGCTTTTGAAAAAAGGAATAAAGAAACAAAAATTGATACAAATTCTTTGATCCATATTTTTCGATAGCGAAAATCGCCGAGCACGCAAAACATTTTGTAACCTTTACGCCTCTCACAAACAAACAAAAATGTTAGGGAAGAGTGTAGCAACATAACAAAACAAAAAAGTCGAAAATCGAAAATGTGTTGCCCGGGAAATTTGAAAAGTCACCTTACTTTTTG
The DNA here is from genome assembly GCF_030179905.1 of Drosophila bipectinata. Classification (NCBI taxonomy): domain Eukaryota; kingdom Metazoa; phylum Arthropoda; class Insecta; order Diptera; family Drosophilidae; genus Drosophila; species Drosophila bipectinata. The sequence goes on along the minus strand of NC_091735.1, from coordinate 9,194,339 downwards.
AACACACCATGTTTGCACATAAAAGCGTAAAGTTTTTATAAGCAAAAGCCAGTCTCCCTCACAATCAACGATAATGAATCTCTACATTTTCTTTACAGAATTTAATTCTTCAACCACCTAATTGGTTAATTACAGCTTTCAGCTCTTGGAAGATTGTATTTTTTACTCTGGATCTGAAGTGAATATCGCGAGTCATTTTAATGCATGATTTTTTTATTATATTTATTATTTTTTATTATGTTTTATTAAATGTGGATAATGATCCAAAATGCATCTATACAAAGAATGAAATCAAGTAAACACAATAAGAACTAAAGATCTAAAACCCTGCCAAATAATGTAACTTCTCTCATCGCCACTAAATCTAAAGTAAAGTAATGCGACTTTGTTGCTACAAAAATGCATTGTTGGATATCTTTCAGTGAATCTTTTTGTATAAATTATGTTTTTATATTTCTTAATAAAATTATGATCAAATTTTATTCTTACAGTTACACTTTACCTTTACGCTTTATTCTTATATTTAATTAAAAAATTTATTTTTGAACAGCTTTTGCCTAAATAATCAATATGTTAGAATTAAAGTTTATTTTGACCATTAAATCTTAGTTAATTAATTAAGTAAAAGTTAAATTTTTAAAAGTTTAGTTAATTTTCATGATTCAAGATTAAAAATCATAAAAATTAACTAAACTTTAATTCTCTGATCTCAGCTTCTGTCTTATGTTATGTTATGTTATACACTTCCCGCTTATACCTTTTTCTAATCTCGCCTTTAAAATTTGGAACTTCTATAGACTTCTACTGGTTCTATCTTGCAATTAATTTATCGCGAGCACGTCATATTCTCGACGTTATATTATTTACATGTAGCTTGTGCGATCCGTCCGAAGCAAGACCACCACCGCACCAAGCCGACGAGCAAGAGCCGGACTCTATAACGTGCCCAGAAAGACCGGGTTATATTAATTAAATTAATGATCATAAAGAAAATTAGCACTCAACGAGTAGGGGGGTCTATGAGTACAGTAAATACGCATAGGGGCTTACGAATAGAACTTCAAATTTGATTTTTGTTTAGTCTATTTTTTCCAAATGGTGGCTAAAAGCCGAAATTGTGAGGAAAACAGAAAGGATGATCCGTAAAATTTTTTCTGTCCAAAGTTAAAAAGTTGAAAATAGCTACATCATTTCTTACCAATAACCATCCGAAGTAATGTTAGTTAGTTCGTGAATACAGATTATAAAAAAACTGCGGTTAGTTGTTTGTCCGGCCAATATTAACACCAATGGAAATATTTTATATTCTTAGTAAGTGTATCGTTAGTCTACATTTTTCAAGAATTTCGTGCACAAGCTTACGAGCTGTGTAGGGCCATCAGATAACGAGTACAAAAGGGGGACCTACACGGTGTACACCGCTGGTAGTGCGACTATACTCTCCACGTGAGGGCGACTGGTAACAGGTTCCGGTAAGTTCATGTCTCTGCCCAGGATGTTGGCAAATTTTAGTCAGGCAGGAAAATAATCACTCCCTCTTCTTAATTAACCCAACCCAAGGTGGAACAGCATATGCGGAAGGATGCTTGTTCGAGGGGGGGGCTCGGAAGCTAATATGCGAACTCTGGGGGACAGGCCAGGACCCCCCAGTTTTAACCAGGCTAAAGTGACAAGCGGGCTATGTCATGATGGACGAACCTCCTCCCGCCTACTCGTTGGTCCAAAACATGTATTCAACTAACTCAAATAAAAACCAAAGTGGAGTGAAATATGTTTCGTTCTCCAGCAAGGATCCCGTCCAGTTTATAATAAAGTCAGATTTATTTGTATTTGTAATTGGATCTTTATTTGGATCTTTTATTTGGAGCAGCCGATGTTGCCGCTCCAAGCTCCTAAGAGGTTATCCTCCTTTAGAATATTCTTAGGAGTAGGGAAATCTAAAATCTCGTAGCTGCGCTGCCAACAGCGGCAGCGGAGAGACGGCTATGTATTCTTAAGTATATAGCTATGCTCGCTTAGGCGGAGGTATATGCACATATAAGAAGTCCGCTCGTATTACATTTATGCCGAAATATGCAGTTTCGGCGTTCAGCTAAGGCACACCAAGCATTTCGCATTTCGGCCACTTATGTTTATGATCGAGACCTCGAATTATGTAAACACTGCGACAAAGTGTTACAGTGTGTGCCCCTTTTAGAACTCTTGGTTCAGTGGGTGCTCGATATAAATATTAATACATGTGTGCATATTACAGGACAACGAAACTCTCCTAAAAAGTCCGGAAATGGTGTCAACGACCCGTCAAACTCCAGGGCCCTCAAAAGCCAGGAGTTACTGGGGTGGAGAAGCTCCCCACTGAGAGGCAACATCCGGAAGCGGGTCGTGGCGGTGCGGAGGAGGGTGCCATGGAATCTTCCTCTAAAGCGGGGCTACCCATGAGACTACCGAGCGACGTGGAGAGGAAGACCCTAGGGGCAAATCTGCATACCAAACGGCGGGGACCCTAAGGCAAACCCTGTCCGGCAGCGTCTCACTAGACCCAGCGCAAAGGCTCATACAAAGAAAGGAGGAGGACAACCTTCATTCTTATGAGGGCGGACCCATCGGCAGAAGCCAACCCGGCCGAGGTCAAAAAGTGGGCAAGAGAGATCCTGCCCGACTTCCACCCGGCAAAGGCGTGAGTGAGGCTGGAGCCGAAGAAGCAGGCTGACTCTACCACGGAGATCGCGTAAAGTGCGAATAGGTAGAGGTTTAGAGAAAGAGGAGCGCCCTTAGCGAAGAAGAAGAAGATCCAGCCGTTCGTTCGCCAAGGTCACAAAAGAAAGAACACTCATTGGAGTCCTGGACAGGGGATCCAAGGATGGCCTGATCCCTAAGGACCTTTGGCGGAAGGTGATAAATGAGCTGCATGGGTGCTTCATGGAGAAGATGCTAAAGAGCGGAGGACTCCCACCAGAATGCGAAGACGCAGCCTGGTATCAGGGTAGTGTCAAGGCAATAGCATGCCAAGACGCGCGATCGGTAGAACTATAAAAGCGTATAATACCATTGCTTGGAGATGTCTATCCTGGTGCAAAGCTGGTGGCGGTTGTCTGGGCTGAGATCCCAAGCAAGCCGAGGGTGCGAGTATGGCTCACCGAAAAACCGGCTTTTATCCTGGTGATGGTGTCAGGACTGGAGGTGGACTGGAGAGTCACCAAGGAGGAGGATGCGATAGGACTACGGTTCTCCTCACGCTGAATGAGCAGACTGCGAGGCAGCTTGAGCAGATATAAATAAGGCAGCTTTTGAAAAAAGGAATAAAGAAACAAAAATTGATACAAATTCTTTGATCCATATTTTTCGATAGCGAAAATCGCCGAGCACGCAAAACATTTTGTAACCTTTACGCCTCTCACAAACAAACAAAAATGTTAGGGAAGAGTGTAGCAACATAACAAAACAAAAAAGTCGAAAATCGAAAATGTGTTGCCCGGGAAATTTGAAAAGTCACCTTACTTTTTGAACACACCATGTTTGCACATAAAAGCGTAAAGTTTTTATAAGCAAAAGCCAGTCTCCCTCACAATCAACGATAATGAATCTCTACATTTTCTTTACAGAATTTAATTCTTCAACCACCTAATTGGTTAATTACAGCTTTCAGCTCTTGGAAGATTGTATTTTTTACTCTGGATCTGAAGTGAATATCGCGAGTCATTTTAATGCATGATTTTTTTATTATATTTATTATTTTTTATTATGTTTTATTAAATGTGGATAATGATCCAAAATGCATCTATACAAAGAATGAAATCAAGTAAACACAATAAGAACTAAAGATCTAAAACCCTGCCAAATAATGTAACTTCTCTCATCGCCACTAAATCTAAAGTAAAGTAATGCGACTTTGTTGCTACAAAAATGCATTGTTGGATATCTTTCAGTGAATCTTTTTGTATAAATTATGTTTTTATATTTCTTAATAAAATTATGATCAAATTTTATTCTTACAGTTACACTTTACCTTTACGCTTTATTCTTATATTTAATTAAAAAATTTATTTTTGAACAGCTTTTGCCTAAATAATCAATATGTTAGAATTAAAGTTTATTTTGACCATTAAATCTTAGTTAATTAATTAAGTAAAAGTTAAATTTTTAAAAGTTTAGTTAATTTTCATGATTCAAGATTAAAAATCATAAAAATTAACTAAACTTTAATTCTCTGATCTCAGCTTCTGTCTTATGTTATGTTATGTTATACACTTCCCGCTTATACCTTTTTCTAATCTCGCCTTTAAAATTTGGAACTTCTATAGACTTCTACTGGTTCTATCTTGCAATTAATTTATCGCGAGCACGTCATATTCTCGACGTTATATTATTTACATGTAGCTTGTGCGATCCGTCCGAAGCAAGACCACCACCGCACCAAGCCGACGAGCAAGAGCCGGACTCTATAACGTGCCCAGAAAGACCGGGTTATATTAATTAAATTAATGATCATAAAGAAAATTAGCACTCAACGAGTAGGGGGGTCTATGAGTACAGTAAATACGCATAGGGGCTTACGAATAGAACTTCAAATTTGATTTTTGTTTAGTCTATTTTTTCCAAATGGTGGCTAAAAGCCGAAATTGTGAGGAAAACAGAAAGGATGATCCGTAAAATTTTTTCTGTCCAAAGTTAAAAAGTTGAAAATAGCTACATCATTTCTTACCAATAACCATCCGAAGTAATGTTAGTTAGTTCGTGAATACAGATTATAAAAAAACTGCGGTTAGTTGTTTGTCCGGCCAATATTAACACCAATGGAAATATTTTATATTCTTAGTAAGTGTATCGTTAGTCTACATTTTTCAAGAATTTCGTGCACAAGCTTACGAGCTGTGTAGGGCCATCAGATAACGAGTACAAAAGGGGGACCTACACGGTGTACACCGCTGGTAGTGCGACTATACTCTCCACGTGAGGGCGACTGGTAACAGGTTCCGGTAAGTTCATGTCTCTGCCCAGGATGTTGGCAAATTTTAGTCAGGCAGGAAAATAATCACTCCCTCTTCTTAATTAACCCAACCCAAGGTGGAACAGCATATGCGGAAGGATGCTTGTTCGAGGGGGGGGCTCGGAAGCTAATATGCGAACTCTGGGGGACAGGCCAGGACCCCCCAGTTTTAACCAGGCTAAAGTGACAAGCGGGCTATGTCATGATGGACGAACCTCCTCCCGCCTACTCGTTGGTCCAAAACATGTATTCAACTAACTCAAATAAAAACCAAAGTGGAGTGAAATATGTTTCGTTCTCCAGCAAGGATCCCGTCCAGTTTATAATAAAGTCAGATTTATTTGTATTTGTAATTGGATCTTTATTTGGATCTTTTATTTGGAGCAGCCGATGTTGCCGCTCCAAGCTCCTAAGAGGTTATCCTCCTTTAGAATATTCTTAGGAGTAGGGAAATCTAAAATCTCGTAGCTGCGCTGCCAACAGCGGCAGCGGAGAGACGGCTATGTATTCTTAAGTATATAGCTATGCTCGCTTAGGCGGAGGTATATGCACATATAAGAAGTCCGCTCGTATTACATTTATGCCGAAATATGCAGTTTCGGCGTTCAGCTAAGGCACAGCAAGCATTTCGCATTTCGGCCACTTATGTTTATGATCGAGACCTCGAATTATGTAAACACTGCGACAAAGTGTTACAGTGTGTGCCCCTTTTAGAACTCTTGGTTCAGTGGGTGCTCGATATAAATATTAATACATGTGTGCATATTACAGGACAACGAAACTCTCCTAAAAAGTCCGGAAATGGTGTCAACGACCCGTCAAACTCCAGGGCCCTCAAAAGCCAGGAGTTACTGGGGTGGAGAAGCTCCCCACTGAGAGGCAACATCCGGAAGCGGGTCGTGGCGGTGCGGAGGAGGGTGCCATGGAATCTTCCTCTAAAGCGGGGCTACCCATGAGACTACCGAGCGACGTGGAGAGGAAGACCCTAGGGGCAAATCTGCATACCAAACGGCGGGGACCCTAAGGCAAACCCTGTCCGGCAGCGTCTCACTAGACCCAGCGCAAAGGCTCATACAAAGAAAGGAGGAGGACAACCTTCATTCTTATGAGGGCGGACCCATCGGCAGAAGCCAACCCGGCCGAGGTCAAAAAGTGGGCAAGAGAGATCCTGCCCGACTTCCACCCGGCAAAGGCGTGAGTGAGGCTGGAGCCGAAGAAGCAGGCTGACTCTACCACGGAGATCGCGTAAAGTGCGAATAGGTAGAGGTTTAGAGAAAGAGGAGCGCCCTTAGCGAAGAAGAAGAAGATCCAGCCGTTCGTTCGCCAAGGTCACAAAAGAAAGAACACTCATTGGAGTCCTGGACAGGGGATCCAAGGATGGCCTGATCCCTAAGGACCTTTGGCGGAAGGTGATAAATGAGCTGCATGGGTGCTTCATGGAGAAGATGCTAAAGAGCGGAGGACTCCCACCAGAATGCGAAGACGCAGCCTGGTATCAGGGTAGTGTCAAGGCAATAGCATGCCAAGACGCGCGATCGGTAGAACTATAAAAGCGTATAATACCATTGCTTGGAGATGTCTATCCTGGTGCAAAGCTGGTGGCGGTTGTCTGGGCTGAGATCCCAAGCAAGCCGAGGGTGCGAGTATGGCTCACCGAAAAACCGGCTTTTATCCTGGTGATGGTGTCAGGACTGGAGGTGGACTGGAGAGTCACCAAGGAGGAGGATGCGATAGGACTACGGTTCTCCTCACGCTGAATGAGCAGACTGCGAGGATCCTGGAGGAGACGGGGCACCGGATTAAGTACGGCTTATATATGTATATATATATATTGAAGGCAAGATTGAAGGCATTCAGCTGGAGGCAGATGCTCAAGAGACAGAATTGGAGGAGCCGACCGAAGAGGGGAACCCGGAAGGAATGTCGGATGAGGAGGAGAACATCCTGGACATCCTATCTCGGACTTTGCGAGTGCTTTAAGTAGCGTCGGAATCGAGCAGGACTCTCTGCTGAGCTCCGAGACGGAAGCTGAGGTTACTGTGGTGGAGAATCTCAAGGATATCATTGACAATCTTGCAGATAAACCTCCAACACAGTAAGGCATCAGTTGCTTTCCTACTCCACCTCGCCGAGTGTGGAGCTGATGTGGCCCTCATCCATAAGCCCTGGATCCTTGGAGAGAGGATTCTTGGCCTAGGGGCGCCGGAGTATAGGCTCTGTAAAGCCGATACACCAGGTAAAAGCAAAGAAGAATCTGCGTCCTCGAAGGATCTGAACATCTTTTTGCTACCTAATTTCGGCAATGAAGATTATGTAGTCCCAGCAATAGAACGCCCAAAGGGACCTCTAAGGGTATGCTCGGCGTACATGGGCCACGACCAGGGTGCCCTCCCCCCGCAACCGCTACTCAAAAAGCTGGTGGAAGACAGCGAGAAGCAGAAGATCCTTATTATAGGGTGCGTCAGTGGGGAATCACTGACACTAACTAGATAGATGAGTCAATTTTCGATTTTATCCTAAGCTTAAATCTACTGGGGGGTACAAGGGCACAAAACCCACCTTTAACGTCAAGAACAGAAGGGAAGTACTTGACATTACTCTTTACTCAGACTCTCTAGCAGACAGGGTTGTTAGATGAGGAGTCGTAGAGAAGCGCGTCTTCTCGGAGCGATACATAGAATTAGTGGTCGAATTCGAGAACTTCACTCAGCTAGCAGTACGCAATCCTAGGCAAACTGAGAGGTCTACAAGAAGATCCTGCGGGGAACTTTCAACAAGGGACGTTTCAAGGGAACAGCAGGGAAGACCTCGACCCGATGGTGGGTACGTTAACGGTGGCTTGCGTCAGGGCTTTCAATAGGGCCTGTCCCAAAAGTAGATTGGGCAATAGCAAGTCAAAGAAACCACCATGGTGGTCGCCAACACTTGCGCCCATTGAAACCAAGACCCGTAAAGCCCTTAACTTCGCTAGTAAAGCAAATAAAGAAGAAGCTTGGGAGGCGTATAAAGCGGACCTCAAGAAGTACGTAATGGAACTGCGTAGGGCCTGGACCAGGTTCTGCACGAACATTCAGGGGACACCGGAGACTTCCCGACTCAGGAAGGTCCTCGCAACCACTGCACCAAATGAAGGATACATTAAAACCTCATATACATTAAAAAAATTAAAGCCTAAAGATCTAAAACCCTGCCAAATAATGTAACTTCCCTCGTCGCCAGTCAATCTAAAGTAAAGTAATGCGACTTTGTTGCCACAAAAAAAAATTGTTGGATATCTTTCAGTAAATCTTTTTAAATATATTATGTTTTTATATTTCTTAGTACAAATTATGATCAAATTTTATTCTTACACTTACACTTTATCCTTTATATTTAATTTCCGCTTATACCCTTTTCTACTCTCGCCGTTAAAATTTGGAACTTTTTTAGACTTCTAGCGGTTCTATCTTGCAATTAATTTGTCGCGAGCACGTCATATTCTCGACTTTAGATTATTAACATGTAGCTTGTGCGATCCGTCCGAAGCAAGACCACCACCGCACCAAACCGACGAGCAAGAGCCGGACTCTATAACGTGCCCCAGAAAGGACGCGTTATATTAATTATATTAATAATCATAAATAAAATTAGTAGGGGTCTCTGTGAGTACAGTAAATACGCATAGGGACTTACGAATAGAACTTCAAATTTGATTTTTATTTAATCTATTTTTCCCAAATGGTGGCTAAAAGCCGAAATTGTGAGGAAAACAGAAAGGATGATCCGTCAAATTTTTTCTATCCAAAGTTAAAAAGTTGAAAATAGCTACATCAGTTCATACCAATAACCATCCGAAGTAATGTTAGTTAGTTCGTGAATACAGATTATAAAAAAACTGCGGTTAGTTGTTTGTCCGGCCAATATTAACACCAATGGAAATATTTTATATTCTTAGTAAGTGTATCGTTAGTCTACATTTTTCAAGAATTTCATGCACAAGCTTACGAGCTGTGTAGGGCCATCAGACACCGACGCACCAAAGTGACATCTGACGAAAGACGTACCATTCTGCGTCAGCATCATTGTTTCATTCGATGGGCATTGATCCAACACAGTTGAGGAAAATATATAGACAGCTTGTACATTATATATATTCTATATAAATATGTAATCCATATAGCACTTTCCATATCTCTCAATCCCTCGTTTTTCACGCGCCCTCGCTCGATGAGGGCGGACCCATCGGCAGAAGCCAACCCGGCCGAGGTCAAAAAGTGGGCAAAAGAGATCATGCCCGACTTCCACCCGGCAAAGGCGTGAGTAAGGCTGGAGCCGAAGAAGCAGGCTGGCTCTACCACGGAGATCGCGTAAAGTGCGAATAGGTAGAGGTTTACAGAAAGAGGAGCGCCCTTAGCGAAGAAGAAGAAGATCCAGCCGTTCGTTCGCCAAGGTCACAAAGGAAAGAACACTCATTGGAGTCCTGGACAGGGGATCCAAGGATGGCCTGATCCCTAAGGACCTTTGGCGGAAGGTGATAAATGAGCTGCATGGCTGCTTCATTGAGGAGATGCTGAAGAGCGGAGGACTCCCACCAGAATGCGAAGACGCGCGATCGGTAGAACTATAAAAGCGTATAATACCATTGCTTGGAGATGTCTATCCTGGTGCAAAGCTGGTGGCGGTTGACTGGGCTGAGATCCCAAGCAAGCCGAGGGTGCGAGTATGGCTCACCGAAAAGCCGGCTTTTATCCTGGTGATGGTGTCAGGACTGGAGGTGGACTGGAGAGTCACCAAGGAGGAGGATGCGATAGGACTACGGAGGCAGGTTCTCCTCACGCTGAATGAGCAGACTGCGAGGATCCTGGAGGAGACGGGGCACCGGATTAAATACGGCTTATATATGTATATATATATATTGAAGGCAAGATTGAAGGCATTCAGCTGGAGGCAGATGCTCAAGAGACAGAATTGGAGGAGCCGACCGAAGAGGGGCACCCGGAAGGAATGTCGGATGAAGAGGAGAACATCCTGGACATCCTATCTCGGACTTTGCGAGTGCTTTAAGAAGCGTCGGAATCGAGCAGGACTCTCTGCTGAGCTCCGCGACGGAAGCTGTGGTTACTGTGGTTGAGAATCTCAAGGATATCATTGACAATCTTGCAGATAAACCTCCAACACAGTAAGGCATCAGTTGCTTTCCTACTCCACCTCGCCGAGTGTGGAGCTGATGTGGCCCTCATCCATAAGCCCTGGATCCTTGGAGAGAGGATTCTTGGCCTAGGGGCGCCGGAGTATAGGCTCTGTAAAGCCGATACACCAGGTAAAAGCAAAGAAGAATCTGCGTCCTCGAAGGATCTGAACATCTTTTTGCTACCTAATTTCGGCAATGAAGATTATGTAGTCCCAGCAATAGAACGCCCAAAGGGACCTCTAAGGGTATGCTCGGCGTACATGGGCCACGACCAGGGTGCCCTCCCCCCGCAACCGCTACTCAAAAAGCTGGTGGAAGACAGCGAGAAGCAGAAGATCCTTATTATAGGGTGCGTCAGTGGGGAATCACTGACACTAACTAGATAGATGAGTCAATTTTCGATTTTATCCTAAGCTTAAATCTACTGGGGGGTACAAGGGCACAAAACCCACCTTTAACGTCAAGAACAGAAGGGAAGTACTTGACATTACTCTTTACTCAGACTCTCTAGCAGACAGGGTTGTTAGATGAGGAGTCGTAGAGAAGCGCGTCTTCTCGGAGCGATACATAGAATTAGTGGTCGAATTCGAGAACTTCACTCAGCTAGCAGTACGCAATCCTAGACAAACTGAGAGGTCTACAAGAAGATCCTGCGGGGAACTTTCAACAAGGGACGTTTCAAGGGAACAGCAGGGAAGACCTCGACCCGATGGTGGGTACGTTAACGGTGGCTTGCGTCAGGGCTTTCAATAGGGCCTGTCCCAAAAGTAGATTGGGCAATAGCAAGTCAAAGAAACCACCATGGTGGTCGCCAACACTTGCGCCCATTGAAACCAAGACCCGTAAAGCCCTTAACTTCGCTAGTAAAGCAAATAAAGAAGAAGCTTGGGAGGCGTATAAAGCGGACCTCAAGAAGTACGTAACGGAACTGCGTAGGGCCTGGACCAGGTTCTGCACGAACATTCAGGGGACACCGGAGACTTCCCGACTCAGGAAGGTCCTCGCAACCACTGCACCAAATGAAGGATACATTAAAACCTCATATACATTAAAAAAATTAAAACCTAAAGATCTAAAACCCTGCCAAATAATGTAACTTCCCTCGTCGCCAGTCAATCTAAAGTAAAGTAATGCGACTTTGTTGCCACAAAAAAACATTGTTGGATATCTTTCAGTAAATCTTTTTAAATATATTATGTTTTTATATTTTTTTTAGTACAAATTATGATCAAATTTTATTCTTACACTTACACTTTACCTTTACACTTTATCCTTTATATTTAATTTCCGCTTATACCCTTTTCTACTCTCGCCGTTAAAATTTGGAACTTTTTTAGACTTCTAGCGGTTCTATCTTGCAATTAATTTGTCGCGTCATATTCTCGACTTTAGATTATTAACATGTAGCTTGCGCGATCCGTCCGAAGCAAGACCACCACCGCACCAAGCCGACGAGCAAGAGCCGGACCCCAGAAAGGACGGGTTATATTAATTATATTAATAATCATAAATAAAATTAGTAGGGGTCTCTGTGAGTACAGTAAATACGCATAGGGACTTACGAATAGAACTTCAAATTTGATTTTTATTTAATCTATTTTTCCCAAATGGTGGCTAAAAGCCGAAATTGTGAGGAAAACAGAAAGGATGATCCGTCAAATTTTTTCTATCTAAAGTTAAAAAGTTGAAAATAGCTACATCATTTCTTACCAATAACCATCCGAAGTAATGTTAGTTAGTTCGTGAATACAGATTATAAAAAAACTGCGGTTAGTTGTTTGTCCGGCCAATATTAACACCAATGGAAATATTTTATATTCTTAGTAAGTGTATCGTTAGTCTACATTTTTCAAGAATTTCGTGCACAAGCTTACGAGCTGTGTAGGGCCATCAGATAACGAGTACAAAAGGGGGACCTACACGGTGTACACCGCTGGTGCGACTATACTCTCCACGTGAGGGCGACTGGTAACAGGTTCCGGTAAGTTCATGTCTCTGCCCAGGATGGTAGCAAATTTTAGTCTGGCGGGAAAATAATCACTCCCTCTTCTTAATTAACCCAACCCAAGGTGGAACAGCATATGCGGAAGGATGCTTGTTCGAGGGGGGGGCTCGGAAGCTAATATGCGAACTCTGGGGGACAGGCGGACCCCCCAGTTTTAACCAGGCTAAAGTGACAAGCGGGCTATGCCATGATGGACGAACCTCCTCCCGCCTACTCGTTGGTCCAAAACATGTATTCAACTAACTCAAATAAAAACCAAAGTGGAGTGAAATATGTTTCGTTCTCCAGCAAGGATCCCTTCCAGTTTATAATAAAGTCAGATTTATTTGTATTTGTAATTGGATATTTATTTGGATCTTTTATTTGGAGCAGCCGATGTTGCCGCTCCAAGCTCCTAAGAGGTTATCCTCCTTTAGAATATTCTTAGGAGTAGGGAAATCTAAAATCTCGTAGCTGCGCTGCCAACAGCGGCAGCGGAGAGACGGCTATGTATTCTTAAGTATATAGCTATGCTCGCTTAGGCGGAGGTATATGCACATATAAGAAGTCCGCTCGTATTACATTTATGCCGAAATATGCAGTTTCGGCGTTCAGCTAAGGCACAGCAAGCATTTCGCATTTCGGCCACTTATGTTTATGATCGAGACCTCGAATGCGACATGTAAACACTGCGACAAAGTGTTACAGTGTGTGCCCCTTTTAGAACTCTTGGTTCAGTGGGTGCTCGATATAAATATTAATACATGTGTGCATATTACAGGACAACGAAACTCTCCTAAAAAGTCCGGAAATGGTGTCAACGACCCGTCAAACTCCAGGGCCCTCAAAAGCCAGGAGTTACTGGGGTGGAGAAGCTCCCCACTGAGAGGCAACATCCGGAAGCGGGTCGCGGCGGTGCGGAGGAGGGTGCCAAGGAATCTTCTTCTAAAGCGGGGCTACCCATGCGACTACCGAACTACGTGGAGAGGAAGACCCTAGGGGCAAACCTCTATACCAAACGGCGGGGACCCTAAGGCAAACCCTGTCCGGCAGAGTCTCACTAGACCCAGCGCAAAGGCTCATACAAAGAAAGGAGGAGGACAACCTTCATTCTTATGACGGCGGACCCATCGGCAGAAGCCAACCCGGCCGAGGTCAAAAAGTGGGCAAGAGAGATCCTGCCCGACTTCCACCCGGCAAAGGCGTGAGTGAGGCTGGAGCCGAAGAAGCAGGCTGGCTCTACCACGGAGATCGCATAAAGTGCGAATAGGTAGAGGTTTACAGAAGGAGGAGCGCCCTTACCGAAGAAGAAGAAGATCCAGCCGTTCTTTCGCCAAGGTCACAAAGGAAAGAACACTCATTGGAGTCCTGGACAGGGGATCCAAGGATGGCCTGATCCCTAAGGACCTTTGACGGAAGGTGATAAATGAGCTGCATGGGTGCTTCATGGAGGAGATGCTGAAGAGCGGAGGACTCCCACCAGAATGCGAAGACGCGCGATCGGTAGAACTATAAAAGCGTATAATACCATTGCTTGGAGATGTCTATCCTGGTGCAAAGCTGGTGGCGGTTGACTGGGCTGAGATCCCAAGCAAGCCGAGGGTGCGAGTATGGCTCACCGAAAAGCCGGCTTTTATCCTGGTGATGGTGTCAGGACTGGAGGTGGACTGGAGAGTCACCAAGGAGGAGGATGCGATAGGACTACGGAGGCAGGTTCTCCTCACGCTGAATGAGCAGACTGCGAGGATCCTGGAGGAGACGGGGCACCGGATTAAGTACGGCTTATATATGTATATATATATATATGTGTTATATATGTCTGATGCCTGGAGCAAGATTGAAGGCATTCAGCTGGAGGCAGATGCTCAAGAGACAGAATTGGAGGAGCCGACCGAAGAGGGGAACCCGGAAGGAATGTCGGATGAGGAGGAGAACATCCTGGACATCCTATCTCGGACTTTGCGAGTGCTTTAAGTAGCGTCGGAATCGAGCAGGACTCTCTGCTGAGCTCCGAGACGGAAGCTGAGGTTACGGTGGTGGAGAATCTCAAGGATGTCATTGACAATCTTGCAGATAAACCTCCAACACAGTAAGGCATCAGTTGCTTTCCTACTCCACCTCGCCGAGTGTGGAGCTGATGTGGCCCTCATCCATAAGCCCTGGATCCTTGGAGAGAGGATTCTTGGCCTAGGGGCGCCGGAGTATAGGCTCTGTAAAGCCGATACACCAGGTAAAAGCAAAGAAGAATCTGCATCCTCGAAGGATCTGAACATCTTTTTGCTACCTAATTTCGGCAATGAAGATTATGTAGTCCCAGCAATAGAACGCCCAAAGGGACCTCTAAGGGTATGCTCGGCGTACATGGGCCACGACCAGGGTGCCCTCCCCCCGCAACCGCTACTCAAAAAGCTGGTGGAAGACAGCGAGAAGCAGGAGATCGACCTTATTATAGGGTGCATCAGTGGGGAATCACTGACACTAACTAGATAGGTGAGTCAATTTTCTATTTTATCCTAAGCTTAAATCTACTGGGGGGTACAAGGGCACAAAACCTACCTTTAACGTCAAGAACAGAAGGGAAGTACTTGACATTACTCTTTACTCAGACTCTTTAGCAGACAGGGTTGTTAGATGAGGAGTCGTAGAGAAGCGCGTCTTCTCGGAGCGATACATAGAATTAGTGGTCGAATTCGAGAACTTCACTCAGCTAGCAGTACGCAATCCTAGGCAAACTGAGAGGTCTACAAGAAGATCCTGCGGGGAACTTCCAACAAGGGAAGTTAACAGCAGGGAAGACCTCGACCCGATGGTGGGTACGTTAACGGTGGCTTGCGTCAGGGCTTTCAATAGGGCCTGTCCCAAAAGTAGATTGGGCAATAGCAAGTCAAAGAAACCACCATGGTGGTCGCCAACATCTGCGCCCATTGAAACCAAGACCCGTAAAGCCCTTAACTTCGCTAGTAAAGCAAATAAAGAAGTAGCTTGGGAGGCGTATAAAGCGGACCTCAAGAAGTACGTAATGGAACTGCGTAGGGCCTGGACCAGGTTCTGCACGAACATTCAGGGGACACCGGAGACTTCCCGACTCAGGAAGGTCCTCGCAACCACTGCACCAAATGAAGGATACATTAAAACCTCATATACATTAAAAAAAAAATAAAACCTAAAGATCTAAAACCCTGCCAAATAATGTAACTTCCCTCGTCGCCAGTCAATCTAAAGTAAAGTAATGCGACTTTGTTGCCACAAAAAAACATTGTTGGATATCTTTCAGTAAATCTTTTTAAATACATTATGTTTTTATATTTCTTAGTACAAATTATGATCAAATTTTATTCTTACACTTACACTTTACCTTTACACTTTATCCTTTATATTTAATTTCCGCTTATACCCTTTTCTACTCTCGCCGTTAAAATTTGGAACTTTTTTAGACTTCTAGCGGTTCTATCTTGCAATTAATTTGTCGCGTCATATTCTCGACTTCAGATTATTAACATGTAGCTTGTGCGATCCGTCCGAAGCAAGACCACCACCGCACCAAGCCGACGAGCAAGAGCCGGACTCTATAACGTGCCCCAGAAAGGACGGGTTATATTAATTATATTAATAATCATAAATAAAATTAGTAGGGGTCTCTGTGAGTACAGTAAATACGCATAGGGACTTACGAATAGAACTTCAAATTTGATTTTTATTTAATTTATTTTTCCCAAATGGTGGCTAAAAGCCGAAATTGTGAGGAAAACAGAAAGGATGATCCGTCAAATTTTTTCTATCTAAAGTTAAAAAGTTGAAAATAGCTACATCATTTCTTACCAATAACCATCCGAAGTAATGTTAGTTAGTTCTTGAATACAGATTATAAAAAAACTGCGGTTAGTTGTTTGTCCGGCCAATATTAACACCAATGGAAATATTTTATATTCTTAGTAAGTGTATCGTTAGTCTACATTTTTCAAGAATTTCGTGCACAAGCTTACGAGCTGTGTAGGGCCAGATAACGAGTACAAAAGGGGGACCTACACGGTGTACACCGCTGGTAGTGCGACTATACTCTCCACGTGAGGGCGACTGGTAACAGGTTCCGGTAAGTTCATGTCTCTGCCCAGGATGGTAGCAAATTTTAGTCAGGCGGGAAAATAATCACTCCCTCTTCTTAATTAACCCAACCCAAGGTGGAACAGCATATGCGGAAGGATGCTTGTTCGAGGGGGGGGCTCGGAAGCTAATATGCGAACTCTGGGGGACAGGCGGACCCCCCAGTTTTAACCAGGCTAAAGTGACAAGCGGGCTATGCCATGATGGACGAACCTCCTCCCGCCTACTCGTTGGTCCAAAACATGTATTCAACTAACTCAAATAAAAACCAAAGTGGAGTGAAATATGTTTCGTTCTCCAGCAAGGATCCCGTCCAGTTTATAATAAAGTCAGATTTATTTGTATTTGTAATTGGATATTTATTTGGATCTTTTATTTGGAGCAGCCGATGTTGCCGCTCCAAGCTCCTAAGAGGTTATCCTCCTTTAGAATATTCTTAGGAGTAGGGAAATCTAAAATCTCGTAGCTGCGCTGCCAACAGCGGCAGCGGAGAGACGGCTATGTATTCTTAAGTATATAGCTATGCTCGCTTAGGCGGAGGTATATGCACATATAAGAAGTCCGCTCGTATTACATTTATGCCGAAATATGCAGTTTCGGCGTTCAGCTAAGGCACAGCAAGCATTTCGCATTTCGGCCACTTATGTTTATGATCGAGACCTCGAATTATGTAAACACTGCGACAAAGTGTTACAGTGTGTGCCCCTTTTAGAACTCTTGGTTCAGTGGGTGCTCGATATAAATATTAATACATGTGTGCATATTACAGGACAACGAAACTCTCCTAAAAAGTCCGGAAATGGTGTCAACGACCCGTCAAACTCCAGGGCCCTCAAAAGCCAGGAGTTACTGGGGTGGAGAAGCTCCCCACTGAGAGGCAACATCCGGAAGCGGGTCGCGGCGGTGCGGAGGAGGGTGCCAAGGAATCTTCTTCTAAAGCGGGGCTACCCATGCGACTACCGAACGACGTGGAGAGGAAGACCCTAGGGGCAAACCTCTATACCAAACGGCGGGGACCCTAAGGCAAACCCTGTCCGGCAGAGTCTCACTAGACCCAGCGCAAAGGCTCATACAAAGAAAGGAGGAGGACAACCTTCATTCTTATGACGGCGGACCCATCGGCAGAAGCCAACCCGGCCGAGGTCAAAAAGTGGGCAAGAGAGATCCTGCCCGACTTCCACCCGGCAAAGGCGTGAGTGAGGCTGGAGCCGAAGAAGCAGGCTGGCTCTACCACGGAGATCGCATAAAGTGCGAATAGGTAGAGGTTTACAGAAGGAGGAGCGCCCTTACCGAAGAAGAAGAAGATCCAGCCGTTCTTTCGCCAAGGTCACAAAGGAAAGAACACTCATTGGAGTCCTGGACAGGGGATCCAAGGATGGCCTGATCCCTAAGGACCTTTGACGGAAGGTGATAAATGAGCTGCATGGGTGCTTCATGGAGGAGATGCTGAAGAGCGGAGGACTCCCACCAGAATGCGAAGACGCGCGATCGGTAGAACTATAAAAGCGTATAATACCATTGCTTGGAGATGTCTATCCTGGTGCAAAGCTGGTGGCGGTTGACTGGGCTGAGATCCCAAGCAAGCCGAGGGTGCGAGTATGGCTCACCGAAAAGCCGGCTTTTATCCTGGTGATGGTGTCAGGACTGGAGGTGGACTGGAGAGTCACCAAGGAGGAGGATGCGATAGGACTACGGAGGCAGGTTCTCCTCACGCTGAATGAGCAGACTGCGAGGATCCTGGAGGAGACGGGGCACCGGATTAAGTACGGCTTATATATGTATATATATATATATGTGTTATATATGTCTGATGCCTGGAGCAAGATTGAAGGCATTCAGCTGGAGGCAGATGCTCAAGAGACAGAATTGGAGGAGCCGACCGAAGAGGGGAACCCGGAAGGAATGTCGGATGAGGAGGAGAACATCCTGGACATCCTATCTCGGACTTTGCGAGTGCTTTAAGTAGCGTCGGAATCGAGCAGGACTCTCTGCTGAGCTCCGAGACGGAAGCTGAGGTTACGGTGGTGGAGAATCTCAAGGATGTCATTGACAATCTTGCAGATAAACCTCCAACACAGTAAGGCATCAGTTGCTTTCCTACTCCACCTCGCCGAGTGTGGAGCTGATGTGGCCCTCATCCATAAGCCCTGGATCCTTGGAGAGAGGATTCTTGGCCTAGGGGCGCCGGAGTATAGGCTCTGTAAAGCCGATACACCAGGTAAAAGCAAAGAAGAATCTGCATCCTCGAAGGATCTGAACATCTTTTTGCTACCTAATTTCGGCAATGAAGATTATGTAGTCCCAGCAACAGAACGCCCAAAGGGACCTCTAAGGGTATGCTCGGCGTACATGGGCCACGACCAGGGTGCCCTCCCCCCGCAACCGCTACTCAAAAAGCTGGTGGAAGACAGCGAGAAGCAGGAGATCGACCTTATTATAGGGTGCATCAGTGGGGAATCACTGACACTAACTAGATAGGTGAGTCAATTTTCTATTTTATCCTAAGCTTAAATCTACTGGGGGGTACAAGGGCACAAAACCTACCTTTAACGTCAAGAACAGAAGGGAAGTACTTGACATTACTCTTTACTCAGACTCTTTAGCAGACAGGGTTGTTAGATGAGGAGTCGTAGAGAAGCGCGTCTTCTCGGAGCGATACATAGAATTAGTGGTCGAATTCGAGAACTTCACTCAGCTAGCAGTACGCAATCCTAGGCAAACTGAGAGGTCTACAAGAAGATCCTACGGGGGACTTCCAACAAGGGACGTTAACAGCAGGGAAGACCTCGACCCGATGGTGGGTACGTTAACGGTGGCTTGCGTCAGGGCTTTCAATAGGGCCTGTCCCAAAAGTAGATTGGGCAATAGCAAGTCAAAGAAACCACCATGGTGGTCGCCAACATCTGCGCCCATTGAAACCAAGACCCGTAAAGCCCTTAACTTCGCTAGTAAAGCAAATAAAGAAGTAGCTTGGGAGGCGTATAAAGCGGACCTCAAGAAGTACGTAATGGAACTGCGTAGGGCCTGGACCAGGTTCTGCACGAACATTCAGGGGACACCGGAGACTTCCCGACTCAGGAAGGTCCTCGCAACCACTGCACCAAATGAAGGATACATTAAAACCTCATATACATTAAAAAAAAAATAAAACCTAAAGATCTAAAACCCTGCCAAATAATGTAACTTCCCTCGTCGCCAGTCAATCTAAAGTAAAGTAATGCGACTTTGTTGCCACAAAAAAACATTGTTGGATATCTTTCAGTAAATCTTTTTAAATACATTATGTTTTTATATTTCTTAGTACAAATTATGATCAAATTTTATTCTTACACTTACACTTTACCTTTACACTTTATCCTTTATATTTAATTTCCGCTTATACCCTTTTCTACTCTCGCCGTTAAAATTTGGAACTTTTTTAGACTTCTAGCGGTTCTATCTTGCAATTAATTTGTCGCGTCATATTCTCGACTTTAGATTATTAACATGTAGCTTGTGCGATCCGTCCGAAGCAAGACCACCACCGCACCAAGCCGACGAGCAAGAGCCGGACTCTATAACGTGCCCCAGAAAGGACGGGTTATATTAATTATATTAATAATCATAAATAAAATTAGTAGGGGTCTCTGTTTTTACAGTAAATACGCATAGGGACTTACGAATAGAACTTCAAATTTGATTTTTATTTAATCTATTTTTCCCAAATGGTGGCTAAAAGCCAAAATTGTGAGGAAAACAGAAAAGATGATCCGTAAAATTTGTTCTATCCAAAGTTAAAAAGTTGAAAATAGCTACATCATTTCTTACCAATAACCATCCGAAGTAATGTTAGTTAGTTCGTGAATACAGATTATAAAAAAACTGCGGTTAGTTGTTTGTCCGGCCAATATTAACACCAATGGAAATATTTTATATTCTTAGTAAGTGTATCGTTAGTCTACATTTTTCAAGAATTTCGTGCACAAGCTTACGAGCTGTGTAGGGCCATCAGACACCGAGTACAAAAGGGGGACCTACACGGTGTACACCGCTGGTAGTGCGACTATACTCTCCACGTGAGGGCGACTGGTAACAGGTCCCGGTAAGGTCATGTCTCTGCCCAGGATGCTGGCAAATTTTAGTCAGGCGGGAAAATAATCACTCCCTCTTCTTAATTAACCCAACCCAAGGTGGAACAGCATATGCGGAAGGATGCTTGTTCGAGGGGGGGGGGCTCGGAAGCTAATATGCGAACTCTGGGGGACAGGCGGACCCCCCAGTTTTAACCAGGCTAAAGTGACAAGCGGGCTATGTCATGATGGACGAACCTCCTCCCGCCTACTCGTTGGTCCAAAACATGTATTCAACTAACTCAAATTAAAACCAAAGTGGAGTGAAATATGTTTCGTTCTCCAGCAAGGATCCCGTCCAGTTTATAATAAAGTCAGATTTATTTGTATTTGTAATTGGATCTTTATTTGGATCTTTTATTTGGAGCAGCCGATGTTGCCGCTCCAAGCTCCTAAGAGGTTATTCTCCTTTAGAATTTTTATGTATGCGCAAGCATATATTAAATTTATTCAATATATTTCAGTAATGAAAATGGAAGTAACAATTAGTACTGGGGGTTATTATAATGACGGGGAAATGATGGATGGCCGTGAATGCAGCTCGATCTGCAGTGGCTCACGATTGAGTAAAGACTGACTTCAGTCGACCGAGATCGTCGCACGAGAGAATGCAGTCGCATACATAACACCCCTTAACACCCAGAAGGATCGTAGAACTGGGGCCGACGACGGTCACGGGCCGATCTGCGTGGCGGTCCTTCAGTCCCGTCTTGCTCAGGCAAGCGCTGTGGCCCAGCTGGAGTTGAGGATCCGCCAGCTACTGCGTCAGTTGGGGTTGGAGTGGAACAGCAAGTTGGTGATGCTGTCTGCTCTGGTGTTGGCTGCTGCGAAGGACTGCGCAATCGCAGCTGATCCAGATGTCGCCTGACTGTTCGGTCGTCCTCGAGACACACCGAATAGGAAATCGGTCCCGTTCGCTTCGAGACGTGGCCCTCAAGCCACTTGGGACCGCTTGCATAGTTTCGGAACCAAACAGGGCTGCCTGTAACAAAAGACTTTTTAGTTTGGGCATCGCAGATCTTACCATATGATCTTTCGCCTGGACTTAATTTGTCAAAGAATGTCTGGAGCTCCCTATTGAATAGTAACTCCGCTGGCGAATGCTTCGTAATGGAATGGGGCGTAGTGTGCTGGTCAAACAAGAAACGAGCTAACGCTAAGTTGACATCTGTTTGACGATCTAGTTTCTTCAGGTAACTCTTCGTGGTTTGAACCATTCGTTCAGCCTGTCCGTTGGTTGCAGGGTGGAACGGCGCGGATCGGATATGACGGATCCGATTGTTTTTTGTAAACAACATAAACTCCTCGGAGGTGAAAGCAGTTCCGTTGTCGGACACGATTTCATCCGGAATGCCATGGGTGGCGAACAGTTGCCGAAGGAAGGTGATTGCAGCTGACGCGGATGTCGATTTTACGAGGCAGACTTCGAGCCACTTCGTAAAAGAGTCGACGACTAACACAAACGTGTTCCCTCGGAAAGGTCCGGCAAAATCAATGTGCAGGCGGGACCATGGTTTCTTGGCAGACTCCCAGTGATGTACGTCCGATCGTGGGGGGGGAATTTCTCGTATGTTGGCACGCTAAACATTGACTCACCGCCTTCTCGATATCTTCATCCAGACCGGGCCACCAGACGTAACTGCGGGCTAAAGCCTTCATTCTAACGATTCCGGGATGGTGCGCGTGCAACGCAGAGAGAATTTCCTGCCTGTCCGTCAAGGGAATAACTGCTCGATTACCCCAAAATAATATTCCTTGATTACTGGTCAGTTCGTTTAGCCGAACAAAGAAAGGGTACAGGTCATCATTACGCTGAACTTTAGCACTACTCCATCCCCTTAACACCCAGTTGAGCACCTTTCTGAGGCTGCAATCCTTAGACGTGTTGGTAGCTAGGGTGTTCGCGGTGACAGTGGGACCAGTTGCCCATTCGATCATGAAAACTTCTTCCGTTCTAGGCTCATAGTGTATATCCGACGTTGGGCAGCGGCTTAGGAAATCTGCATTACTTATTTTTGTTCCAGGCTGATGAATCAACTTGAATTTATACGCTCTCAAAAAAATTGCTCGACGCATCATCGGGTTGGAAATGATTTAAGGGATTGGCTTTTCTGTCGCAAAAATTCCAAGCAGTGGGCGATGATCTGTAATAAGCGTGAACTTTCTTCCATATAAATAGTTATGGAATTTTTTGACACCTGCGACCAAGGCTACCGCTTCTCTGTCGATCTGGGAGTAGTTCCTCTCTGCCTTTGACAGCGTGCGAGAGTAAAACTTCCATTTCGTGGCTAAGCACTGCTCCCAACCCGTATGGTGACGCATCGCAAGTTAAGATCAGTGGGCGGTCCGGAGAGTAATGAATTAGGACCGCATCCGATGCGATCAGATTCTTTAGTTCTGCGAATGCTTTTTGGTGCTTTGGACGCCATGTCCATTGTACGTTCTTGTCTAGAAGTCTATGTAATGGCTCCGCAATGGTGGCTTTCTGGGGCAAAAATGAGTGATAAAAATTGGTCAGTCCCAGAAACGCTTGCAACTGTTTTTTCTCTTTTGGTGGTGGCGCCTCATGGATGGCTCTAACTTTGTCGGCTGATGGCCTAATGCCGAGAGCGTCAACTTTGAATCCCAGAAATTCGATGGAAGATACTCCAAACTGACCTTTGTCCTTGCGCAGACGTAATCCTGCCTGGTCCATACGGGCTAGAACTTCGCCTAATCTACTCGCAAGTTCTTCTTCTGATTTACCCATAATTACAATATCGTCAAAATACGGAAGGACGCCCGGTATATTTTGCAGTATTCTTTCAATGCAGCTTTGGAATATTCCTGGGGCAGCTGAAATTCCGAATTGTAGTCTTGTTACCTTAAATGCTCCTTTGTGAGTAGCGATTGTTTGCATCAAAGCTGATTTCTCGTCTACTACCAATTGTTGATACGCTTGGGCCAAATCTATTTTTGCGAAAATTGAGCCTCCTTCTATCGAAGCTAATAGCGTGTTGATTGCAGGAATTTGATGGCAGTGCGGTTGTATCGCTCTGTTAAGCGTAGACTTATAATCTCCACAAATTCGAATGGAACCATCTTTCTTGACTATGGGGACAGTCGGAGTGGCCCACTCAGAGTACTCTACAGGCTCAAGTATTCCTTGGGCACAGAGACGGTCCAATTCTTCTTCATATGGCTTGAGGAGTGCGTAAGGAATTCGACGCGGTGGTAGTCTGACCGGCGGAACTTCCTGGTCCACTTTGAGGGCCACTGGCGGCCCCGTATACCGGCCAAGTTCTGATGAAAACAAATGGTCGAATTTTCTTAGAATTTCCGCGATATCATTGCCGCACTGCACGCCATGAATGCCTTCTATGCGGATTCCGAGGGGTTCAAACCAGTTGCATCCTAGAAGGTTTGACCCGGTGCCGGACGTGACGACCAATGGCAGATTGCAGATACGGTGATTGTTGTAGTGGATTGACGTGTCGGTGATTCCCTTGACCGGAATGGGGTTACGTTGATAGTCGCTTAGCCTTAGGTGGCACTTGACGAGATCGGGATTACCGTTTGGCCAGATGTATCGATACGAAGACTCCTTCATGATGGTGACGGGCGACCCGGAATACACTTCGAACTGGCATGATCGACCGTTGATGACCACGGCCACAGATTTCTTGGGGCTGACCACCGGAACTATTTGATGAACGCGTCCGTGCGATGGCCTGTTGTTACGCATATTACTGGGCGTAGGAGATGAAGATTTTGTTGACCCAGCTTGACTGTTACTGCGGCATACCCGACGTATGTGGCCAGTTCGACCACAGGAATGACAAGTGGCGTTGCGGAACGGGCACTTCTTACGGACGTGCCGACCCCCACAACCCGCACAACTCGAACATATTCCGTGGATGGACTCGGTGCTCGAAGACTTGAGGCGTCGGATATTGTCGCCTCGAATCGACAACGCACTCGCAGCGGCTGCTTCACTAGTGACGGCTCGTTCCATGGCCCGCTGCACCGTCAATTCGGGGACGGCTAGCAGGCTTCGCTGAAGACCTTCGTCGCGCATGCCACACACAAATCGGTCCCGCAATATGCGATCCAGCATCTGTCCGAAATTGCACCCTACCGCCAGGCTTCTTAACCCTTTCGACCCCAAATTTTTCCCTGTCGAAAAAAAAAAATTTTTTTTATTGTATTCTTTTTTTATTGGGCCATGTAGTATTTGAGTAAAATTTGAAGTCCCCACGCCCACTATTTTGGGCGCTACCGGAAGTTGCTTGTGGGCAACGTTGGGCAATGGTGTGTATTAAAGAATAAACTTTGAGTTGATGGTTATTTTTGTTTATTTTCAATTTTTAAGTGTGGTAAGATAAAAAACAGTTTTTATTGTTGTTGCAGCATAGGTGTACTTTACATTTAATACATTTTGACAATGGAGTTCCTGTCTTACACAGTCTGCAACGTCCTTTCTCAGCAAATACTACCCAATGTTCCATACAATCGAAACGCATAGAATTTGTAGGATTTGGCTGAAACTTGTATTTTCTGGATTGATTCGAAGACACACTGCTGGTTGGAGAACCCAAAGATATTATTGAGTTTTCTCTTTGCCGATTTGATGGCCGACCCCTATTTTTTTTTTCGAAAGAAGTAGATTGTAGCAGCTCATGAGCAACTTCCATTTGAAATTTGATAAGCGGTATATACTTTTGATTTGGGTTTAGAAAATTTAAATGTTTTCTATACAGCAGCCATGCATTTGTCATTGATGTTCCCAAGCACCAATAAAAGATTCTAATGTACCACTTTCTTGAACGGTGGTTAATTTTGTATAGCTCCATAAGCATGTCCGCTAAGTCTACTCCTCCCATACCCTTGTTATAAGAGCCTACGATAGCAGGCCTTGCAACATCAATGTAAACTTTATCTTTGGGACTCCATCGTTTGCACATCCCAACTGGTTGATGGTCTTCATACGAAGATAGTAGTTGAACCGACTTATTATCAAACCATTTGACGCATACAAGATTTTTGTTTGCTTCATATTTTGTATCAAATGATCCTCTTCCACGTTTTTTCAATTCTGCATCTGAAAGAAGTTTACAATTGCTTATGCGATTTTTTCGGATAGTTCCGGTTGCAAATATGCCATTTTCCTTCAAAGCAACCAAGAGGCTAACTGACGTAAACCAGTTGTCAAAATACAGCTTGAAAGGTTTGCCTTTGGGAAGACCTTTTGATAAATATAATACCACATCTGATGATATTCCCAATCCAAAGTCGGGGCAAGTGCCTTGACCAACATACAGTGTAAAGTCATAAACTAATCCAGATGTTCCAGCGCGCGTAAACATTTTTAAACCCCATTTGTGAGGCTTAGCTGGGTTGTATTGTTTAAAAGAGGATTGGCCTGAGAAAAAATTAAAATTGAATATATAAATTTTAATAAAATTTAACTTTGAATACCTTTGTACGCAATGATTTGCTCATCAACGCTTTGATGTTCTTCTTGGGGTAGTTTACCAAAACTTTCTTTGAGTTTGTCAAGTAAAGGGCGTATTTTGTACAGCTTATCATAGTTGAAATCACCTTTTTTGAGTTGTTTAGTATTATCGTTGAAATGTAAACATTGTTTGATTTTTTCAAACCTTCCTCGTGGCATTGCATCTGATATAGCAGAAAGCTTTAATTGTTTTGACCAAGCCATTTTCAATTGCGGTACTTTTATTACACCCAAGTATAATAAAATTCCGATATACCTTTTCATTTGATCTCCAGTGCATTGAAGCTCTATACCGTGCTCTTGCAACCCATACAAATTAGTTTGATTTGTTATGAAATCAATTACATTATTGTCAAAAAAACTGCAGAAATACTCTACAGGGGTCTTAACTTCATCGATTTGGTGATTACTATCTTCTTCCCAAATACACCCTAAGGCTTGAAATGGCCTCGTTCTCCATTTAAGTGTCTTTGGATCCACTTTTTCAAAGCAATTATTAGCCACAACATTAATTTCGTGGATACTTTTGCCTTCCACCGAATTTGCAATATGCTCAAATTCTATTGATTCTCCCCTTTCCAAAATACTTTTTAAATTATTCTCCAGCATTTCAGAGATATCTTCCGTTTCATCACCACTTTCTTCGTCAGTGGAGACATCCCAATCGAAGTTGATAATCCTCGCAATATCATCATTTGATAACCCTTTCTCTTTTGGTCTCATACTTTGGTATAAACTTGCAATGGCCCAAGGTTGCCCACAAGCAACTTTATAACTTTGAAAATTCGTCAGCTGTTTTTTAAAAGAAATCAATACGGGTGAACTACAACATAGATTAAAGAATTCATTTATTAACAAATTTCACTCACATTCTTTAACTTTTAATGCACAATTTAAAAGAAAATCACTTTCTTTAAATATACCTCACAATACAACGAACACTTTTTAAGCGAGGCACGTCCAGCACTTTTCAAATAATTTCGTCAAATGATGCGCAATCTAGAATTATTTTGCTTACATTATAAGTATACACATAAAAGCACCGTTATCTCGAAGAATAAGCAGAAAAAAACAAACGAAGCGACTACCGCTAGCTGCTAAACATTTGAAATTGCCCACAGGCAACTCTGGGGTCGAATGGGTTAATGTGGCCATGTAGTTACCGACGGACTCGTCGGGTTGCTGATCACGCTTGTGGAAATGGTAGAATGCAGCAATCTCCGATTGGCGTGGTGCCAAGTGACTGGTCAATATATCATAGACTTCTGTTAATTCCAAATCACTGACTTGCCTGGGTGATGCTAACGACACTAGTAACTCATAAAGGGGTGCGCCCGCTAGTGTAAGAAACGCCGCCTTCTTCCGGTCCTTGTCCACGATGCCATTCGCTAAAAGGTACAGCTTGAAGCGATCTCGATACGCCTTCCATTTCCCAGGGGTTAGCAAGTCGAAAGGTTCCAGATTTCCAACTCCCGCCATGGCGACTCCGCATGTTTGGAAAACCGCTTTCCGCTTATCCGTACTGGCCGTAGTATTTGGCTCAACTGTACAACCGCTCTCAGCGAGACTCTCTCGTGGAGTTGATTGATTATCACTTATTTCTTGTTTTACCTGTTCGCCGGAGCTTTTCTCAGCTTGACCGACAGTTCGGCGCTTATCCATGTGCTTGCTTCAAGAATAATACGACGACCGCAATTGGACGTACGGTAAATACTCGTCACCGTCAATTCCGTCTCTCTTTCTCCCTGTACGATAATTGTTGAATTTAGCTTACACTCAGGGATTAGGATGCCATCCTCGTCGCCAATTTTATGTTTGCGCAAGCATATATTAAATTTATTCAATATATTTCAGTAATGAAAATGGAAGTAACAATTAGTACTGGGGGTTATTATAATGACGGGGAAATGATGGATGGCCGTGAATGCAGCTCGATCTGCAGTGGCTCACGATTGAGTGAAGACTGACTTCAGTCGAACGAGATCGCCGCACGAGAGAATGCAGTCGCATACATAACAAGAATATTCTTAGGAGTAGGGAAATCTAAAATCTCGTAGCTGCGCTTCCAACAGCGGCAGTGGAGAGACGGCTATGTATTCTTAAGTATATAGCTATGCTCGCTTAGGCGGAGGTATATGCACATATAAGAAGTCCGCTCGTATTACATTTATGCCGAAATATGCAGCTTCGGCGTTCAGCTAAGGCAGAGCAAGCATTTCGCATTTCGGCCACTTATGTTTATGATCGAGACCTCGAATTATGTAAACACTGCGACAAAGTGTTACAGTGTGTGCCCCTTTTAGAACTCTTGGTTCAGTGGGTGCTCGATATAAATATTAATACATGTGTGCATATTACAGGACAACGAAACTCTCCTAAAAAGTCCGGAAATGGTGTCAACGACCCGTCAAACTCCAGGGCCCTCAAAAGCCAGGAGTTACTGGGGTGGAGAAGCTCCCCACTGAGAGGCAACATCCGGAAGCGGGTCGCGGCGGTGCGGAGGAGGGTGCCAAGGAATCTTCTTCTAAAGCGGGGCTACCCATGCGACTACCGAACGACGTGGAGAGGAAGACCCTAGGGGCAAACCTCTATACCAAACGGCGGGGACCCTAAGGCAAACCCTGTCCGGCAGCGTCTCACTAGACCCAGCGCAAAGGCTCATACAAAGAAAGGAGGAGGACAACCTTCATTCTTATGAGGGCGGACCCATCGGCAGAAGCCAACCCGGCCGAGGTCAAAAAGTGGGCAAGAGAGATCCTGCCCGACTTCCACCCGGCAAAGGCGTGAGTGAGGCTGGAGCCGAAGAAGCAGGCTGACTCTACCACGGAGATCGCGTAAAGTGCGAATAGGTAGAGGTTTAGAGAAAGAGGAGCGCCCTTAGCGAAGAAGAAGAAGATCCAGCCGTTCGTTCGCCAAGGTCACAAAAGAAAGAACACTCATTGGAGTCCTGGACAGGGGATCCAAGGATGGCCTGATCCCTAAGGACCTTTGGCGGAAGGTGATAAATGAGCTGCATGGGTGCTTCATGGAGAAGATGCTAAAGAGCGGAGGACTCCCACCAGAATGCGAAGACGCAGCCTGGTATCAGGGTAGTGTCAAGGCAATAGCATGCCAAGACGCGCGATCGGTAGAACTATAAAAGCGTATAATACCATTGCTTGGAGATGTCTATCCTGGTGCAAAGCTGGTGGCGGTTGTCTGGGCTGAGATCCCAAGCAAGCCGAGGGTGCGAGTATGGCTCACCGAAAAACCGGCTTTTATCCTGGTGATGGTGTCAGGACTGGAGGTGGACTGGAGAGTCACCAAGGAGGAGGATGCGATAGGACTACGGAGGCAGGTTCTCCTCACGCTGAATGAGCAGACTGCGAGGATCCTGGAGGAGACGGGGCACCGGATTAAATACGGCTTATATATGTATATATATATATTGAAGGCAAGATTGAAGGCATTCAGCTGGAGGCAGATGCTCAAGAGACAGAATTGGAGGAGCCGACCGAAGAGGGGCACCCGGAAGGAATGTCGGATGAAGAAGAGAACATCCTGGACATCCTATCTCGGACTTTGCGAGTGCTTTAAGAAGCGTCGGAATCGAGCAGGACTCTCTGCTGAGCTCCGAGACGGAAGCTGAGGTTACTGTGGTGGAGAATCTCAAGGATATCATTGACAATCTTGCAGATAAACCTCCAACACAGTAAGGCATCAGTTGCTTTCCTACTCCACCTCGCCGAGTGTGGAGCTGATGTGGCCCTCATCCATAAGCCCTGGATCCTTGGAGAGAGGATTCTTGGCCTAGGGGCGCCGGAGTATAGGCTCTGTAAAGCCGATACACCAGGTAAAAGCAAAGAAGAATCTGCGTCCTCGAAGGATCTGAACATCTTTTTGCTACCTAATTTCGGCAATGAAGATTATGTAGTCCCAGCAACAGAACGCCCAAAGGGACCTCTAAGGGTATGCTCGGCGTACATGGGCCACGACCAGGGTGCCCTCCCCCCGCAACCGCTACTCAAAAAGCTGGTGGAAGACAGCGAGAAGCAGGAGATCGACCTTATTATAGGGTGCATCAGTGGGGAATCACTGACACTAACTAGATAGGTGAGTCAATTTTCTATTTTATCCTAAGCTTAAATCTACTGGGGGGTACAAGGGCACAAAACCTACCTTTAACGTCAAGAACAGAAGGGAAGTACTTGACATTACTCTTTACTCAGACTCTTTAGCAGACAGGGTTGTTAGATGAGGAGTCGTAGAGAAGCGCGTCTTCTCGGAGCGATACATAGAATTAGTGGTCGAATTCGAGAACTTCACTCAGCTAGCAGTACGCAATCCTAGGCAAACTGAGAGGTCTACAAGAAGATCCTGCGGGGAACTTCCAACAAGGGACGTTAACAGCAGGGAAGACCTCGACCCGATGGTGGGTACGTTAACGGTGGCTTGCGTCAGGGCTTTCAATAGGGCCTGTCCCAAAAGTAGATTGGGCAATAGCAAGTCAAAAAAACCACCATGGTGGTCGCCAACACTTGCGCCCATTGAAACCAAGACCCGTAAAGCCCTTAACTTCGCTAGTAAAGCAAATAAAGAAGTAGCTTGGGAGGCGTATAAAGCGGACCTCAAGAAGTACGTAATGGAACTGCGTAGGGCCTGGACCAGGTTCTGCACGAACATTCAGGGGACACCGGAGACTTCCCGACTCAGGAAGGTCCTCGCAACCACTGCACCAAATGAAGGATACATTTACCAATACATTTATTTTTTAGATATTTAAAATTTTAAATATTATTTATTTTTAAGATACATTTAAATTACCCAACTGGTAGGATATGTCACAGGGGATATAATTTTTTCTTGTACCATATTATTCAGTTCTTTTTTCAATCTTCCCAGTAAGCTTTGGGGATCTTTTTATTTTTTATAATGCAGACCAGGCTTTGAATCACTCCTCTAGACAATTGATTGCTTATTCGGTAGTTTGCCAAGTCCTTGATATAACAGTTTAAATTTTTCTACAAACTTATCTTTTTTGGTCGGTAATTTACCGGTAGAGTGAGTCTATATTTAAATCAGTGGTGGGCAAACTCTCATTTTACATAGCACGCGAGTATAGGGTAGGAAATTCTGCCGAAGCGCTGCCGGCACACTGACAGTGTGAGCACTTTCAATTTTTTTTAGAAGCTTTCTCAATTGCTCTCATTTCGACTTATTTGACAGTAAGGGACATTTGACATGTCCCGGTAAGGTCATGTCTCTGCCGAGGATGCTGGCTAATGGTAGTCGGGCGGGGAGAAGAACACTCCCTTCCTTAAATCACCCCAATCCAAGGTGGAACAGCATATGCCGAAGGATGCGTGTCCGAGGGGGGGCTCGGACGCTAATATGCGAACTCTGGGGGACAGGCCGACCCCTCAGTTTTAACCAGGCTTATTGTGACAAGCGGGCTATGTCATGATGGACGAACCCCTCCCCGCCTACTCGTGGGACCAAAACATGAATTCTTTAACTAACAAAAACCAAAGTGGAGAGCGGAACTCCCTAAAAAAGACCGGAAATGGGGTCAATGGCCCGTCAAACTCCAAGGCCCTCAAAAGCCAAGGAGTTGCTGAGATGGAGAAGACCCCCAAAGAGGGGCAACATCTGGAGGCGGGACGCGCCGGTGCGGAGGAGGTTGCCAAGGCAACTTCTTCCAAAGCGGGGCTAGCTATGGGACCACCGAACGGTTTGGAGAGGAAGACCAGGCCGAGATATAAAGTGGGCAAGGGAGATCCTACCCGACTTTAATCCGGAAAAGGCGGGAGAAAGGCTGGATCCGAAGAGACGCACTGGGTCAGACCCTGCCAAGGAGGCCGCGCAAAGCACGAAAAGGCAGAGGTCCACAGAGGGAGAAGCCCCCCAGGCCAAGAAGAGGAAGGCCCAGCCGCAGCCGTCCAACCGCTCGTTCGCCGAGGTAACGAAGGGACGAATCCGTACTTCAGCCGAAGTACGGATTCGAGCACGTCTCGGTCCGTATCTATAAATCTGATGCGAAGGCCAAGCCAGGTAAGCCAGGTATCGGTCTGGAGGCAGACACTCAAGAACCAGACTTGGAGGAGCCGACCAAAGAGGGGCACCCGGAGGGAATGTCGGATGAGGAGGAGGACATTCTGGAAGGGTACACCTCGGAGGAAAGCGACTTGGCAAGGGCACTTGGTGGAGTCGGAATGGAGGAGTACTCTCTGCTGGGCTCCGAGACGGAGGCAGAAATAACTGTGGTGGAGATTTGTAAGGATGTCCCTGACGATCTTACAAATAAACCTCCACCATAGTAAAGCGGCGTCAGCTGCCCTCCTACTCCACCTCGCCGAGAGTGGAGCTGATGTGGCCCTCATCCAGGAACCCTGGATCCTAGGAGACAGGATTCTTGGGTTGGGGGCGTCGGAGTTCAGGCTCTGCAAAGCCGATACTACAGGTAAAAGGCGACCCTGCATCCTCGCAAAAAAGAACCTTAACCTCTTTTTGCTAGCCAATTTCAGCAATGAAGACCACGTAGCCGCAGCCGTAGAGAGCCCAAATGGCCCTCTAAGGATATGTTCGGCGTATATGGGCCACGACCAGGAGAGCTTTCCCCCGCACCCGCTAATCAAACAGCTGGTGGAAGACAGCAGGAAGCACAAGATTGACCTGATCATAGACAGTGGGGCAGCACTGACACGAACGAGAGGGGTAAGTCAATCTTCGATTTTATCCTAGGCTCCAATCTTTTGGTGGGCAACAGGGGTACAGAACCCACTTTCATAGTCAAGAACAGAAGGGAAGTACTTGACGTCACTCTTTACTCTGAATCCCTAGCAGACAGGATTGTTAGATGGGGAGTCCTAGAGAAACACTCATTCTCAGACCACCGATACATAGAATTAGTGGTCAATTTCGAGAGCTTTAATCGACTAACGGTACGCAACCCGAGGAAAGCGAACTGGGAGTTATATAGAAAGAAGCTAGATAGTTCCTTGGGAAATCCTCCAACAGGGAACGTTGACAGTAGGGAAGCCCTGGATGCCATGGTGAACACGCTCACGACAGCGTGCGCCAGGGCTTTCAATAAAGCTTGTCCCAAAAGCAGATCGGACAATAGCAAGTCAAAAAAACCACCATGGTGGTCGCAAACACTTGCGCCCTTTAAAACCAAGGCCCGCAAGGCCTTTAATTTCGCCAAGAAAACAAACTCGGAAATAGACTGGGAGTCGTATAAAGCGGACCTTAGGCGATATAACAAAGAACTTCGCAAGGCAAAAAGGAATGCCTGGGCCAAGTTCTGTACGAACATTCAGCAAACGTCAGAGGCCTCCCGACTCAGGAAGGTCCTCGCAACTACTGCACCAAATGTAGGATACATTAAAACCTCAGAAGGTAACTGGACATCGTCCAGCAAAGAAACCCTAGAGGCTCTAATAGGGACGCATTTCCCGGGATGCTCTCGAGAAGATACAACCCTGGAAATGCAGGCACAGGGGAATAGCCCCTCCACCGCTAACCAACTTGAATACCTATTGAGTGATAGGTATCTCAGCTGGGCAATAAACAGCTTCAAGCCCTTCAAATCCCCGGGCCCAGATGGCATTGTCCCGGCTCAACTTATTAAAGCCGGTCCCAACCTGAGATCTTGGGTCAAGAAAGCTTTCTCAGCAATTTTCAGGATAGGCATCGTACCCGCAATGTGGTTGCGGACGAAAGTCGTATTTATACCCAAGGCGGGAAAACCATCCCACTGCACCCCCAAGGACTTCAGACCAATAACCCTGTCGTCCTTCCTTCTCAAGACAATGGAGAGACTAATCAGCCTCCATATTAATCTTACTATCAACCCAGATGATATCTCGGGATCACAGCATGCGTATAGGAAGGGCCGATCCACGGAAACGGCACTCCACGAAATCACTACTTTTGTCGAAAAGGCACTTAGTGATAAGGAATACGCACTCATTGCTTTTCTAGACATAGAAGGTGCGTTCAACAACATCCTACCAAGCTCGATAATCAATGCACTGACAGGACTAGGAATAGACGATCAATCCATACGCCTTATAGAGCAGATCCTGGTAAACAGGACTGTTGAGGCGTCACTAGGAGGAGAATCTATTCATAGATACGTCAGAAGAGGCACCCCGCAAGGAGGCGTACTCTCACCCCTACTCTGGAACGTGGCGGTTAAAAGCCTACTGCGATCCCTAGAAGTGGGTGGTTGCAA
Organism: Drosophila bipectinata; assembly: GCF_030179905.1. Taxonomy (NCBI): domain Eukaryota; kingdom Metazoa; phylum Arthropoda; class Insecta; order Diptera; family Drosophilidae; genus Drosophila; species Drosophila bipectinata. The sequence continues at coordinate 9,160,279 of NC_091735.1, read as the reverse complement.
AGTTATCGCTTACGCGGATGATGTCGCAATTTTCTTCTCTAGAAAATTTCCCCAGACTCTATGTGACCGCATGACGGACAAGCTTAGGGTCCTCTCAACGTGGGCAGTTAGAAATGGACTAGGTGTGAACCCATCCAAAACAGAGCTCGTCCTCTTCACCAGGAAGTACAAAATACCAAACTTAAGGCTTCCAAAACTATTAAGAGAAACACTATCTCTTAGCGATAGCGCCAAGTACCTAGGAATTACGCTAGACAGGAAACTGGACTGGAAGTCAAACACACTACTAGAGCTAACAAGGCTACAATCGCGCTCTATACTTGCAGGAAAGCCATTGGCCTTAAATGGGGAATGTCCCCAAAAATAGTAAGATGGCTTTACACAGCGGTCATAAGACCCATCCTTTTCTACGGAGTGGTGGTCTGGTGGCCTGCTCTCACCAACTCCACAATTAGGGAGAAGCTTAGGAAAACGCAAAGGATGGCGGAAGTCTGTATCACAGGCAGCCTACGTACCACACCGACGGATGCACTAGACTTCATACTCGACCTATTACCGGTAGAGATAATGGGGGTCAAGATAGCCACGCTATCGGCAATCAGGCTACGAGAGACGGGCACATGGAAATGGACTGACTACGGACATACCAAGTTAGATCTACACCACTGCACGCCAACGGGGTCTACAGACTACTGCGTACCTGTCGATAATCCCACCTTAAAATACAAGGTCTACATTCCAACAAGGGAGGAATGGGCCACACAAATCCCGGGACCAGCCGGTTCCCTCCATATCTACACAGACGGTTTAAAACTGAATGGCCAGGTGGGAGGCGGTTTCCATTGCGAGCAGCTGTGTTTAAATGAGTCCTTCAGACTCCCCGACCACTGTAGTGTTTTCCAAGCAGAAGTAATAGCTATCGGAGAAGCACTCAGATCCCCAGCACTGATTGGAAATCAGGACACAATCTGTATCTTCTCAGACAGTCAAGCGGCACTTAAAGCCCTTGACGGTCTTTCATCCAACTCCAGGACAGTGAATGACTGTCGCAGATCTCTTAACGAGATGGCAGAGCAGCATGACATACACCTCATATGGGTGCCCGGGCATAGGGACCACGAGGGTAATTGCGCCGCCGACGAACTAGCAAGAGCAGGTACTACCAATCCTCTCCTACCGGAGAAGGAACCAGTAGGTATCCCCTTAGCTACGTGTAGGCTAAAATGCAGGGATCACTTTGACCGCGCATCACTGAGGAAATGGAGAAATCTCCAAAACGGCAGGAACTCCCGCATGATATGGCCCATCGGATCTAGGAAGAGGTCAATGATGCTTACCGCCCTAAATAGGCAGGACTATAGTCTGGCGATCAAGGCCATTACGGGACATTGGTTAATAGGAGCACACGCGGCTAGACTAGCGGTGCCACATTATGACTACTGCAGGAGCTGTGGAGACGAAGAAGAGGAAGAGACAGTTGCACACCTCCTGTGTCAATGCCCTGCGCTGGGGCGCATCCGACTCAAATTCTTGGGCGCAGCAATACTTACAGACCTTACAGACCTCGCGGAGGTCGCTCCACACAGACTCGTAGCTTTCATCCGTAAATCTGGATGGGACCGCGAGCCGTTTCATGAAGGATAGAGCACCCCTGGGCACATAAGTAGTGGGAAGGGAGAGGTCCTTTTGTAGGATCCTTGCCTGTGCGGTATCACAAGGAGCCCTAGCGGCTCAAGTGGATGGGGGTCAGAACCGGCCTCTCATCGCCGCCTCAACCTAACCTAAACCTAACCTTCTAATTTTAAATTTTCTGCTATATTTATTGGGATGCAGTTGACGTCTGCTCCAGTATCTTCTATTAATATTTACTCCATTTATTCGAAAGATTTTTGTCCACCGTTCACCACTTCGTCTACATTCACTTATTCTAAAGCTGACAATAAAATAATTCAAAAGTGGAAATAAGTCATTGATTTTTTTTACAGAAATATTCATTATTGTGTGGTATATTTTATTTTACATATTCTACTTATAAGAATGTTAAAATATTTTCAATATTTATTAATAAATCATTTTCCAGCCAAATTTTGCCGCTAAAAAAATTTTGTAAAATAATTTAATTTGGAAAAACTTAAGAAAACTAAATAAAAGACAATAAGAAAATAATAATAACAGTTAAAAACCATAGGTAAAAAAAACTTTCATCATAATTCACCTGTCGGTCAATTCTCTTATTATTAAAGAAGTATTAAAGAAACGTTCTGCTCAACAAAAAAAAATAAATGAATGCACAAAGTGTGTTAAAAACCATTCGAGACATTCGGCTGCATTCCTCATACCAAAAGCACTCTTTTTACTTCCCACACCAACTCACTCGGTTTCAAAGCAAGAGAATGCCCAAGAGTTAGAATGCTCTCTCTCTCTCTCTCACTCCCTCTCAGTCAATTCGTTGTGTCTATTGCACTCAATCATTCTATTCCATTCGGATGTATTCTATGGCTGAGGCAATAAGAATGTATTCCTGCAGACCTCTAATCCAGATGATTGTTTTTTATCCCGTTTTTTCTGCTGCTTACAGTAGCTCGCAAAATGTCCGAGTTTTCCACAAGCATGGCATGTCGCCTCCTTGGCGCGGCACTCGATCAGATGATTTGGGTTAATTATAGCTCCACAATTATAGCATTTGCGAACAACAGCATTGATTATACTGCTCTCCAACAAAACACGTTGCTGATTTTGTAAAATAGCGTTGTTTTCCGTAGCAGCTTCATAGGCTTTACACTCTTTTAGCACATCCTCTAGCTTCTTTTTTGTTGACTCTAGGAGCTTAAGTTGTAACCTTTTGTCGTTTATGCCAATAATGATATGATCCATAAGCATCCTTTCTTCGTACTTCTGGCCCCAGGTACACTCAAAATCGCACGACTGTATTTGCTTGCGTAGTTGCGTTTCGAATTCAGTAAAAGGCTGTCCATCTGCCTGTATAATATAATTGAATTTATAGGTTTCCATGGTAGTTTTTCAAAATGGAATACTATGTTTGTCGAATGCTTTCAGTACATCGTCCAGTAAGCGACCAACAGCTTGCACAGTTGATGATGAAGGGTCTGCTGTATGCGAATATGAGCTTTCGCTCCCGCTCCGCCCTAAGCTATCTAAGAGTAAATTTACAGACTAACAACTAACAAATACAATTCAGCTATAACTATAATTCACAATTTTTCGACTTCAATAAAATACAAATCAATTTACACCGGCCCCGTTGAAGGCCTCCATCAGGCTTCAACTAACTGGCAGCCGCGCCAGCTTGTGGACCGCTCTCCTATATTCCGCTCCAGAGCTAGTTCGGACGACGGCGACCCTGACCCTTCCGTCCGCGCCGGCGTGTGTTGCTCCTACTCGTCCCGTGAGCCACTGTTGTGGCGGCTGGTGATCCTCTGCGATCAGGACCAGCTCGCCCGTCCGGATGTCGTCCTCCTTGTTCTGCCACTTCGACCGCGCCTGTAGGCCCAAGACGTACTCCCGGGACCATCGCTGCCAAAACATTTGCTTGATTGACGAGACAAGCCGCCATCGCCGCAAGCACGTTAGACCCTGCTGGTCCGGGGTCCGCGGTGCTGGTGGGGCGATGAGCGGCTCGCCTGTCAACAGGTGCCCGGGAGTAAGCGCCTCGCCGTCGCTTGGGTCCTGACTCAGAGCCCCCAGGGGTCGTGAGTTCAGGACGGCCTCGACTCCAACGAGGAAGGTCTGCAGCTCCTCCGCGTTCAGTCTGGCGTTCCCTACCGCTCGTAGGAGTAGGTGTGTTGCAGACTTCACACCTGCCTCCCATAGTCCGCCCATGTGCGGAGCCCGCGGCGGTATGAACGCAAATACGCATCCGCTTTTTGATGCGTATTGAGTGACCGCGTCGACCTCGTCCTCGATTCTCCGACGAAGGTCTGCGAAGTGGCGACTCACTCCGACGAAGTTCGGCGCGTTGTCGCAGTGCACGATCTGCGGACATCCTCGGCGCCCAACGAACCTTTGAAAAGCCAATAAAAAGGAATCAGTTGAAAGGTCGGAAACTACTTCTAAATGAACTGCCTTGGACGCAAAACAAACAAATACGGCAATGTAGGACTTATAGGGTGGCCTACCACGAATTTTCAATGTCGTATCAATAGGGCCACAAAAATCAACACCACATATGGAGCGGACGGAGAGCACGAATTCTATCTAAGGGTAAATCACCCATGATTTGAGTCATCAGACGAGGCTTGCATTTAAAGCAGCGTATGCATGACCGTACTGTCTGACTGCAGACTTCCTGCGCATTTACGATCCATATGCGCTGTCGCAAAAGACTCACAAGTGCTCGTGGACCCAAATGAAAATTCGACTCGTGCAAGTATCGGACGTAGCTCTAAACAAATTGAGAGCGTTTTGTCAACAATACTGGAAACTTGGCATCGTACGATATAGGAGCATTAGCTAGTCGCCCCCCAACCCGCAACAACGAAAAGGTAAGCCCAGCCTTTGAAGATTCGTGTAGAAAGGGATTTAGCTTTTGTAGGCTAGGGCTAACACTTAAATTTTGTCGGATCTTTTCTATTTCATCTTGATACTCGTGCTCTTGGACTATTTCGACTATTTTCTTAAAAGCTTCATTATATTCGACAGGTGAGGGAACAATATCCGAATTCACTACTAATTACTTCGATTTCCTTATAAAGCGGAACATATAAACGAACACTCGCAGCAGTTTTAGGTGAGAGGAATAACCTTCTATCACTTCCAACAAATCTGAGGTAGATACGATTGCGGTTAATCCGACCGCATTCTTTTTCGCTTCCATCTGTAGAAATTCTGGTGACGGATCAAACCGGGGGCTCGTCGGCCACTTATCTTCCGGTTCCTTTAAAAACGATGGACCTGTAAACCAGATCAATTCTACAGTCTCCTTTACGTCTCCACCTCTGGACACTATATCTGCCGGGTTCTGTTTAAATGGTACATGCCGCCACGTGCTATCATCTGACCACTCTTGAATTTCAGCTACTCTATTCGATACGAACGTTGACAACGACGATGGATGGGAACGAATCCAAGAAAGAGTTACTTCTGAATCCGACCAAAATACGATCTGCGAGAAGGTGAGCGGCACATAACTCAAGACGGGGGAGGGTCTTTGTCTTGAACGGCGCTACTTTGGACTTTGCCGTCAACAATGAAACTTTAATACCTTCTGCAGATTTGCAACGAATATAGACGCAGGCTCCATAAGCTCTCATCGATGCATCAGAAAAGTCATGAATTTGAATCAGTGACGTCGGCTCGGTAAACACGAATCTCGGAATTGAGATGTCCTCTAATTGCGACAGGGCAACTTGTATTTTGTTCCACGCTGTTTCTAAGTTCAGTGGAATTGACTCATCCCAATCTAGCTTATTTAGCCAAAGTTCCTGCAATAGGATCTTTCCTTTTATAAGTATAGGGCTTAATAGGCCAAGGGGGTCAAACAACTTCGATGTCACCGAAAGGATGTTCCGCTTGGTCGCCCTTTGACCCATGACTGAAGCATCAATTTCAAATTTAAATACATCTTCTTTAGGAACCCAAGCGATTCCTAATGCTTTAGTCAGTTCTGAGTCCGAAAGTGTTATTGGCTTAACCGTGCTCTCGGATGCAGTAACTTCAGGCGAGTTTGAAAACCACTTGCTCAATTCAAACCCAGCGTTTTGAAGAACCTGAGTTACTTCAGACTTAATTGTCTTTAGCTCCTCAATGCAACCAGCACCCGTTAACATGTCGTTGACGTAAAAGTCGGACCCAATAACTTCGGCAGCTCGAGGGAATGTATTTTTCACAGATTCACTCAACCTCTTCAAACACCTTATGGCCAGGAATGGAACTGGCGCAGTGCCATATGTAACGTTGTTGAGCTTGCACAGTTTCAAGGACTCTGATGGGTCTTTCCTCCACACTATCAACTGGTATCGGCTTCATTTACCATTACTTGGCGATACATCTTTTTTATGTTGGCTATCAGAGCGAATCTGTTCAGCCGGAACCTAAGAAGAATTGAATACAACTCTTCCTGGATGGTAGGACCAACCATCAACAGATCGTTAAGACACTTATGTGTTGATGTCTTACAAGACGCATCAAACACGACTCGTAATTTGGTCGCTGTGCTTTGAGGCCATAAGACACACTGATGGGGTATGACGTAGTGTGGAGTAGCAAGAACATCATTGCTTGTAGGGGACATATGACCTAAGGATTCGTATTCTTCCATAAATTCCACATACATTTTCTTTAAATTCGGATCTCGAGATAATCTTCTCTCGAGCGACAAAAAACGGCGTTTGGCTACCTCAAACGAGTTTCCCAAAACGCTTGGATCCGATTTAAATGGAAGCCTGACTTCAAATCGACCTGAAGGCAGCACAACTGTATTTTTCTGATAATGTTCCTCACATAACTCTTGTTCAGGTGAAAAAGCTTTTTGGAAGTTGGTACTTCTTCCAACGACCAGAATTTTTTCAAATTGCCATCTATCGACTCGAGTAGTTCTTCTTGGCAATTCAGGCTAGAGACAGGCTGTTGAGGAGTTGAGGTATTTGCCTTATATTTTCCCGATACTATCCATCCAAGGAGAGTTTTTTGGAGGATGGGATGGCTTGGCCCTTGTTTTATTTGGCCAACGGACAACAATTCGAAAAATGACTCAGCTCCAATTAACATATCTATCCGCTGAGGTTTGTAGAAATATGGGTGTGCTAGCGGCAAGTTCTTTGGTAGGTCCCAATCTTTCACGTTCACTGACTGGTCAGAGTGATAACCCGAGATAGTTCTCAAAATCCAAAAGTCGAACGGAAACTCACTACCATTAATCGTTGACTTCACCACAGTGTGTATCTTTTTCTTAACCTGGGAATTAACTTGACCAATTCCAAGCAAGTTGATACACGATTCCTCCCTACGGATCCGTAAGCGTTGAGCAAGTTCTTCAGTAATGAAGTTCATTTGTGACCCAGAGTCAAGTAGTGCTCGGGCCAACATATACTCGCCATTTTTAGTTCTAACGCTTACGATCGACGTCGCTAACAAAACCCTTTCTAGAGATGACGCATGAAAAGCATGTGACGTAGAAGGGCCATCAAAATGTAGCGCTGGAGGAGGATGTTCATTTGGTGGTGGTAATGCCAAGTTATTTTCGGTCACAGTAAATCGGTGCAGAAGTTTGTGGTGCGATCTTGCACAAATTTGACATCTAGTCGACTTACACTTCGCAACCGTGTGACCTTTTCGCAGACAATTTAAACATAATGAGGGTGACTTGACAAACTCAAACCGTTGCATTACAGCAAGGCGAGCGAACGGACTACACTGGGCAAGACTATGGTCTTGTGCGCTGCAATAACTGCAAGCTTATTTATTGGAAGCGGAGCAAGCCAACGAACTCCTATTGTGCTGCTTCCCGAACCCAATTTTCTCCTGTTTTGGCTTGCCAGTCTCTTCAGCGGACAGGTGCTGGTACTTACGGTTTAATACTTTTTCGAAATCGGACCACAACGGCAATTCCTCATAATCCAGTGACTCTTCCCATTTTTCTCTGGTCACTGGATATACTCTACTCAAAACTAAATGAATGATCATTGAGTTTGCAATTTTAGTGTCATCTCCTATGGATAATAGTGACCCATAGATCGATGACACTGTGTCGATGAGTTCTTGGTTTCATTAGAAGGTGGGCAAAAGAATTTACCGACCCCTACATTACTAAAAGCTTATTCATTTCTTTAGTCCATCCGAACTGGAATACGGTTCATTTGTCTGGGAGTCCCCTATATGGAGTATTATACATCAGGACCGAATATAATCCGTGCAAAGGAATTTCTTAACATTTTCACTTAGAGGTCTTAACTGGGATGCAAATCTTAATCTTCCATGCTTTAGTAGCAGACACCTACTAATAAACTTACCAAGCTTAACTAATCGTAGGACAATGCTCGGTGTAGTTTTTCTGCATAACCTTATTAACGGGGATGTAGATAGCCAGCATTTACTAACACGTTTAAAATTTAACATTCCTAATAGAAGGACTCGAAACTTTAGTCCTCTGTTCCTTAGCCATTATAGTTCGACTTATGCACTACAATGGTCTCTACTCTATTACATCTCTTTCCTGTCCCTCTAATTTAAAATATAGAATTTTAGGTTTCCTTACTAACTCCTCTTAGCTTAACAAATTTCAAATAGCTTAATATGTACTAACAAATCGTTTCTCGAGCGCCCCTCGGTCGTCTGGGCCTCTAAGCTTTATGATGAATACAGGAATGCTAGCTAATGCTCGTATTGATGCACAAGCCATTTCCAAATCCGAAAAACCGCGAAAAAAAAAGGAGCCATAAAAATTGTTAGGTCAGAGCTGGCTTCGTCTAATTCCATTTGCCAAAACTCATGGGAAAGGTCTAGAATAGTAAAAACGTTCTTACGGGATAGCTGTGCAATAAAATCTTCTATTGTTGGTATTAAGTAATGTTCTCGTTTAATTGCATTATTCAGTGGCTTGGGGTCTAAACAAAGTCTTAGTGTTCCATTGGATTTTTCTACTACTTGCAGGTTATTTACCCAACTGGTAGGATATGTCACAGGGGATATAATTTTTTCTTGTACCATATTATTCAGTTCTTTTTTCAATCTTCCCAGTAAGCTTTGGGGATCTTTTTATTTTTTATAATGCAGACCAGGCTTTGAATCACTCCTCTAGACAATTGATTGCTTATTCGGTAGTTTGCCAAGTCCTTGATATAACAGTTTAAATTTTTCTACAAACTTATCTTTTATGGTCGGTAATTTACCGGTAGAGTGAGTCTATATTTAAATCAGTGGTGGGCAAACTCTCATTTTACATAGCACGCGAGTATAGGGTAGGAAATTCTGCCGAAGCGCTGCCGGCACACTGACAGTGTGAGCACTTTCAATTTTTTTTAGAAGCTTTCTCAATTGCTCTCATTTCGACTTATTTGACAGTAAGGGACATTTGACATGTCCCGGTAAGGTCATGTCTCTGCCGAGGATGCTGGCTAATGGTAGTCGGGCGGGGAGAAGAACACTCCCTTCCTTAAATCACCCCAATCCAAGGTGGAACAGCATATGCCGAAGGATGCGTGTCCGAGGGGGGGCTCGGACGCTAATATGCGAACTCTGGGGGACAGGCCGACCCCTCAGTTTTAACCAGGCTTATTGTGACAAGCGGGCTATGTCATGATGGACGAACCCCTCCCCGCCTACTCGTGGGACCAAAACATGAATTCTTTAACTAACAAAAACCAAAGTGGAGAGCGGAACTCCCTAAAAAAGACCGGAAATGGGGTCAATGGCCCGTCAAACTCCAAGGCCCTCAAAAGCCAAGGAGTTGCTGAGATGGAGAAGACCCCCAAAGAGGGGCAACATCTGGAGGCGGGACGCGCCGGTGCGGAGGAGGTTGCCAAGGCAACTTCTTCCAAAGCGGGGCTAGCTATGGGACCACCGAACGGTTTGGAGAGGAAGACCAGGCCGAGATATAAAGTGGGCAAGGGAGATCCTACCCGACTTTAATCCGGAAAAGGCGGGAGAAAGGCTGGATCCGAAGAGACGCACTGGGTCAGACCCTGCCAAGGAGGCCGCGCAAAGCACGAAAAGGCAGAGGTCCACAGAGGGAGAAGCCCCCCAGGCCAAGAAGAGGAAGGCCCAGCCGCAGCCGTCCAACCGCTCGTTCGCCGAGGTAACGAAGGGAAGAACCTTAATTGGAGTCCTGGACAAGGGCTCCAAGGATGCGCTCATTCCCAACGAACTTTGGCGACGAGTGGTAAACGAGTTGCATGGGCGCTTCGTGGAGGAGATGCTGCGAAGCGGAGGACCCCCACCAGAATGCGAAGACGCAGGATGGTTTCAGGGTAGCGTCAAGGTGATTGCTTGCCAAGACGCGCGATCGGTGGAGACTTACAAGCGGATGATTGCATCGCTTGAAGAGGTCTACCCTGGAGCTAAGCTGGTGGCGGTTGACTGGGACGAGATCCCCAGCAAACCGAGGGCGCGAGTGTGGCTCACAGAAAAGCCAGCCGACCCGAAAACCATCCTAACAATGCTTAGGATGTGCAACCCGACGCTCCCCACGGCAGACTGGAGAGTCGCCAAGGTCGAGGAGGCGGTGGGACTGCGAAGGCAGGTCGTCCTCACACTAAACGAGGAGACCGTTAAAGCCCTGGAGAGGACGGAGCACCGGCTGAAGTACGGATTCGAGCACGTCTCGGTCCGTATCTATAAATCTGATGCGAAGGCCAAGCCAGGTAAGCCAGGTATCGGTCTGGAGGCAGACACTCAAGAACCAGACTTGGAGGAGCCGACCAAAGAGGGGCACCCGGAGGGAATGTCGGATGAGGAGGAGGACATTCTGGAAGGGTACACCTCGGAGGAAAGCGACTTGGCAAGGGCACTTGGTGGAGTCGGAATGGAGGAGTACTCTCTGCTGGGCTCCGAGACGGAGGCAGAAATAACTGTGGTGGAGATTTGTAAGGATGTCCCTGACGATCTTACAAATAAACCTCCACCATAGTAAAGCGGCGTCAGCTGCCCTCCTACTCCACCTCGCCGAGAGTGGAGCTGATGTGGCCCTCATCCAGGAACCCTGGATCCTAGGAGACAGGATTCTTGGGTTGGGGGCGTCGGAGTTCAGGCTCTGCAAAGCCGATACTACAGGTAAAAGGCGACCCTGCATCCTCGCAAAAAAGAACCTTAACCTCTTTTTGCTAGCCAATTTCAGCAATGAAGACCACGTAGCCGCAGCCGTAGAGAGCCCAAATGGCCCTCTAAGGATATGTTCGGCGTATATGGGCCACGACCAGGAGAGCCTTCCCCCGCACCCGCTAATCAAACAGCTGGTGGAAGACAGCAGGAAGCACAAGATTGACCTGATCATAGACAGTGGGGCAGCACACGAACGAGAGGGGTAAGTCAATCTTCGATTTTATCCTAGGCTCCAATCTTTTGGTGGGCAACAGGGGTACAGAACCCACTTTCATAGTCAAGAACAGAAGGGAAGTACTTGACGTCACTCTTTACTCTGAATCCCTAGCAGACAGGATTGTTAGATGGGGAGTCCTAGAGAAACACTCATTCTCAGACCACCGATACATAGAATTAGTGGTCAATTTCGAGAGCTTTAATCGACTAACGGTACGCAACCCGAGGAAAGCGAACTGGGAGTTATATAGAAAGAAGCTAGATAGTTCCTTGGGAAATCCTCCAACAGGGAACGTTGACAGTAGGGAAGCCCTGGATGCCATGGTGAACACGCTCACGACAGCGTGCGCCAGGGCTTTCAATAAAGCTTGTCCCAAAAGCAGATCGGACAATAGCAAGTCAAAAAAACCACCATGGTGGTCGCAAACACTTGCGCCCTTTAAAACCAAGGCCCGCAAGGCCTTTAATTTCGCCAAGAAAACAAACTCGGAAATAGACTGGGAGTCGTATAAAGCGGACCTTAGGCGATATAACAAAGAACTTCGCAAGGCAAAAAGGAATGCCTGGGCCAAGTTCTGTACGAACATTCAGCAAACGTCAGAGGCCTCCCGACTCAGGAAGGTCCTCGCAACTACTGCACCAAATGTAGGATACATTAAAACCTCAGAAGGTAACTGGACATCGTCCAGCAAAGAAACCCTAGAGGCTCTAATAGGGACGCATTTCCCGGGATGCTCTCGAGAAGATACAACCCTGGAAATGCAGACACAGGGGAATAGCCCCTCCACCGCTAACCAACTTGAATACCTATTGAGTGATAGGTATCTCAGCTGGGCAATAAACAGCTTCAAGCCCTTCAAATCCCCGGGCCCAGATGGCATTGTCCCGGCTCAACTTATTAAAGCCGGTCCCAACCTGAGATCTTGGGTCAAGAAAGCTTTCTCAGCAATTTTCAGGATAGGCATCGTACCCGCAATGTGGTTGCGGACGAAAGTCGTATTTATACCCAAGGCGGGAAAACCATCCCACTGCACCCTCAAGGACTTCAGACCAATAACCCTGTCGTCCTTCCTTCTCAAGACAATGGAGAGACTAATCAGCCTCCATATTAATCTTACTATCAACCCAGATGATATCTCGGGATCACAGCATGCGTATAGGAAGGGCCGATCCACGGAAACGGCACTCCACGAAATCACTACTTTTGTCGAAAAGGCACTTAGTGATAAGGAATACGCACTCATTGCTTTTCTAGACATAGAAGGTGCGTTCAACAACATCCTACCAAGCTCGATAATCAATGCACTGACAGGACTAGGAATAGACGATCAATCCATACGCCTTATAGAGCAGATCCTGGTAAACAGGACTGTTGAGGCGTCACTAGGAGGAGAATCTATTCATAGATACGTCAGAAGAGGCACCCCGCAAGGAGGCGTACTCTCACCCCTACTCTGGAACGTGGCGGTTAAAAGCCTACTGCGATCCCTAGAAGTGGGTGGTTGCAAAGTTATCGCTTACGCGGATGATGTCGCAATTTTCTTCTCTAGAAAATTTCCCCAGACTCTATGTGACCGCATGACGGACAAGCTTAGGGTCCTCTCAACGTGGGCAGTTAGAAATGGACTAGGTGTGAACCCATCCAAAACAGAGCTCGTCCTCTTCACCAGGAAGTACAAAATACCAAACTTAAGGCTTCCAAAACTATTAAGAGAAACACTATCTCTTAGCGATAGCGCCAAGTACCTAGGAATTACGCTAGACAGGAAACTGGACTGGAAGTCAAACACACTACTAGAGCTAACAAGGCTACAATCGCGCTCTATACTTGCAGGAAAGCCATTGGCCTTAAATGGGGAATGTCCCCAAAAATAGTAAGATGGCTTTACACAGCGGTCATAAGACCCATCCTTTTCTACGGAGTGGTGGTCTGGTGGCCTGCTCTCACCAACTCCACAATTAGGGAGAAGCTTAGGAAAACGCAAAGGATGGCGGAAGTCTGTATCACAGGCAGCCTACGTACCACACCGACGGATGCACTAGACTTCATACTCGACCTATTACCGGTAGAGATAATGGGGGTCAAGATAGCCACGCTATCGGCAATCAGGCTACGAGAGACGGGCACATGGAAATGGACTGACTACGGACATACCAAGTTAGATCTACACCACTGCACGCCAACGGGGTCTACAGACTACTGCGTACCTGTCGATAATCCCACCTTAAAATACAAGGTCTACATTCCAACAAGGGAGGAATGGGCCACACAAATCCCGGGACCAGCCGGTTCCCTCCATATCTACACAGACGGTTTAAAACTGAATGGCCAGGTGGGAGGCGGTTTCCATTGCGAGCAGCTGTGTTTAAATGAGTCCTTCAGACTCCCCGACCACTGTAGTGTTTTCCAAGCAGAAGTAATAGCTATCGGAGAAGCACTCAGATCCCCAGCACTGATTGGAAATCAGGACACAATCTGTATCTTCTCAGACAGTCAAGCGGCACTTAAAGCCCTTGACGGTCTTTCATCCAACTCCAGGACAGTGAATGACTGTCGCAGATCTCTTAACGAGATGGCAGAGCAGCATGACATACACCTCATATGGGTGCCCGGGCATAGGGACCACGAGGGTAATTGCGCCGCCGACGAACTAGCAAGAGCAGGTACTACCAATCCTCTCCTACCGGAGAAGGAACCAGTAGGTATCCCCTTAGCTACGTGTAGGCTAAAATGCAGGGATCACTTTGACCGCGCATCACTGAGGAAATGGAGAAATCTCCAAAACGGCAGGAACTCCCGCATGATATGGCCCATCGGATCTAGGAAGAGGTCAATGATGCTTACCGCCCTAAATAGGCAGGACTATAGTCTGGCGATCAAGGCCATTACGGGACATTGGTTAATAGGAGCACACGCGGCTAGACTAGCGGTGCCACATTATGACTACTGCAGGAGCTGTGGAGACGAAGAAGAGGAAGAGACAGTTGCACACCTCCTGTGTCAATGCCCTGCGCTGGGGCGCATCCGACTCAAATTCTTGGGCGCAGCAATACTTACAGACCTTACAGACCTCGCGGAGGTCGCTCCACACAGACTCGTAGCTTTCATCCGTAAATCTGGATGGGACCGCGAGCCGTTTCATGAAGGATAGAGCACCCCTGGGCACATAAGTAGTGGGAAGGGAGAGGTCCTTTTGTAGGATCCTTGCCTGTGCGGTATCACAAGGAGCCCTAGCGGCTCAAGTGGATGGGGGTCAGAACCGGCCTCTCATCGCCGCCTCAACCTAACCTAAACCTAACCTTCTAATTTTAAATTTTCTGCTATATTTATTGGGATGCAGTTGACGTCTGCTCCAGTATCTTCTATTAATATTTACTCCATTTATTCGAAAGATTTTTGTCCACCGTTCACCACTTCGTCTACATTCACTTATTCTAAAGCTGACAATAAAATAATTCAAAAGTGGAAATAAGTCATTGATTTTTTTTACAGAAATATTCATTATTGTGTGGTATATTTTATTTTACATATTCTACTTATAAGAATGTTAAAATATTTTCAATATTTATTAATAAATCATTTTCCAGCCAAATTTTGCCGCTAAAAAAATTTTGTAAAATAATTTAATTTGGAAAAACTTAAGAAAACTAAATAAAAGACAATAAGAAAATAATAATAACAGTTAAAAACCATAGGTAAAAAAAACTTTCATCATAATTCACCTGTCGGTCAATTCTCTTATTATTAAAGAAGTATTAAAGAAACGTTCTGCTCAACAAAAAAAAATAAATGAATGCACAAAGTGTGTTAAAAACCATTCGAGACATTCGGCTGCATTCCTCATACCAAAAGCACTCTTTTTACTTCCCACACCAACTCACTCGGTTTCAAAGCAAGAGAATGCCCAAGAGTTAGAATGCTCTCTCTCTCTCTCTCACTCCCTCTCAGTCAATTCGTTGTGTCTATTGCACTCAATCATTCTATTCCATTCGGATGTATTCTATGGCTGAGGCAATAAGAATGTATTCCTGCAGACCTCTAATCCAGATGATTGTTTTTTATCCCGTTTTTTCTGCTGCTTACAGTAGCTCGCAAAATGTCCGAGTTTTCCACAAGCATGACATGTCGCCTCCTTGGCGCGGCACTCGATCAGATGATTTGGGTTAATTATAGCTCCACAATTATAGCATTTGCGAACAACAGCATTGATTATACTGCTCTCCAACAAAACACGTTGCTGATTTTGTAAAATAGCGTTGTTTTCCGTAGCAGCTTCATAGGCTTTACACTCTTTTAGCACATCCTCTAGCTTCTTTTTTGTTGACTCTAGGAGCTTAAGTTGTAAACTTTTGTCGTTTATGCCAATAATGATATGATCCATAAGCATCCTTTCTTCGTACTTCTGGCCCCAGGTACACTCAAAATCGCACGACTGTATTTGCTTGCGTAGTTGCGTTTCGAATTCAGTAAAAGGCTGTCCATCTGCCTGTATAATATAATTGAATTTATAGGTTTCCATGGTAGTTTTTCAAAATGGAATACTATGTTTGTCGAATGCTTTCAGTACATCGTCCAGTAAGCGACCAACAGCTTGCACAGTTGATGATGAAGGGTCTGCTGTATGCGAATATGAGCTTTCGCTCCCGCTCCGCCCTAAGCTATCTAAGAGTAAATTTACAGACTAACAACTAACAAATACAATTCAGCTATAACTATAATTCACAATTTTTCGACTTCAATAAAATACAAATCAATTTACACCGGCCCCGTTGAAGGCCTCCATCAGGCTTCAACTAACTGGCAGCCGCGCCAGCTTGTGGACCGCTCTCCTATATTCCGCTCCAGAGCTAGTTCGGACGACGGCGACCCTGACCCTTCCGTCCGCGCCGGCGTGTGTTGCTCCTACTCGTCCCGTGAGCCACTGTTGTGGCGGCTGGTGATCCTCTGCGATCAGGACCAGCTCGCCCGTCCGGATGTCGTCCTCCTTGTTCTGCCACTTCGACCGCGCCTGTAGGCCCAAGACGTACTCCCGGGACCATCGCTGCCAAAACATTTGCTTGATTGACGAGACAAGCCGCCATCGCCGCAAGCACGTTAGACCCTGCTGGTCCGGGGTCCGCGGTGCTGGTGGGGCGATGAGCGGCCCGCCTGTCAACAGGTGCCCGGGAGTAAGCGCCTCGCCGTCGCTTGGGTCCTGACTCAGAGCCCCCAGGGGTCGTGAGTTCAGGACGGCCTCGACTCCAACGAGGAAGGTCTGCAGCTCCTCCGCGTTCAGTCTGGCGTTCCCTACCGCTCGTAGGAGTAGGTGTGTTGCAGACTTCACACCTGCCTCCCATAGTCCGCCCATGTGCGGAGCCCGCGGCGGTATGAACGCAAATACGCATCCGCTTTTTGATGCGTATTGAGTGACCGCGTCGACCTCGTCCTCGATTCTCCGACGAAGGTCTGCGAAGTGGCGACTCACTCCGACGAAGTTCGGCGCGTTGTCGCAGTGCACGATCTGCGGACATCCTCGGCGCCCAACGAACCTTTGAAAAGCCAATAAAAAGGAATCAGTTGAAAGGTCGGAAACTACTTCTAAATGAACTGCCTTGGACGCAAAACAAACAAATACGGCAATGTAGGACTTATAGGGTGGCCTACCACGAATTTTCAATGTCGTATCAATAGGGCCACAAAAATCAACACCACATATGGAGCGGACGGAGAGCACGAATTCTATCTAAGGGTAAATCACCCATGATTTGAGTCATCAGACGAGGCTTGCATTTAAAGCAGCGTATGCATGACCGTACTGTCTGACTGCAGACTTCCTGCGCATTTACGATCCATATGCGCTGTCGCAAAAGACTCACAAGTGCTCGTGGACCCAAATGAAAATTCGACTCGTGCAAGTATCGGACGTAGCTCTAAACAAATTGAGAGCGTTTTGTCAACAATACTGGAAACTTGGCATCGTACGATATAGGAGCATTAGCTAGTCGCCCCCCAACCCGCAACAACGAAAAGGTAAGCCCAGCCTCTGAAGATTCGTGTAGAAAGGGATTTAGCTTTTGTAGGCTAGGGCTAACACTTAAATTTTGTCGGATCTTTTCTATTTCATCTTGATACTCGTGCTCTTGGACTATTTCGACTATTTTCTTAAAAGCTTCATTATATTCGACAGGTGAGGGAACAATATCCGAATTCACTACTAATTACTTCGATTTCCTTATAAAGCGGAACATATAAACGAACACTCGCAGCAGTTTTAGGTGAGAGGAATAACCTTCTATCACTTCCAACAAATCTGAGGTAGATACGATTGCGGTTAATCCGACCGCATTCTTTTTCGCTTCCATCTGTAGAAATTCTGGTGACGGATCAAACCGGGGGCTCGTCGGCCACTTATCTTCCGGTTCCTTTAAAAACGATGGACCTGTAAACCAGATCAATTCTACAGTCTCCTTTACGTCTCCACCTCTGGACACTATATCTGCCGGGTTCTGTTTAAATGGTACATGCCGCCACGTGCTATCATCTGACCACTCTTGAATTTCAGCTACTCTATTCGATACGAACGTTGACAACGACGATGGATGGGAACGAATCCAAGAAAGAGTTACTTCTGAATCCGACCAAAATACGATCTGCGAGAAGGTGAGCGGCACATAACTCAAGACGGGGGAGGGTCTTTGTCTTGAACGGCGCTACTTTGGACTTTGCCGTCAACAATGAAACTTTAATACCTTCTGCAGATTTGCAACGAATATAGACGCAGGCTCCATAAGCTCTCATCGATGCATCAGAAAAGTCATGAATTTGAATCAGTGACGTCGGCTCGGTAAACACGAATCTCGGAATTGAGATGTCCTCTAATTGCGACAGGGCAACTTGTATTTTGTTCCACGCTGTTTCTAAGTTCAGTGGAATTGACTCATCCCAATCTAGCTTATTTAGCCAAAGTTCCTGCAATAGGATCTTTCCTTTTATAAGTATAGGGCTTAATAGGCCAAGGGGGTCAAACAACTTCGATGTCACCGAAAGGATGTTCCGCTTGGTCGCCCTTTGACCCATGACTGAAGCATCAATTTCAAATTTAAATACATCTTCTTTAGGAACCCAAGCGATTCCTAATGCTTTAGTCAGTTCTGAGTCCGAAAGTGTTATTGGCTTAACCGTGCTCTCGGATGCAGTAACTTCAGGCGAGTTTGAAAACCACTTGCTCAATTCAAACCCAGCGTTTTGAAGAACCTGAGTTACTTCAGACTTAATTGTCTTTAGCTCCTCAATGCAACCAGCACCCGTTAACATGTCGTTGACGTAAAAGTCGGACCCAATAACTTCGGCAGCTCGAGGGAATGTATTTTTCACAGATTCACTCAACCTCTTCAAACACCTTATGGCCAGGAATGGAACTGGCGCAGTGCCATATGTAACGTTGTTGAGCTTGCACAGTTTCAAGGACTCTGATGGGTCTTTCCTCCACACTATCAACTGGTATCGGCTTCATTTACCATTACTTGGCGATACATCTTTTTTATGTTGGCTATCAGAGCGAATCTGTTCAGCCGGAACCTAAGAAGAATTGAATACAACTCTTCCTGGATGGTAGGACCAACCATCAACAGATCGTTAAGACACTTATGTGTTGATGTCTTACAAGACGCATCAAACACGACTCGTAATTTGGTCGCTGTGCTTTGAGGCCATAAGACACACTGATGGGGTATGACGTAGTGTGGAGTAGCAAGAACATCATTGCTTGTAGGGGACATATGACCTAAGGATTCGTATTCTTCCATAAATTCCACATACATTTTCTTTAAATTCGGATCTCGAGATAATCTTCTCTCGAGCGACAAAAAACGGCGTTTGGCTACCTCAAACGAGTTTCCCAAAACGCTTGGATCCGATTTAAATGGAAGCCTGACTTCAAATCGACCTGAAGGCAGCACAACTGTATTTTTCTGATAATGTTCCTCACATAACTCTTGTTCAGGTGAAAAAGCTTTTTGGAAGTTGGTACTTCTTCCAACGACCAGAATTTTTTCAAATTGCCATCTATCGACTCGAGTAGTTCTTCTTGGCAATTCAGGCTAGAGACAGGCTGTTGAGGAGTTGAGGTATTTGCCTTATATTTTCCCGATACTATCCATCCAAGGAGAGTTTTTTGGAGGATGGGATGGCTTGGCCCTTGTTTTATTTGGCCAACGGACAACAATTCGAAAAATGACTCAGCTCCAATTAACATATCTATCCGCTGAGGTTTGTAGAAATATGGGTGTGCTAGCGGCAAGTTCTTTGGTAGGTCCCAATCTTTCACGTTCACTGACTGGTCAGAGTGATAACCCGAGATAGTTCTCAAAATCCAAAAGTCGAACGGAAACTCACTACCATTAATCGTTGACTTCACCACAGTGTGTATCTTTTTCTTAACCTGGGAATTAACTTGACCAATTCCAAGCAAGTTGATACACGATTCCTCCCTACGGATCCGTAAGCGTTGAGCAAGTTCTTCAGTAATGAAGTTCATTTGTGACCCAGAGTCAAGTAGTGCTCGGGCCAACATATACTCGCCATTTTTAGTTCTAACGCTTACGATCGACGTCGCTAACAAAACCCTTTCTAGAGATGACGCATGAAAAGCATGTGACGTAGAAGGGCCATCAAAATGTAGCGCTGGAGGAGGATGTTCATTTGGTGGTGGTAATGCCAAGTTATTTTCGGTCACAGTAAATCGGTGCAGAAGTTTGTGGTGCGATCTTGCACAAATTTGATATCTAGTCGACTTACACTTCGCAACCGTGTGACCTTTTCGCAGACAATTTAAACATAATGAGGCTGACTTGACAAACTCAAACCGTTGCATTACAGCAAGGCGAGCGAACGGACTACACTGGGCAAGACTATGGTCTTGTGCGCTGCAATAACTGCAAGCTTATTTATTGGAAGCGGAGCAAGCCAACGAACTCCTATTGTGCTGCTTCCCGAACCCAATTTTCTCCTGTTTTGGCTTGCCAGTCTCTTCAGCGGACAGGTGCTGGTACTTACGGTTTAATACTTTTTCGAAATCGGACCACAACGGCAATTCCTCATAATCCAGTGACTCTTCCCATTTTTCTCTGGTCACTGGATATACTCTACTCAAAACTAAATGAATGATCATTGAGTTTGCAATTTTAGTGTCATCTCCTATGGATAATAGTGACCCATAGATCGATGACACTGTGTCGATGAGACCTCTCAACGACGACGCAGACGGCTGGGAAACTTTCGGAAGGCTGAATAATTTGCTTATTTGGTTCGCAAAGATGAGACATTCGTTATCGTAAACTCTTTTTAGACTAGCAATAGCTTTGTCATAATTACTCTCGGTGACTTGGAATGCCTTGATAGTTCCTAAGGCTTCACCAGAGAGGCAAGAAATTAAATGGTTAAATTTCTCGATAACAGGAATGTTCACATCCTTGTCTACTAATGTCTCAAAGAGACTCATGAAATTTTTAAACTCCGAATAGTTTCCACTGAATTTTGGCAATGCCAAACTGGGAAGTCGAGCTCGAGTTGGGGCTGCAGAAATTGCAGTAGCTGGTGGGGACTCTTCAGCTAACGTGAAAGCATTTAATAAAGACATCACCCTTGCCTTAGTTGTTATCTCTAATTCTTCCAACTCGGCTCCAAATTCACTTCCTCATCTAATTGCTCGATCTTGTCTTGCAACTCGTTTGCCTTAAATATTGTCTCATTTAAAACCTGAAGCCTGCACTCTAGCTCGGTCTTCACTAAAGGAACTGACCCAGCTTCCAAACGTTCCTCTAACCGGCGAATGCTTTTTACCCTGACATTTAATCTTCTTCTTAATTCATCAAGAGTCGTGGATTTTAGTTTCTGTTTATTACTTTCCATTTTTAAATATATTTATTTTTTTAATAAACAGACAACGTTAAAAAAAATTTAAAATTTTGCGTTTTTTATTTTTAAATAAAAATTTTTTAATTTATTTGTTAATTTTGTAGCAGGATTGCTACTGTTGTATATATATATGTGTTAGCTATAAGTGTATCGCATAACGGTAAACTGTTGTCGGTTCTCTCTCTCTCTCTCTCTTGTGCTCTCACGCTCTCATTGCTTGTTCAGCGAGTAATGAGGGTTGATGCTGATCATGAGTTGAGAGCGGAGTCAGTCGAACACCAGCAGCGATCTGAAGCGGATCTAGTCAAGAATAATAAATAAACTAGAATAAGGAAAGTGTTGGTGTTTTACTCCAGGGACATCGTCATATCCCTACAAAATCAGAAGTGGGCCGATCTCGTGCCAAATAAACAATTAATGACAATTAATTATAATCAAAATGGATGTTAGCAACGCATCAATTGCGCAATTAAAACGGTGGTTAAGTGCGTTACGGCTACCAACAACGGGAACGAAGAGCGAATTAATATTACGTTTGGATAAAATGTCAAAGGAAACGCGTAATTATCTGGAAGCAATTAGGAATCAAGACGAAGACGGCGATGGAAACAACGATACAGACGAATATGAAGGGGATCTGGAATTAGAAAGCCAAGAAAATGACAACGATAATGGCGACGAAGACAGAGGCAACAACAACGACAAAGCTGGAGTCCAAGAAAACGAAAAAGTCAGAGGCGAAGGAAACGACAAACACGAAGGTGGAACTAAAGGAAAAGATGGCGATAAAAATAAGAGTAAAGTTGGCGGCGATCAAAGCGGAAAGGACGGAGACAGAAGAAACAGCAAAAATGGCGGCAGAAACAATGACCACGACGGCGGCGAAAACAACAACAGCGATGGCGGCAGAAACAACGATCACGACGGCGACGAAAACAACAACAGCGACGGCGGCGAGGGAGAAGACAAAGATGGAGATCATGCACGCAATGACAGGAATGAAACCGGCAGAAGCGGCGCAAAAGAAGGCGCCACTGAAGAAGTGAAAAGAGGCAACGTTGCAAAGTCGGAGTTTTTGGAATTTCACAACCCAAGCATCGACATTGCATTGGGCATGGCAACACAAGTTGTGAGTGATTTTTCGGGCGAAACTTGCGCACGAAAATGGATTACGCAAATGAAAAATATTGCAAGCATTTATGGAGTTAGTGGAAAATACATTAAAATGCTGATGATTAGTAAAATAAAAGGAAAAGCAAACGTGTGGCTACATGCGAACCCTGACCGCATCATGCTACCACTGGAGGAGCTAACCGCGGAACTAATATCAATGTTTTCGGATAAAGTTTCGAAATTAGAGGCAAGGCGTCAAGTCGAGAACCGGAAATGGAGTTCCGGTGAAAGTTTTGGAAGCTACGTTGACGATAAGGTGATGCTTGGCCAGAGAATCGACATAGAGACAGAGGAGATGATAAGTCGCATCATTGAAGGAATCCCTAATCAAGGGCTACGAAATCAGGCACATATCCAGTGCTTTGAAAATATTGCACACATCAAACGTGCATTTGCGGAGGTGAAGTTGCCGAAATCGTATGGTGACAAGAAGGAGGCAGCAGCGAACGAGGATGAGAAGGACAGCAAGGACACGCGATGCTATAATTGCAATGCTCGAGGACATTGGGCGAAGGAGTGCAGGAAGCCAAGACGAGAGAAAGGATCGTGCTATGCGTGTGGCGAGATGGGACATTTTGTGGCGAAGTGCCTAAAGAACAAAGTTAAGAGCGAGGTCAAGAACATTTATGTAAGGTATTTTGAAATTTACTTTAAGAATAACACTAACACCAGACTAATTACACAATGCCTCATAGATACAGGGAGCCCAATTTCGTTTATCAAAATATCTAAAGTACCAGAAAATATTTGTAAAATGCCAGTTTTAAGTTCATATCATGGAATAAATGAAAGTTATTTGAAAACTTATGGCAGAATATTATGTTATATAAAGAAAAAATTTAATAAAGTACATTTTCATTTAGTTGTTGTGGCAAACAAATCTATGAGTCATGATGTAGTTCTGGGAAGAGATTTTATGGAAGCATGTGATTTGAATCTGAACCTTGACACCTTGAAGATGGTTACGGTAGAAAATTTAGAAAATGTTAAAGACAGTTATGATGTTAGTGATGAAGAGCAAATAGTTAGTGATGTTAATGTTAAACAAAAGATTAGAAATGCAGTTAGGTTACAAGAAGCAACGAAATTCGACATAAATGAAGTGGAAAAAGAATTGATGAATATTAATATTGAAGATGAATCGGTAGAATACAAAATTGGTGAACAAGTTGAGTATAAGGTTAGACAGCAATTTATTAAAATTATAGAAAATTTTTATGTCAATAAGCAAAGACCAAGGGAACCAGAGGTTAAGTGTGAAATAAAGCTGAGGTTGGAGGACTCGAAACCTTTTAGTAGTTCTCCGAGACGGTTAGCGTATACAGAGAGAGAAAAGTTACAGAGCATATTAGACGAGTATTTAAAAGAGGGAATTATTAGGCCGAGCGAATCAGAATATGCATCTCCAATAGTGTTAGTCAAGAAAAAAACAGGTGATTTGCGATTATGTGTGGATTACAGAAAGCTTAATAAGACAATGATTAAAGATAATTATCCACTACCTTTAATTGATGATTTATTGGACACATTAGTAAATAAGACAATATTTTCGAAATTAGACCTTAAACATGGATACTTTCATGTATTTGTTGAGAACGAATCAATTAAATATACTTCATTTATGACGCCGTTAGGACAGTTCGAATTTATGCGGATGCCAATGGGCCTAAAAAACGCACCGGCGGTGTTTCAAAGATTTATCAATAAGATTTTTGCAGACATGATAAGAGAAGGAAAAGTGGTTATATACATGGACGATATTATGATCGCAAGTAAAGAAATTGAAGAGCATTTGAGTGTACTAAAAGAAGTTTTCGAAAGATTAGCAAGGAACAAATTAGAACTAAGAATGGATAAATGTGAGTTTTTACAAGCGAGTGTTCAGTACTTAGGGTTTTTGGTGTCGAGCAAAGGAATACAAGCAAACGATAAAGGAATTGAAGCCATCAGAGATTTTCCAGTCCCCAATAAAGTGCATGGAGTTAGAAGCTTTTTAGGATTGTGTTCATATTTTAGAAGATTCATAAAGGATTTTTCGAGGATTGCAAAACCATTATATGATTTGTTGAAAAAAGATTGCGAATTCGTGTTTGAAGAAAAAGAGTTAGATTGTTTTGAAATGCTAAAGAAGAAACTCATAGAAGCACCGGTATTAGGTTTATATTATTATAAGGATGAAGTAGAACTACATACAGACGCAAGTGCACATGGTTTTGGTGCAGTACTATTACAGAGGAAAGAGGATAAGAAATTGCATCCTATATTTTATTTTTCTAAAGCTACAACGAAGGATGAAGCAAAATATCATAGCTTTGAACTTGAAACGTTAGCCATTATTTATGCTCTACGAAGGTTCCGAATTTATGTGCAAGGTAGGCGGTTTAGAATTGTTACTGATTGTAATTCATTGACATTGACGTTAAACAGAATAGAACTTAACCCTCGCATTGCGAGGTGGGCTTTAGAGTTACTTGAATATGATTTTGAGTTAGTTCATAAGGCAGGAAAGCTTATGCAACATGTAGATGCCTTAAGTAGGAATACGAACATATGTGTAGTAGAAACGGTGAATTTTGAAGACAATTTAGTTATATGCCAAGCGAAAGATGAAAAGTTAAAGAAAATTAGAATGAGGTTAGAAAAAGAAGATGACAAAATGTTTGAGATGAGAAATGGAGTAGTGTATAGGAAAGCAAATGATGGAAAATTGTTGTTTTATGTTCCAGAAGAAATGGAAGACAAGATACTGTATAAATATCACAATGAGTTAGGTCACTTAGGTAGAGATAAGGTTATGGATGCAATTGTTAGGACGTATTGGTTTGCAAATATGAAAGAGAAAGTTGTTAGGCATATTGATAATTGTTTGAGGTGTGTAGCGTTTTCACCAAAGTCAGGAAAAGGAGAAGGATTATTACACAGCATTCCGAAAGGGAATGTACCATTTGAGATCATACATATTGATCACTACGGGCCAGTGGATAAGGGAAGGGCAAATAAACATCTTTTTGTCGTCATAGACGGGTTTACAAAATATGTTAGGTTATATGCAACAAAAACAACAAATACAAAGGAAGTTATTATAGCATTGAAAGATTATTTTAGATCATATAGTAGACCGACGTGTATCGTCTCGGATAGGGGCAGTTGTTTCACATCTGAGGATTTTCAAAAATTTCTCGAAGAATATAATGTTAAGCACGTAAAAATAGCAACAGGGTCACCTCAAGCTAATGGGCAGGTGGAAAGAATTAATCGAATATTAGGACCGATGATAGCGAAATTGGCAGACTCAGAAAAGGGATTGCATTGGGATACAGTTATTGAGGATGTTGAGTTTTCATTGAACAATACAAAGCAGAGAAGCATTGAGCAAATGCCGAGCAAAATGTTATTTGGAATTGCACAAAAAGGAAAAATTATAGATGAATTAAGGCAAAAGTTAGAAGAATTAGATAATACTGATAATGTTAGGAATTTAGACGAAATTAGGAAAAAAGGAACAGAGTGTCAAACAAAGTTGCAGAAAGACAATGAAAGAAATTACAATGAAAAAAGGAAAGCGAGTTCAAAATACAAGGTAGGAGATTATATCGTGGTTAAGAATTTTGATTGTACTGTAGGCGTTGCAAGAAAATTAATACCCAAACATAAAGGTCCATTTGTAATAGACAAAATTTTAGGCAATGACAGGTATTTAATTAAAGATGTTGAAGGTTTTCAATTGTCACGTATTCCATATCAAGGTGTTTGGAGTAGTCAGAACATTAAACATTGGATAGGTAAACGAAGATAAAGCTCAAATATTATGTAAACTTTTGTAAATAAATAATTAGTAGTATCTAAGTCAAATAGATGTAAGAATCAATTGTAAAATATCACAAGATCAGGGGATCTTTAAATGTCAGGACGGCCGAATTGTAGCAGGATTGCTACTGTTGTATATATATATGTGTTAGCTATAAGTGTATCGCATAACGGTAAACTGTTGTCGGTTCTCTCTCTCTCTCTCTCTTGTGCTCTCACGCTCTCATTGCTTGTTCAGCGAGTAATGAGGGTTGATGCTGATCATGAGTTGAGAGCGGAGTCAGTCGAACACCAGCAGCGATCTGAAGCGGATCTAGTCAAGAATAATAAATAAACTAGAATAAGGAAAGTGTTGGTGTTTTACTCCAGGGACATCGTCATATCCCTACAATTTGTAAAAATAAAAATTTTTGACTAATATAAAAAATTTTTTATTTTAATTATTTAATTAATAAATTAAA
Organism: Drosophila bipectinata; assembly: GCF_030179905.1. NCBI lineage: Eukaryota > Metazoa > Arthropoda > Insecta > Diptera > Drosophilidae > Drosophila > Drosophila bipectinata. The sequence continues at coordinate 9,133,954 of NC_091735.1, read as the reverse complement.
TTCAAAAAACGAAAACGAACGAAAACAGATATTTAATTTAATATCTAGCGAAAACGAAAAATAATTAATTAATATGGCGAAAAATATAAAATAATTAATTAATTATTTGATAGTCGAATAATGTTGATAGTCGAGGCAATACTATACTGAGTATCCAAAAAAATAGTAGGTTGCCAATGACACCGAAAAAGGTGTATACACCACAATTATAGGGTAGCGCGTCACTAGGCGTTCCGGTAAAATAAAATGCGCCAAACTAATGCATATACATACATACATATATAGCAGCGGACAACGGTTGGAGCGAAAACGAAAATTTTACCGCTGCATATATTTGTATGTACGCCAAATTACTTATGCACGTAAATATGTATTATATTTGTACATATATTTGTATATAAATAAATGTTTGGCTGCACTAAATTTAACTATTTTGTTTGGCGAAAACGAATGAGGGGTAAAGGGGAGGGCGACAGTGATGTGGATATGTATTTATGTATGTTTTTGTCAATTTTAGCCACAGGCAGTTTGTTAATAATTTAACTAAACTACTCAAATTTTTAAGCTATACTAATTTCAAGTACGTATGCGCCAAGAATTGAAAGGAGGGTGCAATATTTTAGTACAAGACGAAGATTTAATTTGTCTCTTCTCAACTTTCAATTTTTCGCACAAATACCTGGGGTTATGCCTTGGGATCCTTTAATCCCGCTCCCACTTTCCTTTTGCAGTCGATGCAGGTGCACGGCATGGAAGTAGGTAGGTTTCGATGAGTGGCGAAGTTCCTGCGGCGATGATCCTGGAGGCTTGAGGGTTTCACGACGCGGTGATTTTTGGTTTTTATTTTCCACTTCACGGACGCGTCGCGAGCAGCTCTTTAAATTGTAGGTATTTTTTTTGTTTTTGTGTGTAATTACACAGTGTCACTGTCACTTTGTTTGTTTTTCTAAATATTTCGCACTAAGTCCACCCGGGGGCGCGAAAATGTATAACGAGATTAGTTTATCTCACACTTCAAATAACAAAACAAAAAGGTGGCTGCTTAATATTTAAAAAATGGGCGAAAACGAAAACGAAAGAAATGATCTTGCCTCTTCCACGTTATAAATTCGATTATATTTTTCTCTAATCTCAAGCCTAACTTATCTATTGCGGCGAAGCGGGGCGAATTCGCACACGAGCCAATATGAGCTTTCGCTCCCGCTCCGCTTAAGCTATCTAAGAGTAAATTTACAGACTAACAACTAACAAATACAATTCAGCTATAACTATAATTCACAATTTTTCGGCTTCAATAAAATACAAATCAATTTACAGCGTGGTTCTTGTTTTGAAACTCTTGTTTCATAAGAGTAGACACTTGTTTGATCTGCCCTGTGTGCATTATGACCTGGTGTTTCCATACTCTTGGAAATTAGTGCATTGCACTGGATCGTTGCGTTTATGTGTCTCTTCAACAATGATTTGCCGATGCAAAAGATATTGCAGTTTGTAGATTGGGTGGACTTCGTCCTTCTTTAGCGATCTGCTTTCTGGCTCGAGCTCGACCTTGAAGAGGGGTTGTAGCTTTTTATCTTTATTTAGAATGTTAATAAAATTCTTTGCGGGGAAGCCCTTTTTAAGCGCCGTTTTTAAATCCGCGGCGGTAACATCGGGTTCGATTCCCTTTACTACCACTTGTAGGCCCTTGCTGCTTTTCAGCTGGTACGTGTAATAGTTTTTCTTAGCATTTTCCAGATATTTGGAAACGATTCGGAAGTGCTTTTCAGTCTTGGTTTGCACCTTTGTTTCATGGATGTTCCCTATGATAAGCGGGAAAACATGAAAGTTGTCACCGTTCCCGATCAACGCCGCATTTCGGTTTACCAAGGCACTCTAGTTTTTGTCTTTGATATAGATTGGAGGGGGCTTGGGTTTTTTGCGGTGTCTTGCGCTGCTTGGTTTCCTCAACCTCCGCTAGTGCACTATGGTCCAAAAGCCCAAATTTTTGGCATAAATGAACTTTTTTTTTTATGAAATAATTTTATTTGTTTTATTTTTTTGGTATCTTCAATATTAAAATGATATAAAAAAAAATTGAAAAGATTTTTTCGCAATACCCATAATATTTGGCGCGCTTTTAAAGTCAGCTGTTCAGTGTCGTTTTGTTTTAGCCTAAAAAAGCGGGAAAATTTTCAAAACTTGCAGTTAGTGAGTCATTGAAAGTAAACATTAAAAGGTAAAAGTGTCTTAATGGAAAATAAAGGCCAAGGTATGTAAATTTATAATTTCTAAACGTTTTTCTTTTTTTATCTATGTTTGTGTTGTTTTGTTCAATGTGTTGCAAATGTGTTGTTCTAGGATATTCTAACAAAAGTACACGTGTTCTGTAAAGGTTTTCTTTTAAGTGCCTCCAAGTGCCTTGAAGGTAAAAATGTAATGTTGTTAACAAATGTCTATAAAATTTTATATTGGGTTTATAAAACTTAAACGGCTTGTGGTGCATTTCACATGGACTTAATGGTACATTGCACAATTCTACTTTACTATTACCCACATTATTAAAAAATATAAGATCAAGAATTTTGGATAAATCATTAAAAATATTATGTACTTGGGAGAGGCCCAGACTGAAAATATCATCTAAAACTATAATTTTATGACTTTGGTGAACGTTGCTAGATAGCATGCAGGGAGACTCCGGGTCCCGCGACCAGAAAATGGAGCATAAATTGAAATTTCCAGCTACCATAATAGCAGTAGGGTCCGGGGTTCTAGCAGAGACACTAGTGATGTTTTCCATATGCGCCTGATAGATACTAAATGCGCTGTTTGGAGGGATATACGACGCAATAATAACGAACGGACAATGGACCCCCTGGATATAATTCAGGAATACCACTCCCAATTTAAAGTTGACACACTTGAGGTCGTTGATGTCAGCATCTTTTTTGATCAGCCTAGCACAGGCTAAATCACTCGGCTCCACGTTCAGCTTATCTGCGACAAACTTGCGCTATTAGGGTTGATTTTCTTCTTCCTCGGGACAGCCACCTTAGATGCCGTTGGGTCCTGGCCCAACGCAGCCTTTTTGCTTCCAGTGCTGGTAGGCATAGAAGGGGGAGCAACAACATGGACCCCAGCCGAAGAGACCTCGGGTCCAGCGGGCACAGCCGCTTCATTTACCAGGGCAAGGTCAACTTTGGAGTTAAGGCTTTCGAAGCGGGACTCCAGATCTAGAACTTTATGATTTAGCTCATCAATTTTGGAATGCGAATCATTTCCAATGACGCAGCTATCACATTGCCACATTAAGTTTGGAATGTTAATAAGTAGCTTTATGGCCTCCGAGGGCAAATCCACACAAGCGGTGTGGTAGGCACGCCGGCAGATCGACGCGCACCGAACGGCCTCACACCCACAAAGTTGGGTAGCAGTAACTTCTGCACTGCACTCGGCGCAAATGAGAGGCGACTTGGGCGAAATAGTAAACGTCCGAACTCAAAGAAAGCTAGTTGCAGACTGAGAGTTCTTATTTTCTTCTTATTTTCATTCTTATTTTCGTATTCATGCGTTATCATAAGTAACTTAGAAGCAACACGACTGTTGAATTTATAACAATAATGATTGAGCTACTGGAAAATCGTGTAAGATACGAAATCCAAGCTCCAGGCGAGGTGTCATTTTTGGGAGGGGTGCCGCTCGCAATAATCAAATTGCCACAAAATTACAAAATTTATTTAAACGCTAAGAAAAAATATATAAATTTGTTTCGAACCTAAAACGTACATTCCCCCTTGATTCTTATTCTATGGGGTAAAATCTAAATAATAAATAATAATAATAAACAAAATGTTCATGAGAGGCAGAAAGAAAAATAAAAGAATTAAGACTAAAAGATTAAATTAATTGGATTTTCAAAAAAATAATAAAAAAAACCAAACGGACACTCTTGCTCATATAAAACCAATAAAATTACATGACGATCACATCGAACATGTAAACGAACATGCGCTCGAACATGAGTGGAAATTTGCTAGCGAAATGGTTCGATTGGGTTGGCTAACGAACTAACCATTTATTCCAAGAATTTTTTTTTTTTTTATTTAAAAAAAAAAATTAAATTGGCCATTAGGCTTAGCAAATATTCCTTGCTTTATCGTATAATGGTTATATCTCCTTCCTTTACTTTTAACAATTAAAATTGAATATGATATAGGTATTTTCTCACTCACCCCTGCATTGGTACATCCATCGTCGAAAGCGCTTTCTCGGACTGGAGTGGCTGAAAACTTTAGACTATCACTTACAAAAAAAAACAAGGAAAATTCTCTTCTGGGACACACAATTTGGGGCCATGGAAATCATTGTTTCAAAATTTTTCTACTTCTTTTTTTTCTTTTCTCTTTCTTTTTCTTTTAAAGGTTAGGTATGAGTCCACTAACACCTCAAACCTCGCTTGGCCAATTTTCCACTTTTTTAAACCATGTAATGATTTTTCTCGTTTTTCGAAGATTGCGGCGAGGAAATACGCTCTGCCAAGCGCGATTGGAACTCAACTGCCCGCTCGAGCCAAAGGTTCGATGGTGGGCCTACCGATTAGAAGTCAAACCCGCTGACCAAGTCTTTTTCTTAGTCTTTTCTTAAATCGAGTCTTTTCTTCCTCCCTCCGCTCTTCGGTATTGGGGATGTTCTGGAACCCACCGGAACTCTTCCGAAATTCCGTGGCTTCCGTGGGCTTCCGAATTTCCCTTCGGTACGAACTCGAACCACGAACTCTTAACCGACCCTTCGCCCTTTCTTACCTCGACGGATTCGCTCTTGGCCACAAAACGGTGGACTCCTTTTTGCATTGCTTGCCCTTGGACACCAGCGCCTTCGTTCGTTGTCATTTTTTATTTTTTCATTTCATAAAAAACTCTAACAGATGAGCGAAATCCACTCGACCAACCCAGAGGAGTCGCACTGAGTCAATAAGTGCCCCAACGCCAAAATTTGGCGCTGATCTCTCCATGGCCCTTGCCCGGAGAGACACTGCCCCAACGGAAAATTCTGCCATCTTACCCGGTTGCACTGCTTCTAATCTCTCTGTGCCCCTTTCTCGTCCGAAACTCCTCTCCTAGATGGCGCACCTTTCCCCACTACCTTTCTTGTAAAAGATACAAGCCCCTCCGCCAAGAATCTGGCTTGGGGTTTGACACCCTAAGACAGATTCCATTAACAGCTTGTATCTGCCTTGGCTACTGATTAATATCCTTTGCATGAAATTTTCCCAGGAGATGGCCTTGCAGATCCTCTAACTCATAGCATGAGTTTCCAACTCTTTTGCGCACTCTAGCTTTTATGAATGCTGGGCCCAATTTGGCACTATATCCGGCCGCAAAATTACTCTGCTTAAAATTTCTGTAAAATATCTCTTGCCCTTCTTTATAAGCCACCTCTCTAGCCCGCAGGTTATACTGACGCTCATTCTTCTCATTCTGTTTTCTCAGAACCTCGCAAGCCTTCTTCCGGACTATTTCCAAAGAGTCCTTTTTTTGAAAGCTCCAAAGACCTGTCCTCCAACAGCCCTAAAGCTCTCAAAAGTTTATAGGACCCAACTAGCCGAATGAACCGCAGTACGAAGAGCGCAGCAAATACTGCTAAGTTGCTCGTCCCAATCTTTTTAATCAGGTCTAACATAAGATTTTATCGCTGCGATGACTGATCAGTTAACCCTCTCCGAGGCGTTCGACTGGGGCGAATAAGCCGCGGTCAAAGTGTGTGAAACAGAATATTGCCTTAGTAATTTCTGAAAAGTCTCAGCCCTGAACTGCGTTCCATTATCGGATACAATGGTTTCCGGTACGCCGAAACAGTGGAAAAGATCTTGCTGGAGATGTTTAGTGACTACGTCTGCCGTGAATTTTTTTACCGCTTTTAAAAATACAAACTTGGAGTAATGGTCCAACACTATAAATATTCCGATGTTCCCACTCCGAGACCGAGGGTACGGACCGAGAAAATATATATAAAGACGCTGAAAAAATAGCTCTGACACAGGAGCCACACCCATTGAAGGTCGTTGAGTTTTGAGGCCTTGGTGGATTTGCAAACTTCACAAGCTTGCATATACGACCTCACGTCGTTGATTGGCCAATAGTAGTAACGCCTCACCCTTTCCAACGTTTTGTGAATACCTCCATGAGAAGCTAGAGGCTCGTTAAGATTTTTTCTTAGAACCTCGGCAACTAGCTCCTCGGGAATCCATAATTTCCAATTGAAAATATCATGCATCTGATCTCCAGTTGCATGTTCTGTTTTCCGATAAACGAGTCCATCGGCCACTTTCAAATCTGGCAATTGATTTTGATTGGCCTTGACTTTCTCTGCGATTTCTAAATACTTCGCCGACTTGAATTCCGGTGCTTGCAGATCTATTAAAAGCCCGTGTCTCGCCTCTATAGCAGCTAATTCAGCATCATTGACCCTAGACAAAGCATCCGGTACCACATTCATTTTCCCACTTCTGTGTTCAATTTTGAACGAGAATCCTTGCAACTTTAAGGCCCATCGAGCTAGTCGCATTGCACGAAGAAGGGTCTGGTGAAATCCACGCTGCGTAACACTGGAGCGGAGCAAAGCATATCCTTAAGCAGAAAAAAACGCCTTTTCTCCCTTCGGAGTCATTTCGAATTTCTTCCTTGGCTTCAACAAGTCTGTAAGTGGAGCCGATACTGATGCGAAGTTGTTGATGAATTTGTGATACCACCCCACCATGCCAAGAAAACGCGGAAGAGATTTTAAATTTTGGGGAAGTGGAAAGTATGCCATTGCCGATATTTTCTCTGGATCAGTTCGTATAGTCCCTTCTCCCACGATATGCCCAAGATATTTTTTCGTTCTCACGCAAAATTTACTTTTTACGTTTAGTGTGAGTCCAGCTAGTTTAATTTGCTCGACTACCACACTCAGAACCTTCATGTGGGATTCAAATGTATCTGAGACGACCAAGAGATCGTCTAAATAGACAAATACCTCATTCCTAAGCTCAGGCGGGATAACTTTGTTCATTAACCGAGTCATCGTTTGAGACGCGTTGGTCAAACCGAATGGCATCACTTTAAATTGATACAACGGTTTTCCCGGGATTGTAAAGGCTGTCTTATCCCGAGATTTTGGGTCCAACGGGATCTGCCAATAGGCATCTTTCAAATCGAGGCTGGAGATATACATTGCCTTTGGAAGTCGAGATAAAATTCCATCGATTTGGGGTAAAGGATAAGCATCCTTTTTGGTAGCAGCGTTGACTTTACGACTGTCCAAACACAACCGTACTTTCCCGGGTTTTTGTACTAGGACAACGGGCGAAGACCACGCACTCTGGGACTCCTCAATCCCCCCCATTTCCAACATTCGATCGATTTCTTGGTAAAGAAGCTTTTCGACCGCCGGTGACACCGGAAAGTGACGTTGTTTGATTGGCTTCGCATCCCCTACGTAGATTTCGTGAGAAATGAAAGTTGTCTTTCCTAATCCCGAAGAGGCAAACGAAAGAAATTTCCCGATTACTTCGCTTAGGCTGCATCGCTGACCCTCCGTCAGATCAAGTGAATTTGACGCTATCTCAGATATTTGCATGGAAGATGGCAGCAAACTAAATGCTGTCCAGAACGTGATACCCAAGTACAAATCCTGATCCGATATGAAACTCGAGATCCTTGGTTTCTTCCTTTTACTTTACGGCTGTTTGAAGCTTCCCTACTACGACCTGTTTTGACCATCTGCCGTGGTAGCAACCGTTGTTACTCTTTTGAACGGAACTTTACTTCGCATTATCTGTTCTGCCAATTTCCCCCCAATCACATTAATAGCCACCCCCGTGTCTAATAGACCAACTACTACCCTATCTAGGAGCATGACTTTGGCATACGGACGATTATCATTGTTTTTGAACCTAATTGTATTTATAGTTTTAACATTATTCCAGTAGGACCTTATTCTTTAAGTATTTCTAGACACTCCTTTTTCCTTCTCGTTCGGTTTTAAACCTGCGCCTTGTGGAACCCCCAGACCCCCCCCCCTAGGCCAAGATTCCTTGATCGGATCAGATGTAGGTGATCTCGCAGGATCTTCTAAAGTCTGAACTGTACATACTAGTTCAGGTCCCCGTTTGTCGACTTGTCCTTCGGAACACTTGCCTGGTGTCGACCGCTGAAAGTGTCCGCTTTCCCGTTTTTTAAACAATTCGGACAAGTATGGTGGTAGTTATTTGGGGCCCACAGCCGAAGCAAAACACTTTGCGCTTCATTCGACATTGCTTGTGGCGATGGCCTTCTTTGCGACAGTTCCAGCATATTAGCGCCATTGCACAGACTTCACCATTCACTTCGCCTTCTGCGAACTCCTCAGCATCCATCATCTCCACAACCAACTCGGAAACTTGCGGAACGGCACCACCTTCTGATATCCCTGGGATTTTCGGACGTCTTCTAAGAAATTTTCCCTGCGCCGGCATATTGCCCTTAAATTTTTTACTGACCGGACTGAAATGTTCAGAATTTCATGCCTTATCTCTGGCCTTAAATTTCTTTTTAAAATTTCCACCACTTCCATTTCGGTTAGTGGCATGTCCAGGTGGTCCATTAACTCCTTTATTGCATTATAGAACGAATCGAATCCTTCCCTTTCCCGCTGCTTCCTATCTCTAATGGCTTCTCGGATATCTAAATCCGTCCGCGCATCTCTGAATTTCCTCCTTAGCGGGAGGCTAAGGAAAATCCCAACGCAATTCCTGGGTAATTTTTTTGGTACCTCCATTAGAATTCTCTCGCTTTCCCTTCAAATAGAAGGCTAGCATTGCTGCTTAGAATTGAAAAATTACCTTCCAGCGTTTGTCTAGTGAGAGCTTCTACTCGGTAAATAAAATTATCGACACTAAGACGTTCCGGATTACCACTAAACCTCAATTTCCAACTATTTAAAGTATGGCCTACTTTGTCGGGCTTCTGGCTTAGGTCTGAGTGGTTACTCCTGGGTGTTTCGCGAATGAACCCTATTGGTTCATCCATACTGCCTAGTGGAATTTGGTCTAAGGCATGATACAATTATATAAAGTAGTCCATTCCACTGACATATCGTTCGGGTTTGGTCCCTTAATTCCAAACTGTCAAACTGAAAGGTGATTTTGTTGTCATACCTTTAACCCTTAAGTGGCCAAGCAAAAAATGACTTTTTGCTATTATTGTCGCAAGCACGTGCTAGGCGTAAAGTTTGTGAATGTTCCAAAGTGCATTGAAAAAAGAGCTTTGTGGGAGCAGTCTTTGGGCTGTACCTTTATTGAGAGCTCTAAAATTTGCGATACGCATTTCAGTGCTTCACAGTGGAAGTCGTTATCAGGCGCAGGGCAGCCACTGAAAAGAAGACGACTTAATTCGACTGCAGTTCCGCAAAAAGAGGCAGAACCTGAAAATTTTGCTGAATTAGGCTACGCCAATTCGAGCACGCAAACAGAGTAAGTTAACTGTGTTAAAAATACAATGTATATCTAAAAGAAATTTATTTGGGACTTAGGGACAAAGCGATAGACCGGGCAATTCATGTAGAAAACAAAAACCTGAAAAAAAAGATAAGTCTTTTAGAAAAGGAAATGCAGTCCTTACGCCAGCAACTAGATGGTTATCAAGATCTAGAAAAGTCTCTAGGCAAAATATTTACTAGTACTCAAATAAATATTTTAAAGAGTGGCGGAAAAAGAGCGGTTTTTAATGCAGCCGACATGACTGAAGCAATTTGCCTCCATACCGCGGGCCCTCGTGCTTACCGTCATTTATACAGGAAAGGCTTTCCTCTACCGAGTCGTTCAACCATTTACAATTGGTTGGCAGAGGTAAAAATTACACCAGGAACCCTTGATATCGTGATTGACCTTATGGAAAATGAAGATATGCCCGAAATTGATAAGCTCTGCGTCATGTGTTTCGATGAGATGAAGGTTGCTGCTGCCTATGAATATGACAGCTCCGCGGATGTTGTCTTGGAGCCAAGCAACTATGTTCAAGTGGCTATAGTACGTGGCTTGAAGAAATCGTGGAAGCAACCAGTATTCTTCGATTTTAACGCTGCAATGGACGTAGCAACTCTGCACTCCATTTTGATGAAATTGCACAAGAAAGGTTTTCCAGTAGTAGATATTGTGTCAGACTTGGGCCCTGGAAATCAACGCCTTTGGAGGCAGCTTGGTATATCGGAGAGTATGTCATTTGTATGAATGAGTATATATCATAAATTTTAATGAATTTACATTTTTAGCAAAGACCTGGTTTAGCCATCCGGCTGATGCACATTTAAAAGTGTTTGATTTTTCCGACACTCCACACCTGGTGAAGTTAATCCGTAACCACTATATCGGCTCCGGATTAAACATTAACGGAAAATATTGACGAAATCGACCATCCAGCAGACAATTCGGTACTGTGCCCAGTCCGACGTGTCCATACTGTTTAAGGTAACCGATAGTCACATTTATGTTGAGTCGATGGCTAAACAAAAAGTTAAAATGGCATTGAATGGCTCGCGAATCGTCGTCGCATGCAGACGTGTATTTATTGTGCTCCGGGAAAAAAACATTCATCAATATCAAAAAGTGCAGTGACTGGTTTCGTAAATCAACAACAACGCGAAAAGACGCTTTCAGCGATGAAATCGCTAATGTTTATATTGATTAATTAATTAATTAATATAAAACATAACATTTAAAACTCGAACAATATCAATTTCGATTGCAATGAGTCTAAACGACGTTAGCACACAACGTCAACGTGAGCAAGACGAGAGACGGCTCTCAGTACAAAGAAACAACGCTTACTTCACTTTCAAAGCAACCGAAAGTAATGCAAGCTCATCCCAAACACGGTCAATTACCCCAAACTTGGCCGAATTCTTAAACGTAGAGAGCGTGAGAGCGCGTTCTTGCTCCCCCTCGCTACCATCGATGTCTCTGCAGCCAAAGAGCGCAGTAACTAGCACCGCAACCTCTTTGACAACGTCAACCGTAACAACAACAACAACCGCTACTGTAACGACAGCGCGTTTAACGACGTCATCAGCTAGCAACGCAAACATTGATACTTCAGCCGCTGTGCTGCCCGAAAAAGAGAACAAAAACAAAGAAAATATTAAGCCGGCTGTGCAGACTGGTATGGATCGTTACATCCAAATCAAAAGGAAGCTGAGCCCCCTAAACTCCCAACGAAAAATAACCCGTGGCAATGCTAACATAGCCGCAATAGAAACGCCCACGAACTCAAACCGTTTTAAAATCTTGGCAGACTATGAGGATGACGCCGAATCTACAGAAGTCGAAAAAAGGAAGCCTAAGCCCCCGCCAATATACATACGAGAAAAAAGTTCCAACGTTCTTGTCAACAAAATTATAGAGCTCATTGGCAAGGACAACTTTCACATAATACCACTCGTAAAGGGCAATATCCAGGAAACAAAAGTTCAAACGAAGTCTGAAGATAATTACAGAGTATTATCAAAATACCTCACCGACAAAAAAAAGAACTTTTATACGTATCAGCTAAAAAGCAGCAAGGGCTTGCAAGTCGTACTTAAGGGCATAGAGCCCGAAGTACCGCCTGCAGAGATAACAAAGGCGCTACAAGAGAAGGGATTTAGCGTTAAGACAGTGTTCAATATCTCTAACAGGGATAGAAAGCCGCAGCCACTCTTTAAGGTTGAACTCGAACCACAAACTAAGCCCCTCAAGAAATACGAAGTGCACCCTATATACAATCTTCAGCTCCTGCTGCACCGCAGAATTACAGTTGAGGAGCCGCACAAACGCAATGGCCCGGTACAATGTGCGAACTGCCAAGAATATGGCCATACAAGGTCTTACTGTAAACTGCGCCCAGTTTGTGTAGTTTGTGGTGAGCTTCATGACTCCGCACACTGCCCAGCGAGCAAAGATGACCAAAACTCGAAAAAGTGCGGCAACTGCGGTGGAAATCACACTGCTAACTATAGAGGTTGCCCAGTTTATAAGGAGCTGAAAAGTCGCATCCACCAGAGGGGACTTACTGCCCGCACCCAAAATAATCAGTTCATAGCCTCCAGGACAAACCCTGAAGTCTTCTTCTCGACCGCAGCCAGATCCTCACTAGGACTTACAAACTCTGACAAAAATGTCACATACGCAAGCGCTTTAAAATCAGGACTGGCTACCCCAGCCTCAAAAAGCTCACTGCCGCAATCAGCACACCAAGAACCGAACACGGCTCAGCAGTATCAACTTCCGGAGCAGTCAAAAAGTAACTTTGAAGCAATGATATGCAGTCTACAACAAAGCCTTACGGAGTTCATGTCGTTTATGCGTACAACTATGCAAGATCTAATGCGAAACCAAAATCTATTAATACAAATGCTGGTTTCACAACAATCCAAATAATGACTTCCCTACGAATATCTACATGGAACGCTAACGGCGTTTCGCAGCATAAACTCGAGTTAGCGCAATTCCTACTAGACAATCAAATCGACGTAATGCTGCTTTCAGAAACACATCTTACGAACAGATACAATTTCCAACTACGAGGATATTCATTCTATGGAACAAATCATCCAGACGGTAAAGCACACGGCGGGACTGGAATTTTAATCAGAAGCCGTATCAAGCACCATTATCATACGAAATTTGCAAAAAACTACCTACAGGCCACATCAATAAATATACACCTAAATACTGGCAAGCAATTAACTCTAGCTGCCGTATACTGCCCCCCACGCTTCACCTAACCGAAGATGAGATTATGCAGTTTTTCAACTCACTCGGAGACCACTTCATAGCAGCAGGAGACTACAATGCCAAGCACACACACTGGGGATCTCGTCTTGTGACCCCAAAAGGAAAGCAGCTCTATAATGCAATTATCAAAGCTAAGAACAAGCTAGACTATGCTTCTTCTGGCACACCAACATACTGGCCGGCAGACCCAAAGAAACTTCCCGATTTAATTGACTTTGCGATTACCAAAAACATTCCTAAAAATCTGATATGCGCCGAATGCCTTTCGGATCTTTCATCTGATCACTCGCCTGTCCTTTTTACTCTACTCCAACACCCAGGAACATGGGATCAATCATCAAATCTGACCTCGCATAAAACCAATTGGGTTAAGTACAGGAAGTACATCAGCTCACACATTGAGCTGAGTCCTCACCTCAGCGACGAAGCCAACGTAGACAGTTTTGTTAAATCGCTGGAGTCTGTACTCGTCTCTGCAGCTCGAGTTTCAACACCTCAAATTATAAACACACAACGCAATCAAAAGAAGACAAATCTACAAATCGAACAGCTCGTCCTCGAAAAGCGACGCTTACGTCGAGAATGGCAATGTCACAGATCGCCATCTGCTAAGCAACGCTTCAAACATGCCTCACGTCAACTTGATCAAGCTCTACAGCAAGAAGAAACGTATGTCCACCACCGCTACATAGAGCAATTGTCAACTAACAGTACGAAACACTCACTATGGAGAGCTCACCCAACTCTGAGCTCACCGAAAGAAACCGTGATGCCTATTAGAAATTCCACAGGCGGGTGGGCGCGCAGCGACGCAGACAGAGCCAGTACGTTTGCCAAACACCTTAAAAATGTCTTCCAACCAAATCCTGCCACCAATGCGTTTACTCTGCCGACTCTATCAGATGAGCCCCAGCCTCAACATGAGCCGATTGAGTTTCGCCCAAACGAAATCGTTAACATCATCAAACGACAACTGAATCCGAAAAAATCCCCGGGCTGCGACCTCATAACTCCCAAAATGATCATTGAGCTCCCATACTGTGCCGTTTGCACTCTCACCCAGCTATTTAATGCCATCGCAAAACTTGGCCACTTTCCAGTGAGATGGAAAAAGTCAATTATAATAATGATAGCAAAGCCGGGAAAAGACCACACTATCCCCACGTCGTATAGACCTATAAGCCTACTCTCTTGCCTATCTAAACTCTTTGAAAAATGCCTAATGACTCGGATAAACACATACCTTAGAATCCAGGAAGGAATCCCGTCACACCAATTTGGGTTTCGTGAAAAGCATGGAACAATTGAGCAGGTCAACCGGATAACATCCGAAATTCGGAACGCGTTCGAAAAACGAGAGTACTGTACTGCCATATTTTTAGATGTCTCTCAAGCATTCGATAGAGTCTGGCTGGAAGGTCTAATGTACAAGATCAAGACAATGCTCCCCTACAGCACCCACAAGATTTTGGAGTCTTACCTTCACGACAGAAAATTTGTCGTGAGGTGCAATACCGCTATATCCGATGAGTACACTGTTGGAGCTGGAGTTCCTCAAGGCAGCGTGCTAGGGCCAATATTATATGTCCTCTACACAGCAGATATCCCGACAAGCACACGTCTAACAACATCCACGTTTGCCGATGACACAGCTATTCTTAGCCGCTCAAAATGCCCGATTCAAGCAACTGCGCAGCTAGCTCATCATATGGTCGATGTCGAAAAATGGCTGTCAGACTGGCGAATTAAAGTGAACGAACTAAAATGCAAGCATGTTACGTTCACTCTGAACAGGCAAAACTGCCCGCCGATAACACTAAACAACACTCTACTCCCACAAGCAAACGAAGTAACATACCTAGGAGTACATCTCGACAGAAGACTCACATGGCGCCGGCACATTGAAGCCAAAAGAACACACCTAAAGCTAAAAGCCAGCGGTCTTCATTGGCTTATCAACGCTCGGTCACCTCTTAGCCTTGAACATAAAGTCCTGCTGTACAACTCGGTACTAAAACCTATATGGATGTACGGCTCCCAGTTATGGGGGAACGCCAGCAATAGCAACATTGACATAATTCAAAGAGTTCAGTCGAAGATCTTGAGAACAATCACCGGGGCACCGTGGTACGTTCGCAACGAAAACATACACCGCGACTTAAACATTCGACCAGTCAAAGAAGCGATCGCAGAACAGAAGGTAAAGTACTTAACCAAGCTATCGGTGCACCCTAACCACCTGGCGAGAGGTCTAACAAGGTTGAGCAACCAATCACGCCTTCGTCGCAATGACTTACCCACCCAGCGACCGACCTGAGGGACGCGCAACCAGAATGCAGTCTTAGTATACTGTTAGTTAAATTTTAATGTTAAGATTCGTCAACTTATTGTTAGTCTCAAAATTAAGAGTAGATTCAATAAATAAAAGCAAAGCTATAATAAAAAAAAAAAAAAAAAAAAAAAACTTTTCTCCCATACAACCGCCAGTTGTATTAGACGTTGCTATGCATTGGGAAATATCATAGAGAATCCGTGCGAAACAGCAGATTTTTTTTGATCTTGTGAACGACTGGTTCGATGTGTTCAACAAAAAATTCTATTGAAACGACGCAGCCTTACGGAAAACAACTTAAAATGCAACAAGGCATTTTGGTTGAAATGTCAAAGATAATGGGTAGTACGGATCTTGTTGGCAATCGTAAGCTGCCCTTCCAAAAAGGCATTTTGGTAAGCAATGTATCCCTTGACGGTTTGCATAGCTACTTGGCGGAAAAGTATAGTATATTTTATACTATACTTGGAGTATATTTTAACAAGTCGTCTTAACCAAGACATTCTTGAAAACTTTTTTAAAGCCATGCGGTCGAAAGGTGGACAGTTCGACCACCCGACTCCATTGCAGTTCAAATATAGATTAAGAAAATATATAACAGGTATTAGAAATACAACCGATTAATATTTCATTAATATTAACACCACAAAATTTCAAATGTTTAGATATATGTTTTAGAAATGCTTTTATGTTTGTATTTTATGCTGTCCTTCATGTTTTTTTTTTTTTTTTAATTTTTATCAGTTATTAATATCCTTTAAATGTAATTTAGCTAAGAATACAGAATTATTAAATGGCAATCAAGACGATTCTGTTGAGTGGTTGAATCTAGACTTTTCTCAAGCCGTCCAAAATATTAAAAACGAAGAGAACGAGCCTAAAAATTGCAATCTCCAATTTGATTTTGACGAAGAATTTGAAGAGGTAAACGAGTTGACGGAGGATGCACTAGAATACCTGGCAGGTTTTGTGATAATAAAATTACGTTTGTGTAATGAGCTAGCAGATGAGGCGACGTTTACATATGTAGATGAGGTTTCGCATGGAGGGCTGATGAAGCCTTCATCGACATTTAAAAACAAAATAAAACAACTTGAACTCATATTTTTACATATTGTTAAGGACACATTTCAAATAACTACAAATTTAAAACACACATTGTTAAACGCCGCTGAGCAGGTCGATATAAGTGTAAACATAAAAAAATTTTATTTTAAGATACGCATACACTTTAGAATTAAGAACTTAAACAAAAGATTGGCTGTCCAAATACAAAAACAAAGAATAATGTCAAACTCTAAACTTATTAAAATAAAATTATAAACACTACAACTCTTGTCATAACTAAAAAAAAACTTTTAGCCCCATGCTCCGTGTAAGGGTTAATCAAAGTACTGTATAGCCGTTTCACTCCTTCTATGCAACGCTTACTATGTTAAAACAAAAATAAGGGACTTATGTCAACAAATGGACTACCTTATATAATTGTATCATGGTCTAAGGAATTCCTTCCAAGTGCTACATCCGGGTTGGAAACTTCTACCACTGGAACTAATGCCGGAAGATTGGCTTCAATCAACCTAGCCATTCTTTCCGATAATTCTGTCAACAACTAATTCTGCATGGCCTTTACAGCGTCTACAGTTGTGCTTTGAATTAACTCTTTCTGAGCCAATCCCAACGCTGCTGCCCCTGTCAGGGGCGGATACAGGTATCTGCCTGGGGGGGGGCGATCATAATTTTTTTTAAAATAGTTATAATTATAAATAATTATAATTAATAATATTTAAATAATAAAATTAATAATAATTATAAATAAGTAGCAGGTGGCAAATAATCAAAAATTATACGCAGTTTCCAACAATAAACAATATAAACAATAAACCTTTTTTCAGAAACAATATAAACAATAAACCTTTTTTCAGAAGCTGGGGGGGGGGCGATCGCCCCTATCGCCCCCCCCCTTGTATCCGCCAATGGCCCCTGACGAGCCGCTGGGCGTAGAATCTAACGTCTGCCCTCTAGTCGACCTAGTGTTTTGAGATGGAGTATCAAATTTCTCGAAGCACACTGTGTTACAAATAGGACACGTTGTTGTACTTTTGGCATAGCCTGCAATGCAGGACTGATGGAAAACATGACCACATTTGGTTTTGTACGTTTTTCCCACAGACTCACACAAAGGACACTTTTGTGCCACATTTTTTTCGGGATTTGGCATGACTGGTTAATTTTTGATATTCGCAAGGACAGAAAAAATAATATAAATATTTAAAAAAAAATGCTGGCACGACTATTTAATGGCAAATTAACTATTACACAGCCACACAAAAAAAAATATTTTTTCGGGTCTGACCTCCCATGTTTACTATATGTTTTCGGGGTCGCTGAATCCGAATCCGCGGTCCAAAAAACCCCAGCACGTCAGGGTTCTGACCAGGGCCGTAGCTAGAGCCTCGGGGGCCCTGGGGCAACAAGTAAATTTGGGGCCCCCTATACGGAAGTCTTTTGCCCCGGCGGGGCCCCTTCCCTTCGGGGGCCCTGGGGCACCGCCCCACCTGCCCCATGCTAGCTACGGCCCTGGTTCTGACATAACCTCAAAAAACCTCATACAAAATTATATTGGAGTCCGTGGGTCAGACCATGTTTATTATATGTTTTCAGGGTCGCTGAATCCGAATCCAAGGTCTAAAAAACTCCAGAATGTCAGGTTTACGACATAACCTCAAAAACTTGATAAAATTTTTATTTTCAATTGAAAGGATTCCGTTGCTTGACTGAATTTGTATCGATGTGCAAGAAGTTTGTTGCAAACCTTTTGTGAAAATGGTGTTTAGTGCGTTCTCTGATTAGAACTCCAGTTCCACTGTGGGCTTTTCCATCTGGATGATCTGTGCGGTAGATTGTGTAGCCTCTTATATGAAAGTGGTATTTGCTTGTAAGATGCGTTTCCAACATTAGCATAACGTCCAGATGGGACGTAAATAGATTATTTAGACTGTTGTGCTACGAGCAGCTGTATCACCATGTTCTGGTTTTGAACAAGCGTTTGCATGGTCGTTTTCATGAATGACATAAGCCCCATCATACTTTGTTGGAGGGTAAGCATCAAAGTTTCCGTTTTACTGTGTGGATGTTCTGAAAATCTATATATATAAAAATGCTTTGTTCGTATCTACGTCATTTATAGACTTGAAAAGTTCTGAACCGTTTAAGCCCAAATTTTTACCCAACATGCGTTGAAGTTCCAGCTCGGTTTATGTCTACTTTTGATGTTGATAGCTTATCTGCGTTTGCGAATATATCTATTATATATAAATAGTTTTTCTATTTAGGCAGACAGCTAAGAAGAAAATGTCAAATGAAAATGTCAAAATGTCAGAAACGAAGTCATTAAAAAACGAAGTCATGCCACCCAAGAAGTCGAATTTTGGTCGTCTTACTCGCAATACAAAAGCAAAAAGACATTTTTGCAAAACATTTCGAATATGACTGACGAAGAGCGGGCCTCCATTCGAGAGACTGAGCGGCTGGATCTATATTTTATTAGCTGGATCTACTGCTGAATCGAAGCATTTCCTGTCGAACATTAGGAAATACAACTCTTGCTTCCAAATGACGTCATTTGGTGCGGAAATTATAACTGCGCAATTCATGCCAACTTTTAAAATCAAAGGACAAATCTATCACAAAGCCGGTTCCCTGCTTCCGTTCTCAGACAGCGAACACAAATTTCTTCAAATGTACTTCATTGGTGATGATGGAGCTGAAGTCGATGCACGTTATGGAATCAATACCTCGGTGAAGAAGCCCATTATTTCGCAGCTACAGAAGCTTTTTCACGAACGGAACCATTTGGTGCGTTTGTTCAAAACAGCAATCGATATGATGCCTTCGGATACCCATAAAATTGTCATTCATGCAGACAAAACGCCTGCTGGAGAACATATCAGGAGATACAATGCTCCAACTATAGACGAAGTGGCAATTGTCATAGTCGGGGATCAGTTCCAACCTCGAGATATTGTTCTCCATCGACGAAACGATCGATTGGTAAACGTCGCAGAAACTCACCGTTGTTACGATGCTTTGCAGTATCCACTCATCTTCTGGGATGGTGCCGATGGATATCATTTCAATGTGAGGATGGTAGATCCAGTCAATGGTGTAGAAACGAATAAAAAGTGCAGCGCGATGAACTTTTACTCATACCGATTAATGGTTCGGAGGACCGATGACAATCATATAATCATATAATATATATATTGTCGTCAGTTGTTTCATCAGTACATTGTCGATATGTATGCCAAAATTGAAACAGAACGTTTGCTGTTCCTCCGATTGAATCAGACGAAACTTCGGTCCGAGGAATATATCCATTGGGATGCTGTGATGAATGACCGTAATACAACCAACGTTGGGAAGGTCACGCGTTTGCCATCCTCATACATAGGTAGTCCACGAAAATTATTCTTTTTTGTTTGACTTATTTCTTATGCGTGCAACCACAATATACCACAGCGAAACGTGGCAGGGTACTGCTAGTATTATATATAAAATATATAAAAACGGTGCGCTGGCGCTGCGTCGACAGCAAACAAGCCTTTCTCAAAGAGAACCAAAAATCAATATAATAAAGACGCTCAACGGAGTCACTCCGAATGAAAACGAACGATCTTCTCTTAAAATCTTAGTGGAGATAAATGAACTTTTTTACAATAAAAATTGGCAGAGCTATGGCCATTGGAAGGAGCAAAAGTGGGAGAGTTCAAAATTTTCATCAATCGGACAAAAAATACAAAAGTTTCGAAAATCGGAAGGGGCCCCTTTGAAAATCACCAATTCCAGAATGCCAGGTTTACGACATAACCTCAAAAACTTGATAACATTTGTATTTTCCGAGTTCTGGGCTCAGATCATGTTTACCATATGTTTTTGGGGTCGCTCGGAAAATAAAAATTTTATCAAGTTTTTGAGGTTATGTTGTAACCCTGACATAACAAAATAACAAAAAGAAATTCAAACAGATGTAATATAGGATTTCACCGAACGAAAAGGTCAATGAACTTTTCGTTGGATCAGCTGATTTTTTTGCTTTCCACTCTAGTTTACTCGAACCAATACAGAACTGTCCTAGCTTAACTTCGGTTTGATCTAACCGTTGGAACAAACCAACTGCTGTGATCGCCTGACTTAAAAAAATTTTTTTTTTTTTCCTCTGATCCAAAATAAATATAATAATAATAATAATAATAATATTTTAATGAATTTTTTTTTTTTTTTTTTTGATCCAATTAAATATAATAATAATAATAATGTTTTAATGTATGTTTTATTTTATTTTTTTTTTTTTATAATAAAAAAAAATAATAATAAATAATTAGTGTTTTTTTTTTCAAATCACGACAAAGACCAAAAAAAAACTAAAAACTATCGCAAACGACAAATATATCATAAAATGATTGGCCCTGAGCATAACTATACCCCTTGAGATAAGACCTGCATGCGAAGGAAAAGAAAAGAAGAATAAAAGCTAACTTCGGGCGGAGCCGAAATTGATATACCCTTGCAGTTAAAACCGGATATATATCGCAAATATCGGATATAGTTGGCCGATCCTTATGAGAATGCAATAATATAACCCAATTTATTATAATATAAAATCTAAAAAAAAGTCCCAAACTTCTATCTTCAAAAATACCAAAGTTGGTATTTCTACCAAAAAACATTTCCGATCGTTCAGTTATATGGCAGCTATAAGATATAGTCAGCCGATCGTTATAAAACTTGGTGGGTCGGATTAACTGACCAAAAATATAATCTGTACCAAGGTCCAGCTTTCTATCTTCAAAAACACGAAAGTTGGGTCATTTCCGATCGTTCAGTTATATGGCAGCTATAGGATATAGTCGGCCGATCCTTATGAAATTTGGCATGTCGTATTATGTTGCCAAAAAAAGCTCTCACCTAAAATTTGAACTCTCTAACTTTAAAAACACCCAAGTTATACCATTTCCGATCAATCAGTTATATGGCAGCTATAGGATATAGTCGGCCGATCCCGGCCGTTCCGACTTATATACTGCGTGCAAAGGAAAGAAGGGTGTGTGCAAAGTTTCAAGACGATAGCTTTAAAACTGAGAGACTAGTTCGCGTAGAAACAGACAGACGGATAGACGGACATGCTCATATCAACTCAGGAGCAGGGACCGTAATCATTATAAATAATATATTTAAAATTACTTTGTAATGATTACTCAACGATTTTTAATTTTTTAAATCAAGACTAATAATTATTTTTGATTGAAAAAAATAAAAATCACAAATAATCATTAAGCTTGAACAAAAACAAGAAAGGAAAGCTAACTTCGGGCGGAGCCGAAGTTTATATACCCTTGCAGTTAAAACCGGATATATATCGCAAACATCGGATATAGTTGGCCGATCCTTATGGGAATAGGAATATATAATCCAATTTATTACAATACAAAATCTAAAAAAAGTCCCAAACTTCTATCTTCAAAAATACGAAAGTTGATATTTCTACCAAATACCATTTCCGATCGTTCAGTTATATGGCAGCTATGGGATATAGTCGGCCGATCCTAATGAAATTTGGTAGGTTGGATCAACTGACCAAGAATTAAATCTGTACTAAGTTCCAGCTTTCTATCTTCAAAAACACGAAAGTTGGGTCATTTCCGATCGTTCAGTTATATGGCAGCTATAGGATATAGTCGGCCGATCCTTATGAAATTTGGCATGACGTAATGTTTTGCCAAAAATAGCTCACATGTCAAATTTGAACTCTCTAACTCTAAAAACACCAAAGTTATACCATTTCCGATCAATCAGTTATATGGCAGCTATAGGATATAGTCGGCCGATCCGGGCCGTTCCGACTTATATACTGCGTGCAAAGGAAAGAAGGGTGTGTGCAAAGTTTCAAGACGATAGCTTTAAAACTGAGAGACTAGTTCGCGTAGAAACAGACAGACGGACAGACAGACGGACAGACGGACAGACGGACAGACGGACAGACGGACAGACGGACATGCTCATATCAACTCAGGAGGTGATCCTGATCAAGAATATATATACTTTATAGGGTCGGAGATGTCTCCTTCACTGCGTTGCACACTTTTGACCAAAATTATAATACCCTCTGCAAGGGTATAAAAATAAAACTCAAAAACAAGAAAGCAAAGCTAACTTCGGGCGGAGCCAAAGTTGATATACCCTTGCAGCTAAAACCGGATATATATCGCAAAAATCGGATATAGTTGGCCGATCCTTATGGGAATATGAATATATAATCCAATTTATTACAATACAAAATCTAAAAAAAGTCTCAAGCTTCTATCTTCAAAAATACCAAAGTTGGTATTTCTACCAAAAACCATTTCCGATCGTACAGTTATATGTCAGCTATAAGATATAGTCAACCGATCGTTATGAAATTTGGTAGATCGGATTAACTGACCAAAAATAGAATGTGTACCAAGTGCCAGCTTTCTATCATCAAAAAAACGAAAGTTGGGTCATTTCCGATCGTTCAGTTATATGGCAGCTATAGGATATAGTCGGCCGATCCTTATGAAATTTGGCATGTCGTATTATGTTGCCAAAAAAAGCTCTCACCTAAAATTTGAACTCTCTAACTTTAAAAACACCCAAGTTATACCATTTCCGATCAATCAGTTATATGGCAGCTATAGGATATAGTCGGCCGATCCCGGCCGTTCCGACTTATATACTGCGTGCAAAGGAAAGAAGGGTGTGTGCAAAGTTTCAAGACGATAGCTTTAAAACTGAGAGACTAGTTTGCGTAGAAACAGACAGACGGACAGACAGACGGACAGACGGACATGCTTATATCAACTCAGGAGGTGATCCTGACCAAGAATATATATACTTTATAGGGTCGGAGATGTCTCCTTCACTGCGTTGCACACTTTTGACCAAAATTATAATACCCTCTGCAAGGGTATAATAATGATTATTCGTGATTTTTATTTTCTTCGATCAAAAATAAAACTCACCAAGCAATAACTTTTGATCCTTTAAGGATATTTCCAATGTTGTCCTATGTCCTTATAAAGGGACCCTAGAGCAATAATTGACAACAACAACAACAACAAAAAAAAGCATTTTACTTGTGTTTGTTGCAATTATTTAATATTAGGTCAACTGTTACATACCGAGCAGCAGCAGCAGATACACACAATTACCAAAACAATGATAATAATGATAATGATAATCATCATAATGAGCAACCAGTAAAACAATTAGGAACATTAATTTTCAATTTATTATGCATTTATGACATAATATGAATTTTATGTATTTTTATTTAAATTTTAGGAATAACAATTTTCACAGCGACTCGCTCGACAAGTTGCACCTTTGGTCGGTTAGCATTATTATAAGCGCAGAAAAGGCGCGCTCTACGCTAACTTGGGTAGCTGGAACCCCGAGCACCACCTTAGCAAGATGATATAAATTCGGGTACTGAAATGGTTTCTCACTCCAGTACTGCATTATATCAGCGCCTAGGGGCTTCGGGCTGTAACTATCAATTTCAGCATATCCTTTTAATAATTCCTGCTTCTGCATCGACCTCAATGCTACTTAAAAGCTCGGTCAAGAGCGAGGTTGAGGTTGAGCAGGCTTCATCTGTATCAATCTGAAAATATGTTGACTTGCGAAATTCTCTTGGAAATTCTCGTTTTGGCATTGCATTGTCACTGGAAATGCAAAGTGGATCTATTTTCAAAACCCAAATTGAAAAAGTCCTATATTAGCCCAGCCCAGCCGGCCCTATCCCAATCTCGGTCAAACCGTTTCGACCGCAAAGCCATGTTAAGCGTTTTCCGGGATCAAGCCGGAATCGTTTGGTATGAGCTCCTAAATCCGAGTGTAACCGTCCCAAAAAATTTTGGTTTGTTTCTGAAATAAATATTTAAGAGAACAAGAAAACTTAAAAAGCGGTAAAACGCTAATTTCAAAAAAATATTAATGTGATAATAAAAATAATCCAATGGTTAAAATAGATTATAAATGTAATTGTTTGATCTTCATTATTAATTATATTCAATTCATCAAATTATTCATTGTATTATTATAGTATCCTGTAATATTGTATATATTTAGTTATAGCAGAAGCGGTTTTGGTCATTTCCGCATCTCTGGTCGGCTTGCTCATATCTTATCGATGCAGTTTTATCTGTCCGGTTCGTTATCGAGCTCCAGTTTATATCCCCTCTTGGGCTTTGAGTCTCGCCCGGGCGTTCTTCGTATATGCGACAAAAGCTCCCTGTCCCTATTTAATAGGGCTTTCACAAATTATCTGGATAGTTTTTCCAGTGACGTTACCAATTGTAAGTTCGCCTGCATTTAGGTTATATTCGGGTGCCGGTATAACTAGAATGCCGGTTCGGGAAGCTTGTGCTTCTTATCTCGGCAGTCTTCTTCGTTGTTGACGCGGCTTCTCGATCATCATGGACAAGCTGAAGCTTTTGGGGCGAACGGCCGATGGAGGTCATGTTCACTTTAGAAGCTGCAAAACATGATTGCATTTTTGTTCATAACACTTTAAGTCCGCAATCCGGGAGCCATTTTTTAACATCGTACATATGAAGAGCTAGCTGCGCAGTTGCTTGAATCGGACATTTTGAGCGGCTAAGAATAGCTGTGTCATCGGCAAACATAGATGTTGTTAGTCATGTGCTTTTCGGGATGTCTGCTGTGTAGAGGACATATAATATTGGCCCTAGCACGCTACCTTGAGGAACTCCAGCTCCAACAGTGTAATTATCAGATACAGCAGTGATATACCTCACAGCAAATTTTCTGTCGTAAAGGTAAAGCTCTAGAAGTTTGTGAGTGTTGTAGGGGAGCATTGTCTTAATCCTGTAAATTAGACCTTCTAGCCAGACTCTATCAAATGCTTGAGAGAAATCTAAAAATACTGCAGTGCACTACTCTCGTTTTTCAAACGCGTTCCTAATTTCTGATGTTATCCGATTGACCTGCTCAATTGTTCCGTGCTTTTCATTAAACCCAAATTAATGTGACGAGATTCCTTCCTGAACTCTTAGTGTCGGGTCAAGCAGCAGCACGGCGTTTAATGTTTATGTTTAAATAATGTTTATGTAATGTTTAGTGTAATTATTAGTGTAATGTTTATTTATTAGGCTTAAGTTTGTACAAAGGCTTTGTTGATCGCAAGCCGACTCTTTCTCGGCCGCTCGACTCAACATGCTTTCCATAGAGAGTTTTAGCTCGCAGTGTCTAGGTCGGGCCGCCCTCTCCATTATTCGAGAGCTTTAGCTTCGCAGTGACCAGTCGGGCCGCCCTCTCTGTACTTTTACTTGAGTCCCTGCATGCACCATAGCTGGTCTATCTGCGGATCATCCGGCTTGATCTGCATGCAGGAATAAACATTTGTAACGTTTTAAATTAAATATAAATTCGTCTTTTATTTACGGCATTGAAAAAGCTCAATGACCAAACACTTAGGTATGTGTTTATCGGAGTCAATACGCATTTTTCAAAGAGTTTAGATTAGAATGAAAGTAGGCTTATATGTCTATACGACGTGGGGATTGTGTGGTCTTTTTCCGGCTTTGCTATCATTATTATAATTAACTTTTCCCATCTCACTGGAAAGTGGTCACGTTTTGCGATGCTATTGAAAAGCTGGGTGATAGTTAAAACGAAACAATATGGGAGCTCGATGATCATTTTGGGAGTTTGAGGTTGAGGTCGCAGCCCTGGGATTTCTTCGACTTTCAGTTAATTTTTGATTATGTTAACGATTTTGTTGTGGCGAAGCTCAATTGGTTCATGTTGAAGCTGAGACTCATATGGTAAAATCGGCAAAGTAAACGCACTAGTAGTAGGATTTAGTTAGCAGACATTTTTAAGGTGGTTGGCAAACGGGATGGCTTTGTCTGCATCACTGCACGCCCTGTGGAGCCCGTGGGGTTTCAAATAGACATCACGGTTGCTTTCGGTGAGCTCAGAGTTGGGTGAGCTCTCTATAGTGAGTGTTTTATTCTAGAAGTTGACAATGTTTCTTCTTGCTGTAGAGGTCTATTAAGTTGACGAAAGGCATGTCTTAAGCTTTGTTTAGCAGTTGGCGATCTGCGAAATTGCCCTCTCGACGTAAACGTCCCTTTTTGAGGACTAGCTGTCCGGTTTGTAGATTTGTCTCCTTTTGGTTTCATTGAGGTGTTAAAGCTCAAGCTGAAGAGACGAGTACAGACTGCAGTGAATTAACAATGCTGTCAGTGTCCGTGATCAGATGAAAGAACCGAAAGGCATTCGGCGCTTAGCAGACTTTTGGGACTGTTTCTGGTAATCGCAAAGTCTATTAAATCGGAGAGTTTCTTTGGGTCTGTCAACCAGTATGTTGGTGTGCCAGAAGAAACATAGTCGAGCTCGTTCTTGGCTTTGATAATTGCATCATAGAGCTGCTTTCCTTTTGGAGTTACGAGACGAGATCCCCAGTGTATGTGCTTGGCATTGTAGTCTCCTGCTATGAATCTGCTACTATATTTGTAGATGGGGTCTGCAGGTGTGAATTTTTTATGATAATGTTGCTTATAACGGCTTTTGAGTATGATTCCTGCCCCACCATGTGCGTTGTCGTTTGGATGATTTGTTCCGTAGAATGAATATCCTCGTAATTGAAAATTGTATTTAATTGTAAGGTGTGTTTCTGAAAGCAGCATATGATTGCAGCTGAAAGCAGCAACGTGGATATGATTGTCGAATTCTGAAAATTGAGCTAACTCAAGCTTATGCTGTTAAATGCCGTTAACGTTAAACGTAGATATCCGCAGGGAAGTCATGATTTGGATTGTTGTGAAAACAGCATTTGCATTAATAGATTTTGGTTTCGCATTAAATCTTGCATAGTGCGCATAAACGACATAAATTCTGTAAAGCTTTGTTGTAACCTGCTTGTCATAGCTTTTCGCTGCTCCGGCGATTAATGCCGCTGAGCCGTGTTCGGTTCTTGGCGTGCTAATTGCAGAAATAAAATTTTTGAGGCAGGGGGTGGCCAGTCCTTATTTTAATGCACATGCGTGTGTCATATTTTTTTCAGAGTTTTTTGGTCATAGTGAGAATTTGCCTGCAGTCGAGAAGACTTCAGGGTTTGATCCCGAGGCTATTAGCTGTTTATTTTGGGTGCAGGGAGTAATTCCACTCTGATTCCACTTAGCTCCCTTATACTCGGCAACCTCTATAGTTTGTAGTTTGTAGTTAGCAGTGTTTGTAAATTCTTTCTCTTGCAGACCCTTTGTTATCCCTCCAGGCGTTACGTCGGACTCTATGCCCTTAAGTACGGCTTTCAGGCCCTTGCTGCTTTTTAGCTGGTATTCGGCCGCCTCAGCCTCAGCCTCAGACGTCTGCAAAGATTTTAGCTCGGTTTGATATTTTTGCGTAGGGAATTTATAGTGTTCAGCTTTTGATCCATACCAGTCTGTACAGCCGGCTTAATATATCCATTGCTTTTGTTCTGTTTTTTTTTCGGTTGCTTTAAAAGTAAAATATGCGTTTTTTCTTTGTACAGAGACCCATGTCTTGTATTTGTCGCGTTGACGTTGTGTGCGAACGTCGTTTAGACTCATTGTAATCGAGGTTCAGTTTATTAGAGTTTTAAGTGTTAGGTTTTATATTAATTAATTACCTAATCAATATAAGCATTCTCGGTTTCATCGTAGAACCATTAAACCAGTCACTGAACTTTTATGATTTTATTGAATACTTTTTCCCGGAGCACAATATAATAACGTCTGCATTCGACGACTGTTTATGAAAAACCCTTATGAAAAATTAAATTATTAATAATTAAAAATAGTAAAACTGTCGTAGAATTCTGTGAAATGTAAGGGTTACAAAAATGTTTAAAAATTGTTATATCCTCGCTTTTTATTCCTTTGACTTGAAAAACGGGGTTTAAAATTGGCACACACCATAACTCGAACAATTTTTCAATTTTTTTCATGGAATTTTGATAGTTTTTTGATAGAATTTTGAGTTTTTGTTTCTCTAGCTTGGACTGATTTAGATTTAACGATTTATTCCCCTCCTTAAATTTAAATATATAATTTAAATATAATATATCCCCTCCTTAAATTTAAATATATACCGATGACCGTCTCTCTTTTTTATAAAAACAATTTTGGTGTATTTTGATTGTTGATAACAATATACCCAAATCTAATACATTTACCGTATTTTCTGGTATACTTTCTGATATAAAAAATGGTAAACAAAAAAAAAGCTAGGTTGATATGACCGGATATATACAGTTAAGATCGGATATATATCGCAAGTGTCGGATATAGTTGGCCGGTCTATATGACAATTTCATTATAAAACCAATTTCTTAAATTAGAAAATTTGAAAATTGTCCCAAACTTCTATCTTCAAAAATACCAACGTTAAGTCAACGTTAAATCTCTCGAAATAAACACGGAGTTTGTTCTCACACTAAAAAAGCTTTTCGTATGGTAAGGGCGCCCAATATTCCGAACAGTCAGCACAAACAATTTCTCCACAGGACCTGTAGGAGTCAAAAAGGTCCCAAAAAATTTTGGTTTGTTTGTATTATGTATTTTTATTTAAATTTTAGGAATAACAATTTTCACAGCGACTCGCTCGACAAGTTGCACCTTTGGTCGGTTAGCATTATTTTAAGCGCAGAAAAGGCGCGCTCTACGCTAACTTGGGTAGCTGGAACCCCGAGCACCACCTTAGCAAGATGATATAAATTCGGGTACTGAAATGGTTTCTCACTCCAGTACTGCATTATATCAGCGCCTAGGGGCTTCGGGCTGTAACTATCAATTTCAGCATATCCTTTTAATAATTCCTGCTGCCCATCATCTTCAGCTTCCTCTTCTGCATCGACCTCAATGCTACTTAAAAGCTCGGTCAAGAGCGAGGTTGAGGTTGAGCAGGCTTCATCTGTATCAATCTGAAAATATGTTGACTTGCGAAATTCTCTTGGAAATTCTCGTTTTGGCATTGCATTGTCACTGGAAATGCAAAGTGGATCTATTTTCAAAACCCAAATTGAAAAAGTCCTATATTAGCCCAGCCCAGCCGGCCCTATCCCAATCTCGGTCAAACCGTTTCGACCGCAAAGCCATGTTAAGCGTTTTCCGGGATCAAGCCGGAATCGTTTGGTATGAGCTCCTAAATCCGAGTGTAACCGTCCCAAAAAATTTTGGTTTGTTTCTGAAATAAATATTTAAGAGAACAAGAAAACTTAAAAAGCGGTAAAACGCTAATTTCAAAAAAATATTAATGTGATAATAAAAATAATCCAATGGTTAAAATAGATTATAAATGTAATTGTTTGATCTTCATTATTAATTATATTCAATTCATCAAATTATTCATTGTATTATTATAGTATCCTGTAATATTGTATATATTTAGTTATAGCAGAAGCGGTTTTGGTCATTTCCGCATCTCTGGTCGGCTTGCTCATATCTTATCGATGCAGTTTTATCTGTCCGGTTCGTTATCGAGCTCCAGTTTATATCCCCTCTTGGGCTTTGAGTCTCGCCCGGGCGTTCTTCGTATATGCGACAAAAGCTCCCTGTCCCTATTTAATAGGGCTTTCACAAATTATCTGGTAAGTTTTTCCAGTGACGTTACCAATTGTAAGTTCGCCTGCATTTAGGTTATATTCGGGTGCCGGTATAACTAGAATGCCGGTTCGGGAAGCTTGTGCTTTTTATCTCGGCAGTCTTCTTCGTTGTTGACGCGGCTTCTCGATCATCATGGACAAGCTGAAGCTTTTGGGGCAACCGGCCGATGGATGTCATGTGCATCTTAAGAAGCGGCAAAAAGTGCCTTATACAGCAGGTCATATGGAGAGTGGACTTACGTATCACCTATTCGTTTTCTGGACCGTGCAAATAAACTCAATTTGATTATGTTTTTTTATTTTGATCTTTTGTCAGAATTATGCCCGTTTGAAACTGGACCGCAAAGTTAGCTTTTAAGACAGCACGTGGTGTCACTTGCAAAAGCTGACCTTAGCAGCTGTCATTTTAACACTAAACTGTTAAGGAAACATTTTAGTTATGTAACATAGTAGTTTGATCATTACTTAAAATTGTAACATTAGGTAAGGTTGCGGCGATGCGGGGCCAGTCACTGACACCCCCATCCACTTGAGCCGCTGGGGCTCCTTGTGATACCGCACAGGCAAGAGGTCCTACAAAGGGACCTTCCCACTCCTATATACAAATGTGCCCAAGATTATGCTATCTTTCCTTTTGCAGCTCGCGGTCCCATCCAGATCTACGAATGAAGGCTACGAGTCTGCGTGGAGCGATCTCCGCGAGGTCTGTTAGGTCCGTGAGTTCTGCTGCACCCAAGAATTTTAGTCGGATGCGCCCCAGCGCAGGGCATTAACACAGGAAGTGTGCGACTGTCTCTTCCTCTTCTACATCGCCACAGCTCCTGCAGTAATCATACTGTGGCACCGCTAGTCTAGCCGCGTGTGCTGCTATTAACCAATGTTCCGTGATGGCCTTGGCCACCAGACTACAGTCCTGCCGATTGATGGCGATAAGCATCATTGATCTCTTCCTAGAGCGGATAGGCCATATCATGCGTGAGTTCCTGCAGTTTTGGAGATTTTTCCATTTCCTCAGTGCTGCGCGGTCAAAGTGATCCCTGCATTTTAGCCTACACGTACCTAAGGGGATGCCTACTGGTTCCTTATAAGCGTGGCTCTCTTGGCCCCCACTATCTCTACAGGTAATAGGTCGAGTATGAAGGCTAGGGCGTCTGTCGGTGTGGTAAGTAGGCTGCCTGTAATGCAGACTTCCGCCATCCTTTGCGTTTTCCTAAGTCTCTCTCTACATGTGGAGCTTGTGAGAGCAGGCCACCAGACTACCACCCCATAGAAAAGGATGGGTTTTATGGCAGCTGTGTAAAACCATCTGACTATCTTTGGGGACATTCCCCATTTGAGGCCAATGGCTTTTCGGCATTTATAGAGCGCGATTGCTGCCTTGTTACCTCTATCCATAGTGTTTGACTTCCTGTCCAGTTTCGTGTCTAGCGTTATCCCTATGTACTTGGCGCTACCGCTAAGGGAGTGTTTCTCCTGATAGTTTTAGAAGTCTTAAATTTGATATTTTGTACTTCCTAGTGAAGAGGAAAAACTCGGTTTTGGATGTGTTTACACCTAGTCCATTCTTAACTGCCCATGTTGAAAGAACCCTAAGTTTTTCCATCACGCGGTCGCATAGATTCTGGGGAAATTTTCCAAAAATGGCAATTGCGGCAATATTCGCATAAGCAATAACTTTGCAACAACCACCTTCTAGGGATCGTCGACCGCCACGTAGGGATCGATTAACCACCACGTTCCACAGTAGGGGTGAGAGTACACCTCCTTGCGGAGTGCCTCTTCTGACGTATCTTTGAATAGATTCTCCTCCTAATGTCGCCTCAACAGTCCTGTTTACTAATATCTGCTTTATAAGGCGTACGGATTGATCGTCTATTCCTAGTCTCGTCAGCGCATTGATTATCGAGCAGAATGTTGTTGAACGCGCCTTCTTTGTCTAGAAAAGCAATGAGTGCGTATTCCTTGTCAGTAAGTGTCTTCTCGACGAAAGTAGTGATCTCGTGGAGTGCCGTCTCCGTGGATCGGCCCTTCCTATTCTCATGCTGTGATCCCGAGATATCATCTGGGTTGATGGTAAGATTAATGTGTTGGCTGATTAGTCTCTCCATTCTCTTGAGGAGGAAGGATGACAGGCTTCTAGGTCTGAAGTCCTTAGAGGTGTAGTGAGATGGTTTTCCCGTTTTGGGTATGAACACGACCTTCGTCCGCAACCACATTGCGGGTACGATGCCTATTCTGAAAGTTGCTGAGAAAGCTTTCCTGACCCATGACCTAAGATTGGATCCGGCTTTGATAAGTTGTGCCGGGACAATGCCATCTGGGCCTGGGGATTTGAAAGGCTTGAAGCTGTTTTGGGATCTCTATGGCTACGGCTACGTGGTCTTCATTACTAAAACTGGGTAGCAAAAAGAGGTTAAGGTTCTTTTTTGCGAGGATGAAGGTTTGCCTTTTACCTGTTGTATCGTCTTTGCAGAGCCTATACTCCGACGCCCCCAACCCAATAATCCTGTCTCCAAGGATCCAGGGTTCCTGGATGAGGGCCACATCAGCCCAACTCTTGGCGAGGTGGAGTAGAAGGGCAGCTGACGCCGCTTTACTGTGGTGGAGGTTTATCTGCAATATTGTCAGGGACATTCTTACGATTCTCCAACACAGTAACTTCTGCCTCTGTCAACAGAGAGTCCTCCTCCATTCCAACGTCTGTAAGTTCCCTTGCCAAGTCGCTCTCCTCTGAGGTGTTCCCTTCCAAGAAGGGTCGAATTGCACATCCAAAGTATTTTCAGGATGGTTTTAGGGTCGGCTGGCTTATCTGTGAGCCATAATCGTGCCCTCGGTTTATTTTGGATCTTCTCCCAGTCAACCGCCACCATCTTTGCTCCGGGGTAGATCTCCCCAAGCGATGCTGCCATTCGCTTGTAAGTCTCTACCGATCGCGCGTCTTGGCAG
Source organism: Drosophila bipectinata (assembly GCF_030179905.1). Taxonomy (NCBI): domain Eukaryota; kingdom Metazoa; phylum Arthropoda; class Insecta; order Diptera; family Drosophilidae; genus Drosophila; species Drosophila bipectinata. The sequence continues at coordinate 9,101,233 of NC_091735.1, read as the reverse complement.
GCAATTACCGTGACGCTACCCTGGTGGGGGCCCTCCGCCCTGTAGCAACTCCTCCACGAAGCCCCCAGCCAACTTGTTAACCACTCGTCGCCGAAGGTCCTTGGGGATGAGCCCATCTTTGAATCCCTTGTCCAGGACTCCAATAAGAGTTCTTCCCATCGTGACTTCGGCGAACGAGCGGTTGGACGGCTGCGGCTGGGCCTTCCACTTTATTGGCTTGGAGGACTCCTCCCTCCTTAGATCTCTGCTTTTTCGCGCTATGCGCGATCTCCTTGGCAGGATCTGACCCAGCCAGTTTCATCGGCTCTAGCCTCACACCTGCCGTTTCCGGTGTGAAGTCGGGCAGGACCTCCCTTGCCCACTTAAAATTCTCAGCTGCTCTCCTCCTATCTTTATAAGAGCCCTTCCGGTGCGTTGAGTGAGACGCACTCGGACCAGGGTTCGCCTTAGGGGCCCCGCCGGTTGGTTTAGAGGTTGACCCTGGGGTCTTCCTCACCACGCCGTTCGGTGGCCCCATGACTAGCCCCGCTTTGGAAGAAGATGCCTTGGCAACCTCCACCGCACTGGCGCGTCCCGCCTCCAGATGTGGCCCTCTGGAACTGTGGGATTAGCTTGCGTAAAAACAGATAGCCGGACAGCTACTCATGGTATATATATATTAAATATATAAAATGTATATATAGGTATATATAATTAAATTTACACAATGATACAACAAAGGAGCCTTAATTTTATTGGAAATATTATCAGGTATTTGCAGAACATTGTGTTGCGGCAGCTCGCGGTCCCATCCATATCTACGAATAAAGGCTACGAGTCTGCGTGGAGCGATCTCCGCGAGGTCTGTTAGGTCCGTGAGTTCTGCTGCACCCAAGAATTTTAGTCGGATGCGCCCCAGCGCAGGGCATTAACACAGGAAGTGTGCGACTGTCTCTTCCTCTTCTACATCGCCACAGCTCCTGCAGTAATCATACTGTGGCACCGCTAGTCTAGCCGCGTGTGCTGCTATTAACCAATGTTCCGTGATGGCCTTGGTTGCCAGACTACAGTCCTGCCGATTGATGGCGATAAGCATCATTGATCTCTTCCTAGAGCGGATAGGCCATATCATGCGTGAGTTCCTGCAGTTTTGGAGATTTTTCCATTTCCTCAGTGCTGCGCGGTCAAAGTGATCCCTGCATTTTAGCCTACACGTCCCTAAGGGGATGCCTACTGGTTCCTTATAAGCGTGGCTCTCTTGGCCCCCACTATCTCTACAGGTAATAGGTCGAGTATGAAGTCTAGGGCGTCTGTCGGTGTGGTAAGTAGGCTGCCTGTAATGCAGACTTCCGCCATCCTTTGCATTTTCCTAAGTCTCTCTCTACATGTGGAGCTTGTGAGAGCAGGCCACCAGACTACCACCCCATAGAAATGGATGGGTTTTATGGCAGCTGTGTAAAACCATCTGACTATCTTTGGGGACATTCCCCATTTGAGGCCAATGGCTTTTCGGCATTTATAGAGCGCGATTGCTGCCTTGTTACCTCTATCCATAGTGTTTGACTTCCTGTCCAGTTTCGTGTCTAGCGTTATCCCTATGTACTTGGCGCTACCGCTAAGGGAGTGTTTCTCCTGATAGTTTTAGAAGTCTTAAATTTGATATTTTGTACTTCCTAGTGAAGAGGAAAAACTCGGTTTTGGATGTGTTTACACCTAGTCCATTCTTAACTGCCCATGTTGAAAGAACCCTAAGTTTTTCCATCACGCGGTCGCATAGATTCTGGGGAAATTTTCCAAAAATGGCAATTGCGGCAATATTCGCATAAGCAATAACTTTGCAACCACCACCTTCTAGGGATCGTCGACCGCCACGTAGGGATCGATTAACCACCACGTTCCACAGTAGGGGTGAGAGTACACCTCCTTGCGGAGTGCCTCTTCTGACGTATCTTTGAATAGATTCTCCTCCTAATGTCGCCTCAACAGTCCTGTTTACTAATATCTGCTTTATAAGGCGTACGGATTGATCGTCTATTCCTAGTCTCGTCAGCGCATTGATTATCGAGCAGAATGTTGTTGAACGCGCCTTCTGTGTCTAGAAAAGCAATGAGTGCGTATTCCTTGTCAGTAAGTGTCTTCTCGACGAAAGTAGTGATCTCGTGGAGTGCCGTCTCCGTGGATCGGCCCTTCCTATTCTCATGCTGTGATCCCGAGATATCATCTGGGTTGATGGTAAGATTAATGTGTTGGCTGATTAGTCTCTCCATTCTCTTGAGGAGGAAGGATGACAGGCTTCTAGGTCTGAAGTCCTTAGAGGTGTAGTGAGATGGTTTTCCCGTTTTGGGTATGAACACGACCTTCGTCCGCAACCACATTGCGGGTACGATGCCTATTCTGAAAGTTGCTGAGAAAGCTTTCCTGACCCATGACCTAAGATTGGATCCGGCTTTGATAAGTTGTGCCGGGACAATGCCATCTGGGCCTGGGGATTTGAAAGGCTTGAAGCTGTTTTGGGATCTCTATGGCTACGGCTACGTGGTCTTCATTACTAAAACTGGGTAGCAAAAAGAGGTTAAGGTTCTTTTTTGCGAGGATGAAGGTTTGCCTTTTACCTGTTGTATCGTCTTTGCAGAGCCTATACTCCGACGCCCCCAACCCAATAATCCTGTCTCCAAGGATCCAGGGTTCCTGGATGAGGGCCACATCAGCCCAACTCTTGGCGAGGTGGAGTAGAAGGGCAGCTGACGCCGCTTTACTGTGGTGGAGGTTTATCTGCAATATTGTCAGGGACATTCTTACGATTCTCCAACACAGTAACTTCTGCCTCTGTCAACAGAGAGTCCTCCTCCATTCCAACGTCTGTAAGTTCCCTTGCCAAGTCGCTCTCCTCTGAGGTGTTCCCTTCCAAGAAGGGTCGAATTGCACATCCAAAGTATTTTCAGGATGGTTTTAGGGTCGGCTGGCTTATCTGTGAGCCATAATCGTGCCCTCGGTTTATTTTGGATCTTCTCCCAGTCAACCGCCACCATCTTTGCTCCGGGGTAGATCTCCCCAAGCGATGCTGCCATTCGCTTGTAAGTCTCTACCGATCGCGCGTCTTGGCAGGCAATTACCGTGACGCTACCCTGGTGGGGGCCCTCCGCCCTGTAGCAACTCCTCCACGAAGCCCCCAGCCAACTTGTTAACCACTCGTCGCCGAAGGTCCTTGGGGATGAGCCCATCTTTGAATCCCTTGTCCAGGACTCCAATAAGAGTTCTTCCCATCGTGACTTCGGCGAACGAGCGGTTGGACGGCTGCGGCTGGGCCTTCCACTTTATTGGCTTGGAGGACTCCTCCCTCCTTAGATCTCTGCTTTTTCGCGCTATGCGCGATCTCCTTGGCAGGATCTGACCCAGCCAGTTTCATCGGCTCTAGCCTCACACCTGCCGTTTCCGGTGTGAAGTCGGGCAGGACCTCCCTTGCCCACTTAAAATTCTCAGCTGCTCTCCTCCTATCTTTATAAGAGCCCTTCCGGTGCGTTGAGTGAGACGCACTCGGACCAGGGTTCGCCTTAGGGGCCCCGCCGGTTGGTTTAGAGGTTGACCCTGGGGTCTTCCTCACCACGCCGTTCGGTGGCCCCATGACTAGCCCCGCTTTGGAAGAAGATGCCTTGGCAACCTCCACCGCACTGGCGCGTCCCGCCTCCAGATGTGGCCCTCTGGAACTGTGGGATTAGCTTGCGTAAAAACAGATAGCCGGACAGCTACTCATGGTATATATATATTAAATATATAAAATGTATATATAGGTATATATAATTAAATTTACACAATGATACAACAAAGGAGCCTTAATTTTATTGGAAATATTATCAGGTATTTGCAGAACATTGTGTTGCGGCAGCTCGCGGTCCCATCCATATCTACGAATAAAGGCTACGAGTCTGCGTGGAGCGATCTCCGCGAGGTCTGCTAGGTCCGTGAGTTCTGCTGCACCCAAGAATTTTAGTCGGATGCGCCCCAGCGCAGGGCATTAACACAGGAAGTGTGCGACTTTCTCTTCCTCTTCTACATCGCCACAGCTCCTGCAGTAATCATACTGTGGCACCGCTAGTCTAGCCGCGTGTGCTGCTATTAACCAATGTTCCGTGATGGCCTTGGCCACCAGACTACAGTCCTGCCGATTGATGGCGATAAGCATCATTGATCTCTTCCTAGAGCGGATAGGCCATATCATGCGTGAGTTCCTGCAGTTTTGGAGATTTTTCCATTTCCTCAGTGCTGCGCGGTCAAAGTGATCCCTGCATTTTAGCCTACACGTACCTAAGGGGATGCCTACTGGTTCCTTATAAGCGTGGCTCTCTTGGCCCCCACTATCTCTACAGGTAATAGGTCGAGTATGAAGTCTAGGGCGTCTGTCGGTGTGGTAAGTAGGCTGCCTGTAATGCAGACTTCCGCCATCCTTTGCGTTTTCCTAAGTCTCTCTCTACATGTGGAGCTTGTGAGAGCAGGCCACCAGACTACCACCCCATAGAAAAGTATGGGTTTTATGGCAGCTGTGTAAAACCATCTGACTATCTTTGGGGACATTCCCCATTTGAGGCCAATGGCTTTTCGGCATTTATAGAGCGCGATTGCTGCCTTGTTACCTCTATCCATAGTGTTTGACTTCCTGTCCAGTTTCGTGTCTAGCGTTATCCCTATGTACTTGGCGCTACCGCTAAGGGAGTGTTTCTCCTGATAGTTTTAGAAGTCTTAAATTTGATATTTTGTACTTCCTAGTGAAGAGGAAAAACTCGGTTTTGGATGTGTTTACACCTAGTCCATTCTTAACTGCCCATGTTGAAAGAACCCTAAGTTTTTCCATCACGCGGTCGCATAGATTCTGGGGAAATTTTCCAAAAATGGCAATTGCGGCAATATTCGCATAAGCAATAACTTTGCAACCACCACCTTCTAGGGATCGTCGACCGCCACGTAGGGATCGATTAACCACCACGTTCCACAGTAGGGGTGAGAGTACACCTCCTTGCGGAGTGCCTCTTCTGACGTATCTTTGAATAGATTCTCCTCCTAATGTCGCCTCAACAGTCCTGTTTACTAATATCTGCTTTATAAGGCGTACGGATTGATCGTCTATTCCTAGTCTCGTCAGCGCATTGATTATCGAGCAGAATGTTGTTGAACGCGCCTTCTGTGTCTAGAAAAGCAATGAGTGCGTATTCCTTGTCAGTAAGTGTCTTCTCGACGAAAGTAGTGATCTCGTGGAGTGCCGTCTCCGTGGATCGGCCCTTCCTATTCGCATGCTGTGATCCCGAGATATCATCTGGGTTGATGGTAAGATTAATGTGTTGGCTGATTAGTCTCTCCATTCTCTTGAGGAGGAAGGATGACAGGCTTCTAGGTCTGAAGTCCTTAGAGGTGTAGTGAGATGGTTTTCCCGTTTTGGGTATGAACACGACCTTCGTCCGCAACCACATTGCGTGTACGATGCCTATTCTGAAAGTTGCTGAGAAAGCTTTCCTGACCCATGACCTAAGATTGGATCCGGCTTTGATAAGTTGTGCCGGGACAATGCCATCTGGGCCTGGGGATTTGAAAGGCTTGAAGCTGTTTTGGGATCTCTATGGCTACGGCTACGTGGTCTTCATTACTAAAACTGGGTAGCAAAAAGAGGTTAAGGTTCTTTTTTGCGAGGATGAAGGTTTGCCTTTTACCTGTTGTATCGTCTTTGCAGAGCCTATACTCCGACGCCCCCAACCCAATAATCCTGTCTCCAAGGATCCAGGGTTCCTGGATGAGGGCCACATCAGCCCAACTCTTGGCGAGGTGGAGTAGAAGGGCAGCTGACGCCGCTTTAATGTGGTGGAGGTTTATCTGCAATATTGTCAGGGACATCCTTACGATTCTCCAACACAGTAACTTCTGCCTCTGTCAACAGAGAGTCCTCCTCCATTCCAACGTCTGTAAGTTCCCTTGCCAAGTCGCTCTCCTCTGAGGTGTTCCCTTCCAAGAAGGGTCGAATTGCACATCCAAAGTATTTTCAGGATGGTTTTAGGGTCGGCTGGCTTATCTGTGAGCCATAATCGTGCCCTCGGTTTATTTTGGATCTTCTCCCAGTCAACCGCCACCATCTTTGCTCCGGGGTAGATCTCCCCAAGCGATGCTGCCATTCGCTTGTAAGTCTCTACCGATCGCGCGTCTTGGCAGGCAATTACCGTGACGCTACCCTGGTGGGGGCCCTCCGCCCTGTAGCAACTCCTCCACGAAGCCCCCAGCCAACTTGTTAACCACTCGTCGCCGAAGGTCCTTGGGGATGAGCCCATCTTTGAATCCCTTGCCCAGGACTCCAATAAGAGTTCTTCCCATCGTGACTTCAGCGAACGAGCGGTTGGACGGCTGCGGCTGGGCCTTCCACTTTATTGGCTTGGAGGACTCCTCCCTCCTTAGATCTCTGCTTTTTCGCGCTATGCGCGATCTCCTTGGCAGGATCTGACCCAGCCAGTTTCATCGGCTCTAGCCTCACACCTGCCGTTTCCGGTGTGAAGTCGGGCAGGACCTCCCTTGCCCACTTAAAATTCTCAGCTGCTCTCCTCCTATCTTTATAAGAGCCCTTCCGGTGCGTTGAGTGAGACGCACTCGGACCAGGGTTCGCCTTAGGGGCCCCGCCGGTTGGTTTAGAGGTTGACCGTGGGGTCTTCCTCACCACGCCGTTCGGAGGCCCCATGACTAGCCCCGCTTTGGAAGAAGATGCCTTGGCAACCTCCACCGCACTGGCGCGTCCCGCCTCCAGATGTGGCCCTCTGGAACTGTGGGATTAGCTTGCGTAAAAACAGATAGCCGGACAGCTACTCATGGTATATATATATTAAATATATAAAATGTATATATAGGTATATATAATTAAATTTACACAATGATACAACAAAGGAGCCTTAATTTTATTGGAAATATTATCAGGTATTTGCAGAACATTGTGTTGCGGCAGCTCGCGGTCCCATCCATATCTACGAATAAAGGCTACGAGTCTGCGTGGAGCGATCTCCGCGAGGTCTGCTAGGTCCGTGAGTTCTGCTGCACCCAAGAATTTTAGTCGGATGCGCCCCAGCGCAGGGCATTAACACAGGAAGTGTGCGACTGTCTCTTCCTCTTCTACATCGCCACAGCTCCTGCAGTAATCATACTGTGGCACCGCTAGTCTAGCCGCGTGTGCTGCTATTAACCAATGTTCCGTGATGGCCTTGGCCACCAGACTACAGTCCTGCCGATTGATGGCGATAAGCATCATTGATCTCTTCCTAGAGCGGATAGGCCATATCATGCGTGAGTTCCTGCAGTTTTGGAGATTTTTCCATTTCCTCAGTGCTGCGCGGTCAAAGTGATCCCTGCATTTTAGCCTACACGTACCTAAGGGGATGCCTACTGGTTCCTTATAAGCGTGGCTCTCTTGGCCCCCACTATCTCTACAGGTAATAGGTCGAGTATGAAGTCTAGGGCGTCTGTCGGTGTGGTAAGTAGGCTGCCTGTAATGCAGACTTCCGCCATCCTTTGCGTTTTCTAAGTCTCTCTCTACATGTGGAGCTTGTGAGAGCAGGCCACCAGACTACCACCCCATAGAAAAGGATGGGTTTTATGGCAGCTGTGTAAAACCATCTGACTATCTTTGGGGACATTCCCCATTTGAGGCCAATGGCTTTTCGGCATTTATAGAGCGCGATTGCTGCCTTGTTACCTCTATCCATAGTGTTTGACTTCCTGTCCAGTTTCGTGTCTAGCGTTATCCCTATGTACTTGGCGCTACCGCTAAGAGAGTGTTTCTCCTGATAGTTTTAGAAGTCTTAAATTTGATATTTTGTACTTCCTAGTGAAGAGGAAAAACTCGGTTTTGGATGTGTTTACACCTAGTCCATTCTTAACTGCCCATGTTGAAAGAACCCTAAGTTTTTCCATCACGCGGTCGCATAGATTCTGGGGAAATTTTCCAAAAATGGCAATTGCGGCAATATTCGCATAAGCAATAACTTTGCAACCACCACCTTCTAGGGATCGTCGACCGCCACGTAGGGATCGATTAACCACCACGTTCCACAGTAGGGGTGAGAGTACACCTCCTTGCGGAGTGCCTCTTCTGACGTATCTTTGAATAGATTCTCCTCCTAATGTCGCCTCAACAGTCCTGTTTACTAATATCTGCTTTATAAGGCGTACGGATTGATCGTCTATTCCTAGTCTCGTCAGCGCATTGATTATCGAGCAGAATGTTGTTGAACGCGCCTTCTGTGTCTAGAAAAGCAATGAGTGCGTATTCCTTGTCAGTAAGTGTCTTCTCGACGAAAGTAGTGATCTCGTGGAGTGCCGTCTCCGTGGATCGGCCCTTCCTATTCGCATGCTGTGATCCCGAGATATCATCTGGGTTGATGGTAAGATTAATGTGTTGGCTGATTAGTCTCTCCATTCTCTTGAGGAGGAAGGATGACAGGCTTCTAGGTCTGAAGTCCTTAGGGGTGTAGTGAGATGGTTTTCCCGTTTTGGGTATGAACACGACCTTCGTCCGCAACCACATTGCGGGTACGATGCCTATTCTGAAAGTTGCTGAGAAAGCTTTCCTGACCCATGACCTAAGATTGGATCCGGCTTTGATAAGTTGTGCCGGGACAATGCCATCTGGGCCTGGGGATTTGAAAGGCTTGAAGCTGTTTTGGGATCTCTATGGCTACGGCTACGTGGTCTTCATTACTAAAACTGGGTAGCAAAAAGAGGTTAAGGTTCTTTTTTGCGAGGATGAAGGTTTGCCTTTTACCTGTTGTATCGTCTTTGCAGAGCCTATACTCCGACGCCCCCAACCCAATAATCCTGTCTCCAAGGATCCAGGGTTCCTGGATGAGGGCCACATCAGCCCAACTCTTGGCGAGGTGGAGTAGAAGGGCAGCTGACGCCGCTTTACTGTGGTGGAAGTTTATCTGCAATATTGTCAGGGACATTCTTACGATTCTCCAACACAGTAACTTCTGCCTCTGTCAACAGAGAGTCCTCCTCCATTCCAACGTCTGTAAGTTCCCTTGCCAAGTCGCTCTCCTCTGAGGTGTTCCCTTCCAAGAAGGGTCGAATTGCACATCCAAAGTATTTTCAGGATGGTTTTAGGGTCGGCTGGCTTATCTGTGAGCCATAATCGTGCCCTCGGTTTATTTTGGATCTTCTCCCAGTCAACCGCCACCATCTTTGCTCCGGGGTAGATCTCCCCAAGCGATGCTGCCATTCGCTTGTAAGTCTCTACCGATCGCGCGTCTTGGCAGGCAATTACCGTGACGCTACCCTGGTGGGGGCCCTCCGCCCTGTAGCAACTCCTCCACGAAGCCCCCAGCCAACTTGTTAACCACTCGTCGCCGAAGGTCCTTGGGGATGAGCCCATCTTTGAATCCCTTGTCCAGGACTCCAATAAGAGTTCTTCCCATCGTGACTTCGGCGAACGCGCGGTTGGACGGCTGCGGATGGGCCTTCCACTTTATTGGCTTGGAGGACTCCTCCCTCCTTAGATCTCTGCTTTTTCGCGCTATGCGCGATCTCCTTGGCAGGATCTGACCCAGCCAGTTTCATCGGCTCTAGCCTCACACCTGCCGTTTCCGGTGTGAAGTCGGGCAGGACCTCCCTTGCCCACTTAAAATTCTCAGCTGCTCTCCTCCTATCTTTATAAGAGCCCTTCCGGTGCGTTGAGTGAGACGCACTCGGACCAGGGTTCGCCTTAGGGGCCCCGCCGGTTGGTTTAGAGGTTGACCCTGGGGTCTTCCTCACCACGCCGTTCGGTGGCCCCATGACTAGCCCCGCTTTGGAAGAAGATGCCTTGGCAACCTCCACCGCACCGGCGCGTCCCGCCTCCAGATGTGGCCCTCTGGAACTGTGGGATTAGCTTGCGTAAAAACAGATAGCCGGACAGCTACTCATGGTATATATATATTAAATATATAAAATGTATATATAGGTATATATAATTAAATTTACATAATGATACAACAAAGGAGCCTTAATTTTATTGGAAATATTATCAGGTATTTGCAGAACATTGTGTTGCGGCAGCTCGCGGTCCCATCCATATCTACGAATGAAGGCTACGAGTCTGCGTGGAGCGATCTCCGCGAGGTCTGTTAGGTCCGTGAGTTCTGCTGCACCCAAGAATTTTAGTCGGATGCGCCCCAGCGCAGGGCATTAACACAGGAAGTGTGCGACTGTCTCTTCCTCTTCTACATCGCCACAGCTCCTGCAGTAATCATACTGTGGCACCGCTAGTCTAGCCGCGTGTGCTGCTATTAACCAATGTTCCGTGATGGCCTTGACCACCAGACTACAGTCCTGCCGATTGATGGCGATAAGCATCATTGATCTCTTCCTAGAGCGGATAGGCCATATCATGCGTGAGTTCCTGCAGTTTTGGAGATTTTTCCATTTCCTCAGTGCTGCGCGGTCAAAGTGATCCCTGCATTTTAGCCTACACGTACCTAAGGGGATGCCTACTGGTTCCTTATAAGCGTGGCTCTCTTGGCCCCCACTATCTCTACAGGTAATAGGTCGAGTATGAAGTCTAGGGCGTCTGTCGGTGTGGTAAGTAGGCTGCCTGTAATGCAGACTTCCGCCATCCTTTGCGTTTTCCTAAGTCTCTCTCTACATGTGGAGCTTGTGAGAGCAGGCCACCAGACTACCACCCCATAGAAAAGGATGGGTTTTATGGCAGCTGTGTAAAACCATCTGACTATCTTTGGGGACATTCCCCATTTGAGGCCAATGGCTTTTCGGCATTTATAGAGCGCGATTGCTGCCTTGTTACCTCTATCCATAGTGTTTGACTTCCTGTCCAGTTTCGTGTCTAGCGTTATCCCTATGTACTTGGCGCTACCGCTAAGAGAGTGTTTCTCCTGATAGTTTTAGAAGTCTTAAATTTGATATTTTGTACTTCCTAGTGAAGAGGAAAAACTCGGTTTTGGATGTGTTTACACCTAGTCCATTCTTAACTGCCCATGTTGAAAGAACCCTAAGTTTTTCCATCACGCGGTCGCATAGATTCTGGGGATATTTTCCAAAAATGGCAATTGCGGCAATATTCGCATAAGCAATAACTTTGCAACCACCACCTTCTAGGGATCGTCGACCGCCACGTAGGGATCGATTAACCACCACGTTCCACAGTAGGGGTGAGAGTACACCTCCTTGCGGAGTGCCTCTTCTGACGTATCTTTGAATAGATTCTCCTCCTAATGTCGCCTCAACAGTCCTGTTTACTAATATCTGCTTTATAAGGCGTACGGATTGATCGTCTATTCCTAGTCTCGTCAGCGCATTGATTATCGAGCAGAATGTTGTTGAACGCGCCTTCTGTGTCTAGAAAAGCAATGAGTGCGTATTCCTTGTCAGTAAGTGTCTTCTCGACGAAAGTAGTGATCTCGTGGAGTGCCGTCTCCGTGGATCGGCCCTTCCTATTCGCATGCTGTGATCCCGAGATATCATCTGGGTTGATGGTAAGATTAATGTGTTGGCTGATTAGTCTCTCCATTCTCTTGAGGAGGAAGGATGACAGGCTTCTAGGTCTGAAGTCCTTAGAGGTGTAGTGAGATGGTTTTCCCGTTTTGGGTATGAACACGACCTTTGTCCGCAACCACATTGCGGGTACGATGCCTATTCTGAAAGTTGCTGAGAAAGCTTTCCTGACCCATGACCTAAGATTGAATCCGGCTTTGATAAGTTGTGCCGGGACAATGCCATCTGGGCCTGGGGATTTGAAAGGCTTGAAGCTGTTTTGGGATCTCTATGGCTATGGCTACGTGGTCTTCATTACTAAAACTGGGTAGCAAAAAGAGGTTAAGGTTCTTTTTTGCGAGGATGAAGGTTTGCCTTTTACCTGTTGTATCGTCTTTGCAGAGCCTATACTCCGACGCCCCCAACCCAATAATCCTGTCTCCAAGGATCCAGGGTTCCTGGATGAGGGCCACATCAGCCCAACTCTTGGCGAGGTGGAGTAGAAGGGCAGCTGACGCCGCTTTAATGTGGTGGAGGTTTATCTGCAATATTGTCAGGGACATTCTTACGATTCTCCAACACAGTAACTTCTGCCTCTGTCAACAGAGAGTCCTCCTCCATTCCAACGTCTGTAAGTTCCCTTGCCAAGTCGCTCTCCTCTGAGGTGTTCCCTTCCAAGAAGGGTCGAATTGCACATCCAAATATTTTCAGGATGGTTTTAGGGTCGGCTGGCTTATCTGTGAGCCATAATCGTGCCCTCGGTTTATTTTGGATCTTCTCCCAGTCAACCGCCACCATCTTTGCTCCGGGGTAGATCTCCCCAAGCGATGCTGCCATTCGCTTGTAAGTCTCTACCGATCGCGCGTCTTGGCAGGCAATTACCGTGACGCTACCCTGGTGGGGGCCCTCCGCCCTGTAGCAACTCCTCCACGAAGCCCCCAGCCAACTTGTTAACCACTCGTCGCCGAAGGTCCTTGGGGATGAGCCCATCTTTGAATCCCTTGTCCAGGACTCCAATAAGAGTTCTTCCCATCGTGACTTCGGCGAACGAGCGGTTGGACGGCTGCGGCTGGGCCTTCCACTTTATTGGCTTGGAGGACTCCTCCCTCCTTAGATCTCTGCTTTTTCGCGCTATGCGCGATCTCCTTGGCAGGATCTGACCCAGCCAGTTTCATCGGCTCTAGCCTCACACCTGCCGTTTCCGGTGTGAAGTCGGGCAGGACCTCCCTTGCCCACTTAAAATTCTCAGCTGCTCTCCTCCTATCTTTATAAGAGCCCTTCCGGTGCGTTGAGTGAGACGCACTCGGACCAGGGTTCGCCTTAGGGGCCCCGCCGGTTGGTTTAGAGGTTGACCCTGGGGTCTTCCTCACCACGCCGTTCGGAGGCCCCATGACTAGCCCCGCTTTGGAAGAAGATGCCTTGGCAACCTCCACCGCACTGGCGCGTCCCGCCTCCAGATGTGGCCCTCTGGAACTGTGGGATTAGCTTGCGTAAAAACAGATAGCCGGACAGCTACTCATGGTATATATATATTAAATATATAAAATGTATATATAGGTATATATAATTAAATTTACACAATGATACAACAAAGGAGCCTTAATTTTATTGGAAATATTATCAGGTATTTGCAGAACATTGTGTTGCGGCAGCTCGCGGTCCCATCCATATCTACGAATAAAGGCTACGAGTCTGCGTGGAGCGATCTCCGCGAGGTCTGCTAGGTCCGTGAGTTCTGCTGCACCCAAGAATTTTAGTCGGATGCGCCCCAGCGCAGGGCATTAACACAGGAAGTGTGCGACTGTCTCTTCCTCTTCTACATCGCCACAGCTCCTGCAGTAATCATACTGTGGCACCGCTAGTCTAGCCGCGTGTGCTGCTATTAACCAATGTTCCGTGATGGCCTTGGCCACCAGACTACAGTCCTGCCGATTGATGGCGATAAGCATCATTGATCTCTTCCTAGAGCGGATAGGCCATATCATGCGTGAGTTCCTGCAGTTTTGGAGATTTTTCCATTTCCTCAGTGCTGCGCGGTCAAAGTGATCCCTGCATTTTAGCCTACACGTACCTAAGGGGATGCCTACTGGTTCCTTATAAGCGTGGCTCTCTTGGCCCCCACTATCTCTACAGGTAATAGGTCGAGTATGAAGTCTAGGGCGTCTGTCGGTGTGGTAAGTAGGCTGCCTGTAATGCAGACTTCCGCCATCCTTTGCGTTTTCCTAAGTCTCTCTCTACATGTGGAGCTTGTGAGAGCAGGCCACCAGACTACCACCCCATAGAAAAGGATGGGTTTTATGGCAGCTGTGTAAAACCATCTGACTATCTTTGGGGACATTCCCCATTTGAGGCCAATGGCTTTTCGGCATTTATAGAGCGCGATTGCTGCCTTGTTACCTCTATCCATAGTGTTTGACTTCCTGTCCAGTTTCGTGTCTAGCGTTATCCCTATGTACTTGGCGCTACCGCTAAGGGAGTGTTTCTCCTGATAGTTTTAGAAGTCTTAAATTTGATATTTTGTACTTCCTAGTGAAGAGGAAAAACTCGGTTTTGGATGTGTTTACACCTAGTCCATTCTTAACTGCCCATGTTGAAAGAACCCTAAGTTTTTCCATCACGCGGTCGCATAGATTCTGGGGAAATTTTCCAAAAATGGCAATTGCGGCAATATTCGCATAAGCAATAACTTTGCAACCACCACCTTCTAGGGATCGTCGACCGCCACGTAGGGATCGATTAACCACCACGTTCCACAGTAGGGGTGAGAGTACACCTCCTTGCGGAGTGCCTCTTCTGACGTATCTTTGAATAGATTCTCCTCCTAATGTCGCCTCAACAGTCCTGTTTACTAATATCTGCTTTATAAGGCGTACGGATTGATCGTCTATTCCTAGTCTCGTCAGCGCATTGATTATCGAGCAGAATGTTGTTGAACGCGCCTTCTGTGTCTAGAAAAGCAATGAGTGCGTATTCCTTGTCAGTAAGTGTCTTCTCGACGAAAGTAGTGATCTCGTGGAGTGCCGTCTCCGTGGATCGGCCCTTCCTATTCGCATGCTGTGATCCCGAGATATCATCTGGGTTGATGGTAAGATTAATGTGTTGGCTGATTAGTCTCTCCATTCTCTTGAGGAGGAAGGATGACAGGCTTCTAGGTCTGAAGTCCTTAGAGGTGTAGTGAGATGGTTTTCCCGTTTTGGGTATGAACACGACCTTCGTCCGCAACCACATTGCGGGTACGATGCCTATTCTGAAAGTTGCTGAGAAAGCTTTCCTGACCCATGACCTAAGATTGGATCCGGCTTTGATAAGTTGTGCCGGGACAATGCCATCTGGGCCTGGGGATTTGAAAGGCTTGAAGCTGTTTTGGGATCTCTATGGCTACGGCTACGTGGTCTTCATTACTAAAACTGGGTAGCAAAAAGAGGTTAAGGTTCTTTTTTGCGAGGATGAAGGTTTGCCTTTTACCTGTTGTATCGTCTTTGCAGAGCCTATACTCCGACGCCCCCAACCCAATAATCCTGTCTCCAAGGATCCAGGGTTCCTGGATGAGGGCCACATCAGCCCAACTCTTGGCGAGGTGGAGTAGAAGGGCAGCTGACGCCGCTTTACTGTGGTGGAGGTTTATCTGCAATATTGTCAGGGACATTCTTACGATTCTCCAACACAGTAACTTCTGCCTCTGTCAACAGAGAGTCCTCCTCCATTCCAACGTCTGTAAGTTCCCTTGCCAAGTCGCTCTCCTCTGAGGTGTTCCCTTCCAAGAAGGGTCGAATTGCACATCCAAAGTATTTTCAGGATGGTTTTAGGGTCGGCTGGCTTATCTGTGAGCCATAATCGTGCCCTCGGTTTATTTTGGATCTTCTCCCAGTCAACCGCCACCATCTTTGCTCCGGGGTAGATCTCCCCAAGCGATGCTGCCATTCGCTTGTAAGTCTCTACCGATCGCGCGTCTTGGCAGGCAATTACCGTGACGCTACCCTGGTGGGGGCCCTCCGCCCTGTAGCAACTCCTCCACGAAGCCCCCAGCCAACTTGTTAACCACTCGTCGCCGAAGGTCCTTGGGGATGAGCCCATCCTTGAATCCCTTGTCCAGGACTCCAATAAGAGTTCTTCCCATCGTGACTTCGGCGAACGAGCGGTTGGACGGCTGCGGCTGGGCCTTCCACTTTATTGGCTTGGAGGACTCCTCCCTCCTTAGATCTCTGCTTTTTCGCGCTATGCGCGATCTCCTTGGCAGGATCTGACCCAGCCAGTTTCATCGGCTCTAGCCTCACACCTGCCGTTTCCGGTGTGAAGTCGGGCAGGACCTCCCTTGCCCACTTAAAATTCTCAGCTGCTCTCCTCCTATCTTTATAAGAGCCCTTCCGGTGCGTTGAGTGAGACGCACTCGGACCAGGGTTCGCCTTAGGGGCCCCGCCGGTTGGTTTAGAGGTTGACCCTGGGGTCTTCCTCACCACGCCGTTCGGTGGCCCCATGACTAGCCCCGCTTTGGAAGAAGATGCCTTGGCAACCTCCACCGCACCGGCGCGTCCCGCCTCCAGATGTGGCCCTCTGGAACTGTGGGATTAGCTTGCGTAAAAACAGATAGCCGGACAGCTACTCATGGTATATATATATTAAATATATAAAATGTATATATAGGTATATATAATTAAATTTACATAATGATACAACAAAGGAGCCTTAATTTTATTGGAAATATTATCAGGTATTTGCAGAACATTGTGTTGCGGCAGCTCGCGGTCCCATCCATATCTACGAATGAAAGCTACGAGTCTGCGTGGAGCGATCTCCGCGAGGTCTGCTAGGTCCGTGAGTTCTGCTGCACCCAAGAATTTTAGTCGGATGCGCCCCAGCGCAGGGCATTAACACAGGAAGTGTGCGACTGTCTCTTCCTCTTCTACATAGCCACAGCTCCTGCATTAATCATACTGTGGCACCGCTAGTCTAGCCGCGTGTGCTGCTATTAACCAATGTTCCGTGATGGCCTTGGCCACCAGACTACAGTCCTGCCGATTGATGGCGATAAGCATCATTGATCTCTTCCTAGAGCGGATAGGCCATATCATGCGTGAGTTCCTGCAGTTTTGGAGATTTTTCCATTTCCTCAGTGCTGCGCGGTCAAAGTGATCCCTGCATTTTAGCCTACACGTACCTAAGGGGATGCCTACTGGTTCCTTATAAGCGTGGCTCTCTTGGCCCCCACTATCTCTACAGGTAATAGGTCGAGTATGAAGTCTAGGGCGTCTGTCGGTGTGGTAAGTAGGCTGCCTGTAATGCAGACTTCCGCCATCCTTTGCGTTTTCCTAAGTCTCTCTCTACATGTGGAGCTTGTGAGAGCAGGCCACCAGACTACCACCCCATAGAAAAGGATGGGTTTTATGGCAGCTGTGTAAAACCATCTGACTATCTTTGGGGACATTCCCCATTTGAGGCCAATGGCTTTTCGGCATTTATAGAGCGCGATTGCTGCCTTGTTACCTCTATCCATAGTGTTTGACTTCCTGTCCAGTTTCGTGTCTAGCGTTATCCCTATGTACTTGGCGCTACCGCTAAGGGAGTGTTTCTCCTGATAGTTTTAGAAGTCTTAAATTTGATATTTTGTACTTCCTAGTGAAGAGGAAAAACTCGGTTTTGGATGTGTTTACACCTAGTCCATTCTTAACTGCCCATGTTGAAAGAACCCTAAGTTTTTCCATCACGCGGTCGCATAGATTCTGGGGAAATTTTCCAAAAATGGCAATTGCGGCAATATTCGCATAAGCAATAACTTTGCAACCACCACCTTCTAGGGATCGTCGACCGCCACGTAGGGATCGATTAACCACCACGTTCCACAGTAGGGGTGAGAGTACACCTCCTTGCGGAGTGCCTCTTCTGACGTATCTTTGAATAGATTCTCCTCCTAATGTCGCCTCAACAGTCCTGTTTACTAATATCTGCTTTATAAGGCGTACGGATTGATCGTCTATTCCTAGTCTCGTCAGCGCATTGGTTATCGAGCAGAATGTTGTTGAACGCGCCTTCTGTGTCTAGAAAAGCAATGAGTGCGTATTCCTTGTCAGTAAGTGTCTTCTCGACGAAAGTAGTGATCTCGTGGAGTGCCGTCTCCGTGGATCGGCCCTTCCTATTCGCATGCTGTGATCCCGAGATATCATCTGGGTTGATGGTAAGATTAATGTGTTGGCTGATTAGTCTCTCCATTCTCTTGAGGAGGAAGGATGACAGGCTTCTAGGTCTGAAGTCCTTAGGGGTGTGAGATGGTTTTCCCGTTTTGGGTATGAACACGACCTTCGTCCGCAACCACATTGCGGGTACGATGCCTATTCTGAAAGTTGCTGAGAAAGCTTTCCTGACCCATGACCTAAGATTGGATCCGGCTTTGATAAGTTGTGCCGGGACAATGCCATCTGGGCCTGGGGATTTGAAAGGCTTGAAGCTGTTTTGGGATCTCTATGGCTACGGCTACGTGGTCTTCATTACTAAAACTGGGTAGCAAAAAGAGGTTAAGGTTCTTTTTTGCGAGGATGAAGGTTTGCCTTTTACCTGTTGTATCGTCTTTGCAGAGCCTATACTCCGACGCCCCCAACCCAATAATCCTGTCTCCAAGGATCCAGGGTTCCTGGATGAGGGCCACATCAGCCCAACTCTTGGCGAGGTGGAGTAGAAGGGCAGCTGACGCCGCTTTACTGTGGTGGAAGTTTATCTGCAATATTGTCAGGGACATTCTTACGATTCTCCAACACAGTAACTTCTGCCTCTGTCAACAGAGAGTCCTCCTCCATTCCAACGTCTGTAAGTTCCCTTGCCAAGTCGCTCTCCTCTGAGGTGTTCCCTTCCAAGAAGGGTCGAATTGCACATCCAAAGTATTTTCAGGATGGTTTTAGGGTCGGCTGGCTTATCTGTGAGCCATAATCGTGCCCTCGGTTTATTTTGGATCTTCTCCCAGTCAACCGCCACCATCTTTGCTCCGGGGTAGATCTCCCCAAGCGATGCTGCCATTCGCTTGTAAGTCTCTACCGATCGCGCGTCTTGGCAGGCAATTACCGTGACGCTACCCTGGTGGGGGCCCTCCGCCCTGTAGCAACTCCTCCACGAAGCCCCCAGCCAACTTGTTAACCACTCGTCGCCGAAGGTCCTTGGGGATGAGCCCATCTTTGAATCCCTTGTCCAGGACTCCAATAAGAGTTCTTCCCATCGTGACTTCGGCGAACGCGCGGTTGGACGGCTGCGGATGGGCCTTCCACTTTATTGGCTTGGAGGACTCCTCCCTCCTTAGATCTCTGCTTTTTCGCGCTATGCGCGATCTCCTTGGCAGGATCTGACCCAGCCAGTTTCATCGCCTCTAGCCTCACACCTACCGTTTCCGGTGTGAAGTCGGGCAGGACCTCCCTTGCCCACTTAAAATTCTCAGCTGCTCTCCTCCTATCTTTATAAGAGCCCTTCCGGTGCGTTGAGTGAGACGCACTCGGACCAGGGTTCGCCTTAGGGGCCCCGCCGGTTGGTTTAGAGGTTGACCCTGGGGTCTTCCTCACCACGCCGTTCGGTGGCCCCATGACTAGCCCCGCTTTGGAAGAAGATGCCTTGGCAACCTCCACCGCACCGGCGCGTCCCGCCTCCAGATGTGGCCCTCTGGAACTGTGGGATTAGCTTGCGTAAAAACAGATAGCCGGACAGCTACTCTTGGTATATATATATTAAATATATAAAATGTATATATAGGTATATATAATTAAATTTACATAATGATACAACAAAGGAGCCTTAATTTTATTGGAAATATTATCAGGTATTTGCAGAACATTGTGTTGCGGCAGCTCGCGGTCCCATCCATATCTACGAATGAAGGCTACGAGTCTGCGTGGAGCGATCTCCGCGAGGTCTGTTAGGTCCGTGAGTTCTGCTGCACCCAAGAATTTTAGTCGGATGCGCCCCAGCGCAGGGCATTAACACAGGAAGTGTGCGACTGTCTCTTCCTCTTCTACATCGCCACAGCTCCTGCAGTAATCATACTGTGGCACCGCTAGTCTAGCCGCGTGTGCTGCTATTAACCAATGTTCCGTGATGGCCTTGACCACCAGACTACAGTCCTGCCGATTGATGGCGATAAGCATCATTGATCTCTTCCTAGAGCGGATAGGCCATATCATGCGTGAGTTCCTGCAGTTTTGGAGATTTTTCCATTTCCTCAGTGCTGCGCGGTCAAAGTGATCCCTGCATTTTAGCCTACACGTACCTAAGGGGATGCCTACTGGTTCCTTATAAGCGTGGCTCTCTTGGCCCCCACTATCTCTACAGGTAATAGGTCGAGTATGAAGTCTAGGGCGTCTGTCGGTGTGGTAAGTAGGCTGCCTGTAATGCAGACTTCCGCCATCCTTTGCGTTTTCCTAAGTCTCTCTCTACATGTGGAGCTTGTGAGAGCAGGCCACCAGACTACCACCCCATAGAAAAGGATGGGTTTTATGGCAGCTGTGTAAAACCATCTGACTATCTTTGGGGACATTCCCCATTTGAGGCCAATGGCTTTTCGGCATTTATAGAGCGCGATTGCTGCCTTGTTACCTCTATCCATAGTGTTTGACTTCCTGTCCAGTTTCGTGTCTAGCGTTATCCCTATGTACTTGGCGCTACCGCTAAGAGAGTGTTTCTCCTGATAGTTTTAGAAGTCTTAAATTTGATATTTTGTACTTCCTAGTGAAGAGGAAAAACTCGGTTTTGGATGTGTTTACACCTAGTCCATTCTTAACTGCCCATGTTGAAAGAACCCTAAGTTTTTCCATCACGCGGTCGCATAGATTCTGGGGAAATTTTCCAAAAATGGCAATTGCGGCAATATTCGCATAAGCAATAACTTAGCAACCACCACCTTCTAGGGATCGTCGACCGCCACGTAGGGATCGATTAACCACCACGTTCCACAGTAGGGGTGAGAGTACACCTCCTTGCGGAGTGTCTCTTCTGACGTATCTTTGAATAGATTCTCCTCCTAATGTCGCCTCAACAGTCCTGTTTACTAATATCTGCTTTATAATGCGTACGGATTGATCGTCTATTCCTAGTCTCGTCAGCGCATTGATTATCGAGCAGAATGTTGTTGAACGCGCCTTCTGTGTCTAGAAAAGCAATGAGTGCGTATTCCTTGTCAGTAAGTGTCTTCTCGACGAAAGTAGTGATCTCGTGGAGTGCCGTCTCCGTGGATCGGCCCTTCCTATTCTCATGCTGTGATCCCGAGATATCATCTGGGTTGATGGTAAGATTAATGTGTTGGCTGATTAGTCTCTCCATTCTCTTGAGGAGGAAGGATGACAGGCTTCTAGGTCTGAAGTCCTTAGGGGTGTAGTGAGATGGTTTTCCCGTTTTGGGTATGAACACGACCTTCGTCCGCAACCACATTGCGGGTACGATGCCTATTCTGAAAGTTGCTGAGAAAGCTTTCCTGACCCATGACCTAAGATTGGATCCGGCTTTGATAAGTTGTGCCGGGACAATGCCATCTGGGCCTGGGGATTTGAAAGGCTTGAAGCTGTTTTGGGATCTCTATGGCTACGGCTACGTGGTCTTCATTACTAAAACTGGGTAGCAAAAAGAGGTTAAGGTTCTTTTTTGCGAGGATGAAGGTTTGCCTTTTACCTGTTGTATCGTCTTTGCAGAGCCTATACTCCGACGCCCCCAACCCAATAATCCTGTCTCCA
Organism: Drosophila bipectinata; assembly: GCF_030179905.1. Taxonomy (NCBI): domain Eukaryota; kingdom Metazoa; phylum Arthropoda; class Insecta; order Diptera; family Drosophilidae; genus Drosophila; species Drosophila bipectinata. The sequence continues at coordinate 9,080,081 of NC_091735.1, read as the reverse complement.
AGGATCCAGGGTTCCTGGATGAGGGCCACATCAGCCCAACTCTTGGCGAGGTGGAGTAGAAGGGCAGCTGACGCCGCTTTACTGTGGTGGAAGTTTATCTGCAATATTGTCAGGGACATTCTTACGATTCTCCAACACAGTAACTTCTGCCTCTGTCAACAGAGAGTCCTCCTCCATTCCAACGTCTGTAAGTTCCCTTGCCAAGTCGCTCTCCTCTGAGGTGTTCCCTTCCAAGAAGGGTCGAATTGCACATCCAAAGTATTTTCAGGATGGTTTTAGGGTCGGCTGGCTTATCTGTGAGCCATAATCGTGCCCTCGGTTTATTTTGGATCTTCTCCCAGTCAACCGCCACCATCTTTGCTCCGGGGTAGATCTCCCCAAGCGATGCTGCCATTCGCTTGTAAGTCTCTACCGATCGCGCGTCTTGGCAGGCAATTACCGTGACGCTACCCTGGTGGGGGCCCTCCGCCCTGTAGCAACTCCTCCACGAAGCCCCCAGCCAACTTGTTAACCACTCGTCGCCGAAGGTCCTTGGGGATGAGCCCATCTTTGAATCCCTTGTCCAGGACTCCAATAAGAGTTCTTCCCATCGTGACTTCGGCGAACGAGCGGTTGGACGGCTGCGGATGGGCCTTCCACTTTATTGGCTTGGAGGACTCCTCCCTCCTTAGATCTCTGCTTTTTCGCGCTATGCGCGATCTCCTTGGCAGGATCTGACCCAGCCAGTTTCATCGGCTCTAGCCTCACACCTGCCGTTTCCGGTGTGAAGTCGGGCAGGACCTCCCTTGCCCACTTAAAATTCTCAGCTGCTCTCCTCCTATCTTTATAAGAGACCTTCCGGTGCGTTGAGTGAGACGCACTCGGACCAGGGTTCGCCTTAGGGGCCCCGCCGGTTGGTTTAGAGGTTGACCCTGGGGTCTTCCTCACCACGCCGTTCGGTGCCCCATGACTAGCCCCGCTTTGGAAGAAGATGCCTTGGCAACCTCCACCGCACCGGCGCGTCCCGCCTCCAGATGTGGCCCTCTGGAACTGTGGGATTAGCTTGCGTAAAAACAGATAGCCGGACAGCTACTCATGGTATATATATATTAAATATATAAAATGTATATATAGGTATATATAATTAAATTTACATAATGATACAACAAAGGAGCCTTAATTTTATTGGAAATATTATCAGGTATTTGCAGAACATTGTGTTGCGGCAGCTCGCGGTCCCATCCATATCTACGAATGAAGGCTACGAGTCTGCGTGGAGCGATCTCCGCGAGCTCTGTTAGGTCCGTGAGTTCTGCTGCACCCAAGAATTTTAGTCGGATGCGCCCCAGCGCAGGGCATTAACACAGGAAGTGTGCGACTGTCTCTTCCTCTTCTACATCGCCACAGCTCCTGCAGTAATCATACTGTGGCACCGCTAGTCTAGCCGCGTGTGCTGCTATTAACCAATGTTCCGTGATGGCCTTGACCACCAGACTACAGTCCTGCCGATTGATGGCGATAAGCATCATTGATCTCTTCCTAGAGCGGATAGGCCATATCATGCGTGAGTTCCTGCAGTTTTGGAGATTTTTCCATTTCCTCAGTGCTGCGCGGTCAAAGTGATCCCTGCATTTTAGCCTACACGTACCTAAGGGGATGCCTACTGGTTCCTTATAAGCGTGGCTCTCTTGGCCCCCACTATCTCTACAGGTAATAGGTCGAGTATGAAGTCTAGGGCGTCTGTCGGTGTGGTAAGTAGGCTGCCTGTAATGCAGACTTCCGCCATCCTTTGCGTTTTCCTAAGTCTCTCTCTACATGTGGAGCTTGTGAGAGCAGGCCACCAGACTACCACCCCATTTAAAGGATGGGTTTTATGGCAGCTGTGTAAAACCATCTGACTATCTTTGGGGACATTCCCCATTTGAGGCCAATGGCTTTTCGGCATTTATAGAGCGCGATTGCTGCCTTGTTACCTCTATCCATAGTGTTTGACTTCCTGTCCAGTTTCGTGTCTAGCGTTATCCCTATGTACTTGGCGCTACCGCTAAGAGAGTGTTTCTCCTGATAGTTTTAGAAGTCTTAAATTTGATATTTTGTACTTCCTAGTGAAGAGGAAAAACTCGGTTTTGGATGTGTTTACACCTAGTCCATTCTTAACTGCCCATGTTGAAAGAACCCTAAGTTTTTCCATCACGCGGTCGCATAGATTCTGGGGAAATTTTCCAAAAATGGCAATTGCGGCAATATTCGCATAAGCAATAACTTAGCAACCACCACCTTCTAGGGATCGTCGACCGCCACGTAGGGATCGATTAACCACCACGTTCCACAGTAGGGGTGAGAGTACACCTCCTTGCGGAGTGTCTCTTCTGACGTATCTTTGAATAGATTCTCCTCCTAATGTCGCCTCAACAGTCCTGTTTACTAATATCTGCTTTATAAGGCGTACGGATTGATCGTCTATTCCTAGTCTCGTCAGCGCATTGATTATCGAGCAGAATGTTGTTGAACGCGCCTTCTGTGTCTAGAAAAGCAATGAGTGCGTATTCCTTGTCAGTAAGTGTCTTCTCGACGAAAGTAGTGATCTCGTGGAGTGCCGTCTCCGTGGATCGGCCCTTCCTATTCTCATGCTGTGATCCCGAGATATCATCTGGGTTGATGGTAAGATTAATGTGTTGGCTGATTAGTCTCTCCATTCTCTTGAGGAGGAAGGATGACAGGCTTCTAGGTCTGAAGTCCTTAGGGGTGTAGTGAGATGGTTTTCCCGTTTTGGGTATGAACACGACCTTCGTCCGCAACCACATTGCGGGTACGATGCCTATTCTGAAAGTTGCTGAGAAAGCTTTCCTGACCCATGACCTAAGATTGGATCCGGCTTTGATAAGTTGTGCCGGGACAATGCCATCTGGGCCTGGGGATTTGAAAGGCTTGAAGCTGTTTTGGGATCTCTATGGCTACGGCTACGTGGTCTTCATTACTAAAACTGGGTAGCAAAAAGAGGTTAAGGTTCTTTTTTGCGAGGATGAAGGTTTGCCTTTTACCTGTTGTATCGTCTTTGCAGAGCCTATACTCCGACGCCCCCAACCCAATAATCCTGTCTCCAAGGATCCAGGGTTCCTGGATGAGGGCCACATCAGCCCAACTCTTGGCGAGGTGGAGTAGAAGGGCAGCTGACGCCGCTTTACTGTGGTGGAAGTTTATCTGCAATATTGTCAGGGACATTCTTACGATTCTCCAACACAGTAACTTCTGCCTCTGTCAACAGAGAGTCCTCCTCCATTCCAACGTCTGTAAGTTCCCTTGCCAAGTCGCTCTCCTCTGAGGTGTTCCCTTCCAAGAAGGGTCGAATTGCACATCCAAAGTATTTTCAGGATGGTTTTAGGGTCGGCTGGCTTATCTGTGAGCCATAATCGTGCCCTCGGTTTATTTTGGATCTTCTCCCAGTCAACCGCCACCATCTTTGCTCCGGGGTAGATCTCCCCAAGCGATGCTGCCATTCGCTTGTAAGTCTCTACCGATCGCGCGTCTTGGCAGGCAATTACCGTGACGCTACCCTGGTGGGGGCCTTCCACCCTGTAGCAACTCCTCCACGAAGCCCCCAGCCAACTTGTTAACCACTCGTCGCCGAAGGTCCTTGGGGATGAGCCCATCTTTGAATCCCTTGTCCAGGACTCCAATAAGAGTTCTTCCCATCGTGACTTCGGCGAACGAGCGGTTGGACGGCTGCGGATGGGCCTTCCACTTTATTGGCTTGGAGGACTCCTCCCTCCTTAGATCTCTGCTTTTTCGCGCTATGCGCGATCTCCTTGGCAGGATCTGACCCAGCCAGTTTCATCGGCTCTAGCCTCACACCTGCCGTTTCCGGTGTGAAGTCGGGCAGGACCTCCCTTGCCCACTTAAAATTCTCAGCTGCTCTCCTCCTATCTTTATAAGAGCCCTTGCGGTGCGTTGAGTGAGACGCACTCGGACCAGGGTTCGCCTTAGGGGCCCCGCCGGTTGGTTTAGAGGTTGACCCTGGGGTCTTCCTCACCACGCCGTTCGGTGGCCCCATGACTAGCCCCGCTTTGGAAGAAGATGCCTTGGCAACCTCCACCGCACTGGCGCGTCCCGCCTCCAGATGTGGCCCTCTGGAACTGTGGGATTAGCTTGCGTAAAAACAGATAGCCGGACAGCTACTCATGGTATATATATATTAAATATATAAAATGTATGTATAGGTATATATAATTAAATTTACATAATGATACAACAAAGGAGCCTTAATTTTATTGGAAATATTATCAGGTATTTGCAGAACATTGTGTTGCGGCAGCTCGCGGTCCCATCCATATCTACGAATGAAAGCTACGAGTCTGCGTGGAACGATCTCCGCGAGGTCTGCTAGGTCCGTGAGTTCTGCTGCACCCAAGAATTTTAGTCGGATGCGCCCCAGCGCAGGGCATTAACACAGGAAGTGTGCGACTGTCTCTTCCTCTTCTACATCGCCACAGCTCCTGCAGTAATCATACTGTGGCACCGCTAGTCTAGCCGCGTGTGCTGCTATTAACCAATGTTCCGTGATGGCCTTGACCACCAGACTACAGTCCTGCCGATTGATGGCGATAAGCATCATTGATCTCTTCCTAGAGCGGATAGGCCATATCATGCGTGAGTTCCTGCAGTTTTGGAGATTTTTCCATTTCCTCAGTGCTGCGCGGTCAAAGTGATCCCTGCATTTTAGCCTACACGTACCTAAGGGGATGCCTACTGGTTCCTTATAAGCGTGGCTCTCTTGGCCCCCACTATCTCTACAGGTAATAGGTCGAGTATGAAGTCTAGGGCGTCTGTCGGTGTGGTAAGTAGGCTGCCTGTAATGCAGACTTCCGCCATCCTTTGCGTTTTCCTAAGTCTCTCTCTACATGTGGAGCTTGTGAGAGCAGGCCACCAGACTACCACCCCATAGAAAAGGATGGGTTTTATGGCAGCTGTGTAAAACCATCTGACTATCTTTGGGGACATTCCCCATTTGAGGCCAATGGCTTTTCGGCATTTATAGAGCGCGATTGCTGCCTTGTTACCTCTATCCATAGTGTTTGACTTCCTGTCCAGTTTCGTGTCTAGCGTTATCCCTATGTACTTGGCGCTACCGCTAAGGGAGTGTTTCTCCTGATAGTTTTAGAAGTCTTAAATTTGATATTTTGTACTTCCTAGTGAAGAGGAAAAACTCGGTTTTGGATGTGTTTACACCTAGTCCATTCTTAACTGCCCATGTTGAATGAACCCTAAGTTTTTCCATCACGCGGTCGCATAGATTCTGGGGAAATTTTCCAAAAATGGCAATTGCGGCAATATTCGCATAAGCAATAACTTTGCAACCACCACCTTCTAGGGATCGTCGACCGCCACGTAGGGATCGATTAACCACCACGTTCCACAGTAGGGGTGAGAGTACACCTCCTTGCGGAGTGCCTCTTCTGACGTATCTTTGAATAGATTCTCCTCCTAATGTCGCCTCAACAGTCCTGTTTACTAATATCTGCTTTATAAGGCGTACGGATTGATCGTCTATTCCTAGTCTCGTTAGCGCATTGGTTATCGAGCAGAATGTTGTTGAACGCGCCTTCTGTGTCTAAAAAAGCAATGAGTGCGTATTCCTTGTCAGTAAGTGTCTTCTCGACGAAAGTAGTGATCTCGTGGAGTGCCGTCTCCGTGGATCGGCCCTTCCTATTCGCATGCTGTGATCCCGAGATATCATCTGGGTTGATGGTAAGATTAATGTGTTGGCTGATTAGTCTCTCCATTCTCTTGAGGAGGAAGGATGACAGGCTTCTAGGTCTGAAGTCCTTAGGGGTGTAGTGAGATGGTTTTCCCGTTTTGGGTATGAACACGACCTTCGTCCGCAACCACATTGCGGGTACGATGCCTATTCTGAAAGTTGCTGAGAAAGCTTTCCTGACCCATGACCTAAGATTGGATCCGGCTTTGATAAGTTGTGCCGGGACAATGCCATCTGGGCCTGGGGATTTGAAAGGCTTGAAGCTGTTTTGGGATCTCTATGGCTACGGCTACGTGGTCTTCATTACTAAAACTGGGTAGCAAAAAGAGGTTAAGGTTCTTTTTTGCGAGGATGAAGGTTTGCCTTTTACCTGTTGTATCGTCTTTGCAGAGCCTATACTCCGACGCCCCCAACCCAATAATCCTGTCTCCAAGGATCCAGGGTTCCTGGATGAGGGCCACATCAGCCCAACTCTTGGCGAGGTGGAGTAGAAGGGCAGCTGACGCCGCTTTACTGTGGTGGAAGTTTATCTGCAATATTGTCAGGGACATTCTTACGATTCTCCAACACAGTAACTTCTGCCTCTGTCAACAGAGAGTCCTCCTCCATTCCAACGTCTGTAAGTTCCCTTGCCAAGTCGCTCTCCTCTGAGGTGTTCCCTTCCAAGAAGGGTCGAATTGCACATCCAAAGTATTTTCAGGATGGTTTTAGGGTCGGCTGGCTTATCTGTGAGCCATAATCGTGCCCTCGGTTTATTTTGGATCTTCTCCCAGTCAACCGCCACCATCTTTGCTCCGGGGTAGATCTCCCCAAGCGATGCTGCCATTCGCTTGTAAGTCTCTACCGATCGCGCGTCTTGGCAGGCAATTACCGTGACGCTACCCTGGTGGGGGCCCTCCGCCCTGTAGCAACTCCTCCACGAAGCCCCCAGCCAACTTGTTAACCACTCGTCGCCGAAGGTCCTTGGGGATGAGCCCATCTTTGAATCCCTTGTCCAGGACTCCAATAAGAGTTCTTCCCATCGTGACTTCGGCGAACGAGCGGTTGGACGGCTGCGGATGGGCCTTCCACTTTATTGGCTTGGAGGACTCCTCCCTCCTTAGATCTCTGCTTTTTCGCGCTATGCGCGATCTCCTTGGCAGGATCTGACCCAGCCAGTTTCATCGCCTCTAGCCTCACACCTACCGTTTCCGGTGTGAAGTCGGGCAGGACCTCCCTTGCCCACTTAAAATTCTCAGCTGCTCTCCTCCTATCTTTATAAGAGCCCTTCCGGTGCGTTGAGTGAGACGCACTCGGACCAGGGTTCGCCTTAGGGGCCCCGCCGGTTGGTTTAGAGGTTGACCCTGGGGTCTTCCTCACCACGCCGTTCGGTGGCCCCATGACTAGCCCCGCTTTGGAAGAAGATGCCTTGGCAACCTCCACCGCACCGGCGCGTCCCGCCTCCAGATGTGGCCCTCTGGAACTGTGGGATTAGCTTGCGTAAAAACAGATAGCCGGACAGCTACTCTTGGTATATATATATTAAATATATAAAATGTATATATAGGTATATATAATTAAATTTACATAATGATACAACAAAGGAGCCTTAATTTTATTGGAAATATTATCAGGTATTTGCAGAACATTGTGTTGCGGCAGCTCGCGGTCCCATCCATATCTACGAATGAAGGCTACGAGTCTGCGTGGAGCGATCTCCGCGAGGTCTGTTAGGTCCGTGAGTTCTGCTGCACCCAAGAATTTTAGTCGGATGCGCCCCAGCGCAGGGCATTAACACAGGAAGTGTGCGACTGTCTCTTCCTCTTCTACATCGCCACAGCTCCTGCAGTAATCATACTGTGGCACCGCTAGTCTAGCCGCGTGTGCTGCTATTAACCAATGTTCCGTGATGGCCTTGACCACCAGACTACAGTCCTGCCGATTGATGGCGATAAGCATCATTGATCTCTTCCTAGAGCGGATAGGCCATATCATGCGTGAGTTCCTGCAGTTTTGGAGATTTTTCCATTTCCTCAGTGCTGCGCGGTCAAAGTGATCCCTGCATTTTAGCCTACACGTACCTAAGGGGATGCCTACTGGTTCCTTATAAGCGTGGCTCTCTTGGCCCCCACTATCTCTACAGGTAATAGGTCGAGTATGAAGTCTAGGGCGTCTGTCGGTGTGGTAAGTAGGCTGCCTGTAATGCAGACTTCCGCCATCCTTTGCGTTTTCCTAAGTCTCTCTCTACATGTGGAGCTTGTGAGAGCAGGCCACCAGACTACCACCCCATTTAAAGGATGGGTTTTATGGCAGCTGTGTAAAACCATCTGACTATCTTTGGGGACATTCCCCATTTGAGGCCAATGGCTTTTCGGCATTTATAGAGCGCGATTGCTGCCTTGTTACCTCTATCCATAGTGTTTGACTTCCTGTCCAGTTTCGTGTCTAGCGTTATCCCTATGTACTTGGCGCTACCGCTAAGAGAGTGTTTCTCCTGATAGTTTTAGAAGTCTTAAATTTGATATTTTGTACTTCCTAGTGAAGAGGAAAAACTCGGTTTTGGATGTGTTTACACCTAGTCCATTCTTAACTGCCCATGTTGAAAGAACCCTAAGTTTTTCCATCACGCGGTCGCATAGATTCTGGGGAAATTTTCCAAAAATGGCAATTGCGGCAATATTCGCATAAGCAATAACTTAGCAACCACCACCTTCTAGGGATCGTCGACCGCCACGTAGGGATCGATTAACCACCACGTTCCACAGTAGGGGTGAGAGTACACCTCCTTGCGGAGTGTCTCTTCTGACGTATCTTTGAATAGATTCTCCTCCTAATGTCGCCTCAACAGTCCTGTTTACTAATATCTGCTTTATAAGGCGTACGGATTGATCGTCTATTCCTAGTCTCGTCAGCGCATTGATTATCGAGCAGAATGTTGTTGAACGCGCCTTCTGTGTCTAGAAAAGCAATGAGTGCGTATTCCTTGTCAGTAAGTGTCTTCTCGACGAAAGTAGTGATCTCGTGGAGTGCCGTCTCCGTGGATCGGCCCTTCCTATTCTCATGCTGTGATCCCGAGATATCATCTGGGTTGATGGTAAGATTAATGTGTTGGCTGATTAGTCTCTCCATTCTCTTGAGGAGGAAGGATGACAGGCTTCTAGGTCTGAAGTCCTTAGGGGTGTAGTGAGATGGTTTTCCCGTTTTGGGTATGAACACGACCTTCGTCCGCAACCACATTGCGGGTACGATGCCTATTCTGAAAGTTGCTGAGAAAGCTTTCCTGACCCATGACCTAAGATTGGATCCGGCTTTGATAAGTTGTGCCGGGACAATGCCATCTGGGCCTGGGGATTTGAAAGGCTTGAAGCTGTTTTGGGATCTCTATGGCTACGGCTACGTGGTCTTCATTACTAAAACTGGGTAGCAAAAAGAGGTTAAGGTTCTTTTTTGCGAGGATGAAGGTTTGCCTTTTACCTGTTGTATCGTCTTTGCAGAGCCTATACTCCGACGCCCCCAACCCAATAATCCTGTCTCCAAGGATCCAGGGTTCCTGGATGAGGGCCACATCAGCCCAACTCTTGGCGAGGTGGAGTAGAAGGGCAGCTGACGCCGCTTTACTGTGGTGGAAGTTTATCTGCAATATTGTCAGGGACATTCTTACGATTCTCCAACACAGTAACTTCTGCCTCTGTCAACAGAGAGTCCTCCTCCATTCCAACGTCTGTAAGTTCCCTTGCCAAGTCGCTCTCCTCTGAGGTGTTCCCTTCCAAGAAGGGTCGAATTGCACATCCAAAGTATTTTCAGGATGGTTTTAGGTTCGGCTGGCTTATCTGTGAGCCATAATCGTGCCCTCGGTTTATTTTGGATCTTCTCCCAGTCAACCGCCACCATCTTTGCTCCGGGGTAGATCTCCCCAAGCGATGCTGCCATTCGCTTGTAAGTCTCTACCGATCGCGCGTCTTGGCAGGCAATTACCGTGACGCTACCCTGGTGGGGGCCCTCCGCCCTGTAGCAACTCCTCCACGAAGCCCCCAGCCAACTTGTTAACCACTCGTCGCCGAAGGTCCTTGGGGATGAGCCCATCTTTGAATCCCTTGTCCAGGACTCCAATAAGAGTTCTTCCCATCGTGACTTCGGCGAACGAGCGGTTGGACGGCTGCGGATGGGCCTTCCACTTTATTGGCTTGGAGGACTCCTCCCTCCTTAGATCTCTGCTTTTTCGCGCTATGCGCGATCTCCTTGGCAGGATCTGACCCAGCCAGTTTCATCGCCTCTAGCCTCACACCTACCGTTTCCGGTGTGAAGTCGGGCAGGACCTCCCTTGCCCACTTAAAATTCTCAGCTGCTCTCCTCCTATCTTTATAAGAGCCCTTCCGGTGCGTTGAGTGAGACGCACTCGGACCAGGGTTCGCCTTAGGGGCCCCGCCGGTTGGTTTAGAGGTTGACCCTGGGGTCTTCCTCACCACGCCGTTCGGTGGCCCCATGACTAGCCCCGCTTTGGAAGAAGATGCCTTGGCAACCTCCACCGCACTGGCGCGTCCCGCCTCCAGATGTGGCCCTCTGGAACTGTGGGATTAGCTTGCGTAAAAACAGATAGCCGGACAGCTACTCATGGTATATATATATTAAATATATAAAATGTATGTATAGGTATATATAATTAAATTTACATAATGATACAACAAAGGAGCCTTAATTTTATTGGAAATATTATCAGGTATTTGCAGAACATTGTGTTGCGGCAGCTCGCGGTCCCATCCATATCTACGAATGAAAGCTACGAGTCTGCGTGGAGCGATCTCCGCGAGGTCTGCTAGGTCCGTGAGTTCTGCTGCACCCAAGAATTTTAGTCGGATGCGCCCCAGCGCAGGGCATTAACACAGGAAGTGTGCGACTGTCTCTTCCTCTTCTACATCGCCACAGCTCCTGCAGTAATCATACTGTGGCACCGCTAGTCTAGCCGCGTGTGCTGCTATTAACCAATGTTCCGTGATGGCCTTGACCACCAGACTACAGTCCTGCCGATTGATGGCGATAAGCATCATTGATCTCTTCCTAGAGCGGATAGGCCATATCATGCGTGAGTTCCTGCAGTTTTGGAGATTTTTCCATTTCCTCAGTGCTGCGCGGTCAAAGTGATCCCTGCATTTTAGCCTACACGTACCTAAGGGGATGCCTACTGGTTCCTTATAAGCGTGGCTCTCTTGGCCCCCACTATCTCTACAGGTAATAGGTCGAGTATGAAGTCTAGGGCGTCTGTCGGTGTGGTAAGTAGGCTGCCTGTAATGCAGACTTCCGCCATCCTTTGCGTTTTCCTAAGTCTCTCTCTACATGTGGAGCTTGTGAGAGCAGGCCACCAGACTACCACCCCATAGAAAAGGATGGGTTTTATGGCAGCTGTGTAAAACCATCTGACTATCTTTGGGGACATTCCCCATTTGAGGCCAATGGCTTTTCGGCATTTATAGAGCGCGATTGCTGCCTTGTTACCTCTATCCATAGTGTTTGACTTCCTGTCCAGTTTCGTGTCTAGCGTTATCCCTATGTACTTGGCGCTACCGCTAAGGGAGTGTTTCTCCTGATAGTTTTAGAAGTCTTAAATTTGATATTTTGTACTTCCTAGTGAAGAGGAAAAACTCGGTTTTGGATGTGTTTACACCTAGTCCATTCTTAACTGCCCATGTTGAAAGAACCCTAAGTTTTTCCATCACGCGGTCGCATAGATTCTGGGGAAATTTTCCAAAAATGGCAATTGCGGCAATATTCGCATAAGCAATAACTTTGCAACCACCACCTTCTAGGGATCGTCGACCGCCACGTAGGGATCGATTAACCACCACGTTCCACAGTAGGGGTAAGAGTACACCTCCTTGCGGAGTGCCTCTTCTGACGTATCTTTGAATAGATTCTCCTCCTAATGTCGCCTCAACAGTCCTGTTTACTAATATCTGCTTTATAAGGCGTACGGATGGATCGTCTATTCCTAGTCTCGTCAGCGCATTGATTATCGAGCAGAATGTTGTTGAACGCGCCTTCTGTGTCTAGAAAAGCAATGAGTGCGTATTCCTTGTCAGTAAGTGTCTTCTCGACGAAAGTAGTGATCTCGTGGAGTGCCGTCTCCGTGGATCGGCCCTTCCTATTCGCATGCTGTGATCCCGAGATATCATCTGGGTTGATGGTAAGATTAATGTGTTGGCTGATTAGTCTCTCCATTCTCTTGAGGAGGAAGGATGACAGGCTTCTAGGTCTGAAGTCCTTAGGGGTGTAGTGAGATGGTTTTCCCGTTTTGGGTATGAACACGACCTTCGTCCGCAACCACATTGCGGGTACGATGCCTATTCTGAAAGTTGCTGAGAAAGCTTTCCTGACCCATGACCTAAGATTGGATCCGGCTTTGATAAGTTGTGCCGGGACAATGCCATCTGGGCCTGGGGATTTGAAAGGCTTGAAGCTGTTTTGGGATCTCTATGGCTACGGCTACGTGGTCTTCATTACTAAAACTGGGTAGCAAAAAGAGGTTAAGGTTCTTTTTTGCGAGGATGAAGGTTTGCCTTTTACCTGTTGTATCGTCTTTGCAGAGCCTATACTCCGACGCCCCCAACCCAATAATCCTGTCTCCAAGGATCCAGGGTTCCTGGATGAGGGCCACATCAGCCCAACTCTTGGCGAGGTGGAGTAGAAGGGCAGCTGACGCCGCTTTACTGTGGTGGAAGTTTATCTGCAATATTGTCAGGGACATTCTTACGATTCTCCAACACAGTAACTTCTGCCTCTGTCAACAGAGAGTCCTCCTCCATTCCAACGTCTGTAAGTTCCCTTGCCAAGTCGCTCTCCTCTGAGGTGTTCCCTTCCAAGAAGGGTCGAATTGCACATCCAAAGTATTTTCAGGATGGTTTTAGGGTCGGCTGGCTTATCTGTGAGCCATAATCGTGCCCTCGGTTTATTTTGGATCTTCTCCCAGTCAACCGCCACCATCTTTGCTCCGGGGTAGATCTCCCCAAGCGATGCTGCCATTCGCTTGTAAGTCTCTACCGATCGCGCGTCTTGGCAGGCAATTACCGTGACGCTACCCTGGTGGGGGCCCTCCGCCCTGTAGCAACTCCTCCACGAAGCCCCCAGCCAACTTGTTAACCACTCGTCGCCGAAGGTCCTTGGGGATGAGCCCATCTTTGAATCCCTTGTCCAGGACTCCAATAAGAGTTCTTCCCATCGTGACTTCGGCGAACGAGCGGTTGGACGGCTGCGGATGGGCCTTCCACTTTATTGGCTTGGAGGACTCCTCCCTCCTTAGATCTCTGCTTTTTCGCGCTATGCGCGATCTCCTTGGCAGGATCTGACCCAGCCAGTTTCATCGCCTCTAGCCTCACACCTACCGTTTCCGGTGTGAAGTCGGGCAGGACCTCCCTTGCCCACTTAAAATTCTCAGCTGCTCTCCTCCTATCTTTATAAGAGCCCTTCCGGTGCGTTGAGTGAGACGCACTCGGACCAGGGTTCGCCTTAGGGGCCCCGCCGGTTGGTTTAGAGGTTGACCCTGGGGTCTTCCTCACCACGCCGTTCGGTGGCCCCATGACTAGCCCCGCTTTGGAAGAAGATGCCTTGGCAACCTCCACCGCACCGGCGCGTCCCGCCTCCAGATGTGGCCCTCTGGAACTGTGGGATTAGCTTGCGTAAAAACAGATAGCCGGACAGCTACTCTTGGTATATATATATTAAATATATAAAATGTATATATAGGTATATATAATTAAATTTACATAATGATACAACAAAGGAGCCTTAATTTTATTGGAAATATTATCAGGTATTTGCAGAACATTGTGTTGCGGCAGCTCGCGGTCCCATCCATATCTACGAATGAAGGCTACGAGTCTGCGTGGAGCGATCTCCGCGAGGTCTGTTAGGTCCGTGAGTTCTGCTGCACCCAAGAATTTTAGTCGGATGCGCCCCAGCGCAGGGCATTAACACAGGAAGTGTGCGACTGTCTCTTCCTCTTCTACATCGCCACAGCTCCTGCAGTAATCATACTGTGGCACCGCTAGTCTAGCCGCGTGTGCTGCTATTAACCAATGTTCCGTGATGGCCTTGACCACCAGACTACAGTCCTGCCGATTGATGGCGATAAGCATCATTGATCTCTTCCTAGAGCGGATAGGCCATATCATGCGTGAGTTCCTGCAGTTTTGGAGATTTTTCCATTTCCTCAGTGCTGCGCGGTCAAAGTGATCCCTGCATTTTAGCCTACACGTACCTAAGGGGATGCCTACTGGTTCCTTATAAGCGTGGCTCTCTTGGCCCCCACTATCTCTACAGGTAATAGGTCGAGTATGAAGTCTAGGGCGTCTGTCGGTGTGGTAAGTAGGCTGCCTGTAATGCAGACTTCCGCCATCCTTTGCGTTTTCCTAAGTCTCTCTCTACATGTGGAGCTTGTGAGAGCAGGCCACCAGACTACCACCCCATTTAAAGGATGGGTTTTATGGCAGCTGTGTAAAACCATCTGACTATCTTTGGGGACATTCCCCATTTGAGGCCAATGGCTTTTCGGCATTTATAGAGCGCGATTGCTGCCTTGTTACCTCTATCCATAGTGTTTGACTTCCTGTCCAGTTTCGTGTCTAGCGTTATCCCTATGTACTTGGCGCTACCGCTAAGAGAGTGTTTCTCCTGATAGTTTTAGAAGTCTTAAATTTGATATTTTGTACTTCCTAGTGAAGAGGAAAAACTCGGTTTTGGATGTGTTTACACCTAGTCCATTCTTAACTGCCCATGTTGAAAGAACCCTAAGTTTTTCCATCACGCGGTCGCATAGATTCTGGGGAAATTTTCCAAAAATGGCAATTGCGGCAATATTCGCATAAGCAATAACTTAGCAACCACCACCTTCTAGGGATCGTCGACCGCCACGTAGGGATCGATTAACCACCACGTTCCACAGTAGGGGTGAGAGTACACCTCCTTGCGGAGTGTCTCTTCTGACGTATCTTTGAATAGATTCTCCTCCTAATGTCGCCTCAACAGTCCTGTTTACTAATATCTGCTTTATAAGGCGTACGGATTGATCGTCTATTCCTAGTCTCGTCAGCGCATTGATTATCGAGCAGAATGTTGTTGAACGCGCCTTCTGTGTCTAGAAAAGCAATGAGTGCGTATTCCTTGTCAGTAAGTGTCTTCTCGACGAAAGTAGTGATCTCGTGGAGTGCCGTCTCCGTGGATCGGCCCTTCCTATTCTCATGCTGTGATCCCGAGATATCATCTGGGTTGATGGTAAGATTAATGTGTTGGCTGATTAGTCTCTCCATTCTCTTGAGGAGGAAGGATGACAGGCTTCTAGGTCTGAAGTCCTTAGGGGTGTAGTGAGATGGTTTTCCCGTTTTGGGTATGAACACGACCTTCGTCCGCAACCACATTGCGGGTACGATGCCTATTCTGAAAGTTGCTGAGAAAGCTTTCCTGACCCATGACCTAAGATTGGATCCGGCTTTGATAAGTTGTGCCGGGACAATGCCATCTGGGCCTGGGGATTTGAAAGGCTTGAAGCTGTTTTGGGATCTCTATGGCTACGGCTACGTGGTCTTCATTACTAAAACTGGGTAGCAAAAAGAGGTTAAGGTTCTTTTTTGCGAG
This sequence comes from Drosophila bipectinata, assembly GCF_030179905.1. NCBI lineage: Eukaryota > Metazoa > Arthropoda > Insecta > Diptera > Drosophilidae > Drosophila > Drosophila bipectinata. The sequence continues at coordinate 9,064,747 of NC_091735.1, read as the reverse complement.
GATGAAGGTTTGCCTTTTACCTGTTGTATCGTCTTTGCAGAGCCTATACTCCGACGCCCCCAACCCAATAATCCTGTCTCCAAGGATCCAGGGTTCCTGGATGAGGGCCACATCAGCCCAACTCTTGGCGAGGTGGAGTAGAAGGGCAGCTGACGCCGCTTTACTGTGGTGGAAGTTTATCTGCAATATTGTCAGGGACATTCTTACGATTCTCCAACACAGTAACTTCTGCCTCTGTCAACAGAGAGTCCTCCTCCATTCCAACGTCTGTAAGTTCCCTTGCCAAGTCGCTCTCCTCTGAGGTGTTCCCTTCCAAGAAGGGTCGAATTGCACATCCAAAGTATTTTCAGGATGGTTTTAGGTTCGGCTGGCTTATCTGTGAGCCATAATCGTGCCCTCGGTTTATTTTGGATCTTCTCCCAGTCAACCGCCACCATCTTTGCTCCGGGGTAGATCTCCCCAAGCGATGCTGCCATTCGCTTGTAAGTCTCTACCGATCGCGCGTCTTGGCAGGCAATTACCGTGACGCTACCCTGGTGGGGGCCCTCCGCCCTGTAGCAACTCCTCCACGAAGCCCCCAGCCAACTTGTTAACCACTCGTCGCCGAAGGTCCTTGGGGATGAGCCCATCTTTGAATCCCTTGTCCAGGACTCCAATAAGAGTTCTTCCCATCGTGACTTCGGCGAACGAGCGGTTGGACGGCTGCGGATGGGCCTTCCACTTTATTGGCTTGGAGGACTCCTCCCTCCTTAGATCTCTGCTTTTTCGCGCTATGCGCGATCTCCTTGGCAGGATCTGACCCAGCCAGTTTCATCGGCTCTAGCCTCACACCTGCCGTTTCCGGTGTGAAGTCGGGCAGGACCTCCCTTGCCCACTTAAAATTCTCAGCTGCTCTCCTCCTATCTTTATAAGAGCCCTTCCGGTGCGTTGAGTGAGACGCACTCGGACCAGGGTTCGCCTTAGGGGCCCCGCCGGTTGGTTTAGAGGTTGACCCTGGGGTCTTCCTCACCACGCCGTTCGGTGGCCCCATGACTAGCCCCGCTTTGGAAGAAGATGCCTTGGCAACCTCCACCGCACTGGCGCGTCCCGCCTCCAGATGTGGCCCTCTGGAACTGTGGGATTAGCTTGCGTAAAAACAGATAGACGGACAGCTACTCATGGTATATATATATTAAATATATAAAATGTATGTATAGGTAGGTATGTAGGTAGGTATATATAATTAAATTTACATAATGATACAACAAAGGAGCCTTAATTTTATTGGAAATATTATCAGGTATTTGCAGAACATTGTGTTGCGGCAGCTCGCGGTCCCATCCATATCTACGAATGAAGGCTACGAGTCTGCGTGGAGCGATCTCCGCGAGGTCTGTTAGGTCCGTGAGTTCTGCTGCACCCAAGAATTTTAGTCGGATGCGCCCCAGCGCAGGGCATTAACACAGGAAGTGTGCGACTGTCTCTTCCTCTTCTACATCGCCACAGCTCCTGCAGTAATCATACTGTGGCACCGCTAGTCTAGCCGCGTGTGCTGCTATTAACCAATGTTCCGTGATGGCCTTGACCACCAGACTACAGTCCTGCCGATTGATGGCGATAAGCATCATTGATCTCTTCCTAGAGCGGATAGGCCATATCATGCGTGAGTTCCTGCAGTTTTGGAGATTTTTCCATTTCCTCAGTGCTGCGCGGTCAAAGTGATCCCTGCATTTTAGCCTACACGTACCTAAGGGGATGCCTACTGGTTCCTTATAAGCGTGGCTCTCTTGGCCCCCACTATCTCTACAGGTAATAGGTCGAGTATGAAGTCTAGGGCGTCTGTCGGTGTGGTAAGTAGGCTGCCTGTAATGCAGACTTCCGCCATCCTTTGCGTTTTCCTAAGTCTCTCTCTACATGTGGAGCTTGTGAGAGCAGGCCACCAGACTACCACCCCATAGAAAAGGATGGGTTTTATGGCAGCTGTGTAAAACCATCTGACTATCTTTGGGGACATTCCCCATTTGAGGCCAATGGCTTTTCGGCATTTATAGAGCGCGATTGCTGCCTTGTTACCTCTATCCATAGTGTTTGACTTCCTGTCCAGTTTCGTGTCTAGCGTTATCCCTATGTACTTGGCGCTACCGCTAAGGGAGTGTTTCTCCTGATAGTTTTAGAAGTCTTAAATTTGATATTTTGTACTTCCTAGTGAAGAGGAAAAACTCGGTTTTGGATGTGTTCACACCTAGTCCATTCTTAACTGCCCATGTTGAAAGAACCCTAAGTTTTTCCATCACGCGGTCGCATAGATTCTGGGGAAATTTTCCAAAAATGGCAATTGCGGCAATATTCGCATAAGCAATAACTTTGCAACCACCACCTTCTAGGGATCGTCGACCGCCACGTAGGGATCGATTAACCACCACGTTCCACAGTAGGGGTAAGAGTACACCTCCTTGCGGAGTGCCTCTTCTGACGTATCTTTGAATAGATTCTCCTCCTAATGTCGCCTCAACAGTCCTGTTTACTAATATCTGCTTTATAAGGCGTACGGATGGATCGTCTATTCCTAGTCTCGTCAGCGCATTGATTATCGAGCAGAATGTTGTTGAACGCGCCTTCTGTGTCTAGAAAAGCAATGAGTGCGTATTCCTTGTCAGTAAGTGTCTTCTCGACGAAAGTAGTGATCTCGTGGAGTGCCGTCTCCGTGGATCGGCCCTTCCTATTCGCATGCTGTGATCCCGAGATATCATCTGGGTTGATGGTAAGATTAATGTGTTGGCTGATTAGTCTCTCCATTCTCTTGAGGAGGAAGGATGACAGGCTTCTAGGTCTGAAGTCCTTAGGGGTGTAGTGAGATGGTTTTCCCGTTTTGGGTATGAACACGACCTTCGTCCGCAACCACATTGCGGGTACGATGCCTGTCGGGTCAAGCAGCAAGCAACTAATTTAAACACAACAATTAATAAGTAACTGATGTTTTGCTGGTCGCAAGCCGACTCTCTTTCGGCCGCTCGGCTTTGCTACTTCGGCGCTTATGGTTAGCGAGCATCCGCTCAGCCTATTCTGCAAGGTTGGCGCCACTCTCGTTCGTACTTTTACTGCGCTCGCATCCTAAATTGGATTTCAAATATTGTACATAAATCCTAATTTCATATGCGGCCCGAATAAAGTTTATAAAGTTCAATTTAAATACAAAATCATTTTTTATTTACGGCATCGAAAACTCTCGATGACCAAACATTGGTGAACCCCGACGTGATCGTTAATATATTTATATACACATAAACAAATTACTAAAACAAAAACAAAACAATTCTGTAAACAGTGTTATGTGAAATTATCATTATCAAATTATCATACGTGTCTAATAAGTTTATTTACAATAATAAACAAATTATAATATATTATTATATTATACATACATACAGGCATAAACATAAACGTTAGTTCACAAGCACACATACATATTTACGATCCACAACGAAAGTGCATTTGCCCGCGCATAGACTTCATACAAACATACGATCCACAACGCAAGTGCATTCGCCCGCGCATAGACTTCTAGCTTCATATATATATACATTCCACAATTCCGCTACGGTTCTGAGCGCACAGTGGGACAGATCGTGTTCGCCGCGAGCAAATAAAATTTATTTCGGTTGTTCGGAACTCAATATAATAAATCATGAACTCCAGCGGCGCCGTCACAGGAGCACCCACTCCAACCCGGAGTGCAATTTTAAAGTGCAAGGCCCTGGGTGTTCTCCAGGACTTACAGAGGATCCAAGGAGCTCTTCAGCCTATTTCAAAGGTGGACGATGCCATGCTACACGTGCGACATGGTCAGATAGCCACCATGTTCAGCGACTTCAAGGCCATCCACGGGGAGCTTGAGGATTTGGACATTTTGCAGATCAGCAGTGACCTTCGATGGACTGTTTCGGAGCTCGTAGCGACGATGCAGGCGGAAATTGAGCACGAGACGACCCTTCGCTCATCTCGAATTGCTGCCCACTCCACCCTTGCCAACGGAATGTCCACCATGCAGGCTGACCCAGGGTTAGGTCAAAGTTTTCAAGTGCTGCCTCCTTTGCCGCTCCCTACGTTCAGCGGTGGATACTCGGAATGGGCTGAATTTTACTCGATCTTCTCTACCATAGTCGGCAGCAATCCTCGTATTAGTAAGGTGGAAAAGTTGCAAAGGTTGCGATCTTGCCTTCGGGAGTCCGCTTTCGAAGCAGTTCGTTCCTTGGAAGTCTCCGACGAGAACTATGATGTTGCGCTGAATTTATTGGAGAAACGATTTAATAACCGTCGCTTAATATTTCAGGCACACGTGAACGAGATTCTGGGCCTCAGTCTGTTGGAAAGTGGCTCAATAGCAGCACTTCGAAGTCTTTCGGACAAATTTAATGCCCATATGCGAGCCTTAAAGAATTTGGGTACTTCAGTTCAGATCGCCAGCTGCATCATCGTCCAAGTTCTGCTTCAAAGGTTGGACCCAGCTACCCAGGCCAAGTGGGAGGAGAGTCAAAACTCCTCAGGTTCAGACGCCATCCCTACTTGGGAGTCGATGGCCGAATTTTTGGAGCAGCGGTGTAGGACGCTGGAGGCTATGGACGTGGCCATGGCTGCATACGCCCCGGACGCTCATGTGGGAAGGCGTCGAGGTGCAAATAATGGTAGATCATCCTTTATTGTTACTAATTCGCTTCCCTCTACCTGTGCTCTATGCGGTGGATGGTCCCATATAATGTCTGCATGCCCCCGATTTCTATCAATGCCCCCTGAGATTCGCCTTGGTGAGGCCAGGCGACTCGGTCTTTGTCGGAAGTGTCTGCAAACGGGCCATCACATGCGTGAGTGCCTCGCTGCTAGTTGTCGCAGTTGTGGAAGGAGGCATCACAGCCTGCTGCATTTCCTGGAGCCGCCGGCATCTAGCGGCCAGCCTTTGGTTGGTCCTCCCACGTCAGCCATAGCCGAGGTCGCCGAGCCTGCAGCCTCTTCGCCGTCCACTGCTAATGCACTAGTTGCTCAAGGTCACAGCGGCGATATATCGTTGCTTGCTACAGCGAACATTTTTGTTCGTAGTCCCGCTGGATCCCTTGTTCCATGCCGAGCTTTGTTGGATTCTGGATCTCAGGTGCACGTGATCACTTCCCGGCTGGCAAGTCAGCTGCAGCTCCGGAGGTACAAGTCACTCATGGCGGTGTCTGGTATTGGAGATACCGGCTTTGCGACAGATGGATTCTCTGTTGATGTTCTCCTACGTTCCCACTGTTCCGAGTACTCGGCCCTGGTTAACGCCGTCATCGCCGCCAATATCACGGACCTGCAGCCTAGCTTCAGTTTGGATGTCTCCAGCTGGAATATTCCTGGCAATCTTTCTTTGGCTGATCCTGAATTTTTCCGCCCACAGCGCATCGACCTTCTTATCGGAGCCAGTCTGTTTTATGAGCTGTTGTGTGTTGGGCAAATTAAGCTCTCAGCCGGCCTGCCATTGCTGCAGAAAACTCAACTTGGATGGGTCGTGTGTGGAGGCGGTTCACATGTCCAGAGAAGATCACTCGTTTCCACTGCCCACAAGGATGTTGCGGAGAGCGCAACAATGCTGGATGATCAGCTGGATTCTTTGCTCCGCCGGTTTTGGGAAATCGAAGACTGCTCCGAGCCTATTGTGAAGCGGACGAAGGAAGAGCTAGATTGCGATGCGCATTTCGTGCAACATGTTGCTCGGCTGGATTCCGGCGCTTACGCGGTGCGGCTTCCGTTAAAATGCGGCTCTAAGCTGCTGGGAGAGTCGTACCCCCAAGCCGTTCGACGATTTCTTTCCCTCGAAAGGAAGCTCTGTCGCCGTCCTCAATTAAAGGAGCAATATGCTGCCTTCATAAAGGAGTATCTGGAGTTGGGTCACATGTCTCCAGTCCCTTCTGATGCGAGCGTCACTGGCCAATACTTTCTTCCACACCATTGTGTTTTAAAGGAGGACAGTTCAACAACCAAGCTCAGGGTTGTCTTTGATGGATCTGCTGTCACAACATCTGGATATTCATTGAATGACGTTTTGATGTCTGGCCCAGTTATTCAGCCAAAGTTACTGCATATTCTGTTAAGGTTCCGATGCCATCGGGTGGCCATTACTGGAGATATTTGTAAAATGTATCGTTGCGTCAGGGTTTTTCCTGAGGACAGCTATCTTCAGTGTATTCTTTGGCGGGATTCCACCCAGGATGAGTTACAGGTTTTTAAGCTGGACACGGTCACCTACGGAACGAAGCCTGCCTCATTTTTAGCAGTTCGGACAATGCATCAGTTGGCAGATGATGAGCAAATAATGTTTCCAAAGGGGGCCGAAATTCTGCGTCGCGACTTTTATGTGGATGATCTGCTTTCCGGAGGCGACTCTATAGATGAAGCTATTAGCATAATGCAGCAAACATCCGCGATCCTTGCCAAAGGCCATTTTCGGTTAAGGAAGTGGTGCTCCAATGTTGCTGACGTTCTGGATAAGGTGCCTGAAGAAGATCGGGAGTCTTTCCTAAAGTTTGATGATGGTAGCAACTTCACAAAGACACTGGGTCTTGCTTGGGATCCTGCAACTGATCGCTTGCTATTTTCTTTTGAAGGGATTCAGTCAATCTCAAAGCCCACTAGGCGCATTGTGCTTTCTTCAGTCGCTCGGCTTTATGACCCCTTAGGCCTTGTTGGTCCTGTAATTTCAAAGGCAAAGATCTTTCTTCAGAAGCTGTGCCGTGAGAAGTTGTCCTGGGATGAAAGTCTTCCTCAAGCTCTTCACTGCGACTGGAATATGATTTGTAGCAGCTTTGGTAGTACGCAGCGCGCCGAATTCCCTAGATGGGTGCTGACATCGAAATCCGAGGTGAAGGTCCATGGATTCTGTGATGCCAGCATTGAGGCGTATGGAGCATGCGTTTATGTCGTGTCCAAGGGCGCAGGATCTGCAAGCTATTTACTCTGTTCGAAGTCCCGCGTTGCGCCGTTAAAGACTGTTACGGTGCCTAAGCTGGAGTTATCGGGAGCCGAGTTGTTGGCTCGACTTATGTCGGAAGTAGAGCAGCTGAAGGTCTACGTTGGAAAGTATTTTTGCTGGTGCGATTCTGCTGTGGCTCTGTCTTGGATTCGAGAAGAACCCTCTCGGTTTAATGTTTTCGTCGCCAATCGAGTTTCGACCATTCAGAATCTAACTAGAGAAATGGAGTGGCGGTATGTTCCCACTTCTTTGAACCCAGCAGATATCCTGTCGCGTGGTGCTTTTCCCAATGAATTGGTTGAGAATAAGCTGTGGTCTCATGGTCCTCCGTTTCTCGTTGGATCCCAAGAGACGTGGCCGACCGCGGTCCCATCTGAGAGATCAACCCTGGAGTTACGTGCAAGGGTCCTGCTCATTCAGTCTCCGTACGTGGATATAACAGCGGTTTCTAAGTACGCTAATTCGTTTCCAGCACTGCAGAGGGTATTCGCTTACGTATACAAGTTTTCTCAACGAATTCACCACAACGGTGTTACGGCTAGCGATATAAAATCTGGAACACAGCTGTTATTGCGGCTAGTGCAACGTGTGCATTTTTGGGAGGAAATAAAGGCTCTTCAAAATGGAAAAGACATAGCGGTATCCAGTGCCCTTGCCTCATCCTCTCCCTTCTTGGACAAATTTGGACTGTTGCGCGTAGACGGTCGGCTAAAAAATTCGTCGTTGGATTTTGATAAACAGCATCCAATTATACTTCCAAGAAGCCATCCAGTTACGCGGGCTATAATTGTTGACTTCCATGAGCGAAATTTACATACGGGACCTCGCGCACTGTTGGCAATTATTCGGTCCCAATATTGGCCAATTGGGGGGAGAAAAACCGTGACGAAGGCATTACACAAATGCATCCGATGCTTCCGGACTAAGCCTCGGCTGTTGCAGCACATTATGGCTGATCTCCCGGAGGAAAGAGTTAGCGGCTCCCAGGTCTTCGGAGTCACTGGTGTGGATTTTTGTGGACCGTTCTATTATAAGCCGGAAGTGCGTAATAAGGCTCCAGTAAAATGTTACATTAGCATGTTCATTTGTTTCGCTACCAAAGCCGTCCATCTGGAGCTTGTAAGGGATCTATCCACAATGTCTTTTTTGCAGGCTTTGAAGCGTTTTATATGCACCCGCCGAAGTCCTCAACATATTTGGTCTGACAACGCAACCAACTTTGTTGGAGCCAAAAACGAGCTAAAGGAGCTGCGCCGATTATTTCTAAGCGAAGAGCATCAACGGTCACTGCTGGAGTTTTGCTCTATGGAGTCCATCGAATGGCATTTTATTCCTCCTCGATCTCCGCATTTCGGTGGTCTGTGGGAAGCGGCTGTTAAAACCGCCAAGCACCATTTTTACCGAGCTGTCGGATCTGCAGTTCTGGGATTCGAGGAGTTGCGAACGCTGCTGTGCCATATTGGGGCTGTTATAAATTCACGACCCTTATTGTCTCTTTCAGAAAATCCTGCAGACCTTGATGTTTTGACCCCGGCTCATTTTTTAACTGGTGGTCCGTCAGTCAGCTTTATCGAGCCTGATGTCACAAAGCTGAACTTCAACCGGTTGGACAGCTGGCAGCGCGTGTCTTTCCTGCAGCAGTCTTTCTGGTCCCGATGGAAGGAGGAGTACCTAAGTCTTCTCCAGCAGCGCTCCAAATGGCGCGCCTCCGGTCCTGCCTTGGCCCCAAACGATGTGGTGCTAGTAAAGGACGAGAATCTACCTCCGATGAAATGGCCGCTTGCGAGAATAATGGAGTTAATCCCTGGTCGGGATGGTATCTTTCGAGTGGCGGTGATAAAAACCTCATCTGGAATTACCAAGCGAGCAGTGACTAAGCTGTGCCTTTTGCCCCTTAAGGATGAAGTTGGAGTAGAAGCCCCAACTGGGGGGAGAATGTCGGGTCAAGCAGCAAGCAACTAATTTAAACACAACAATTAATAAGTAACTGATGTTTTGCTGGTCGCAAGCCGACTCTCTTTCGGCCGCTCGGCTTTGCTACTTCGGCGCTTATGGTTAGCGAGCATCCGCTCAGCCTATTCTGCAAGGTTGGCGCCACTCTCGTTCGTACTTTTACTGCGCTCGCATCCTAAATTGGATTTCAAATATTGTACATAAATCCTAATTTCATATGCGGCCCGAATAAAGTTTATAAAGTTCAATTTAAATACAAAATCATTTTTTATTTACGGCATCGAAAACTCTCGATGACCAAACAATGCCTATTCTGAAAGTTGCTGAGAAAGCTTTCCTGACCCATGACCTAAGATTGGATCCGGCTTTGATAAGTTGTGCCGGGACAATGCCATCTGGGCCTGGGGATTTGAAAGGCTTGAAGCTGTTTTGGGATCTCTATGGCTACGGCTACGTGGTCTTCATTACTAAAACTGGGTAGCAAAAAGAGGTTAAGGTTCTTTTTTGCGAGGATGAAGGTTTGCCTTTTACCTGTTGTATCGTCTTTGCAGAGCCTATACTCCGACGCCCCCAACCCAATAATCCTGTCTCCAAGGATCCAGGGTTCCTGGATGAGGGCCACATCAGCCCAACTCTTGGCGAGGTGGAGTAGAAGGGCCGCTGACGCCGCTTTACTGTGGTGGAAGTTTATCTGCAATATTGTCAGGGACATTCTTACGATTCTCCAACACAGTAACTTCTGCCTCTGTCAACAGAGAGTCCTCCTCCATTCCAACGTCTGTAAGTTCCCTTGCCAAGTCGCTCTCCTCTGAGGTGTTCCCTTCCGCTGGCTTATCTGGGTGTTTTAGGGTCGGCTTGCTTATCTGTGAGCCATAATCGTGCCCTCGGTTTATTTTGGATCTTCTCCCAGTCAACCGCCACCATCTTTGCTCCGGGGTAGATCTCCCCAAGCGATGCTGCCATTCGCTTGTAAGTCTCTACCGATCGCGCGTCTTGGCAGGCAATTACCGTGACGCTACCCTGGTGGGGGCCCTCCGCCCTGTAGCAACTCCTCCACGAAGTACCCAGCCAACTTGTTAACCACTCGTCGCCGAAGGTCCTTGGGGATGAGCCCATCTTTGAATCCCTTGTCCAGGACTCCAATAAGAGTTCTTCCCATCGTGACTTCGGCGAACGAGCGGTTGGACGGCTGCGGCTGGGCCTTCCACTTTATTGGCTTGGACGACTCCCTCCTTCGATCTCTGCTTTTTCGCGCTATGCGCGATCTCCTTGGCAGGATCTGACCCAGCCAGTTTCATCGGCTCTAGCCTCACACCTGCCGTTTCCGGTGTGAAGTCGGGCAGGACCTCCCTTGCCCACTTAAAATTCTCAGCTGCTCTCCTCCTATCTTTATAAGAGCCCTTCCGCTGCGTTGAGTGAGACGCACTCGGACCAGGGTTGCCTTAGGGGCCCCGCCGGTTAGCCCCGCTTTGGAAGAAGATGCCTTGGCAACCTCCACCGCACCGGCGCGTCCCGCCTCCAGATGTGGCCCTCTGGAACTGTGGGATTAGCTTGCGTAAAAACAGATAGCCGGACAGCTACTCATGGTATATATATATTAAATATATAAAATGTATATATAGGTATATATAATTAAATTTACATAATGATACAACAAAGGAGCCTTAATTTTATTGGAAATATTATCAGGTATTTGCAGAACATTGTGTTGCTTCGTTTAATGAGTGCTTTAAGGGAACAGCAGCATTTCCATGAACATCTGTTGTGACGATCGTGTAGCAAGAACCACATAGCCTTACTGGATTAAAAAGCTTTTCGAATGGTAAGGGCGCCCAATATTCCGAACAGTCAGCACAAAAAATTTCTCCACAGGATCTGTAAGAGTCAAAAAGGTCGCAAAATAATTTTGGTTTGTTTCTGAAATAAATATTTAAGAGAATAAAAAAACTTAAAAAGCGGTAAAACGCTAATCTCAAAAAAAAATATTAAAGTATTTATAAAAATAATCCAATGGTTTAAATAGATTATAAATTTAATTGTTTGTTTCATTGTATTGTTCATTGTATTCAATCCATTGAAAACAAATATATTTTTCATTGTATTAATCATTGTATTCCATTTTTCATTGTATTAGTATTCTGTAATATTGTATATATTTAGTTATAGCTAAAGCAGTTTTATCTGTCCGGTTCGTTATCGCGGTCGGGTTCATTAGCCCCTCTTGAGCTTTGAGTCTCGCCCGGGCGTTCTTCGTATATGCGACATAAGCTCCCTGTTCCTATTTAATTATTTTGGCCATGGTGTGCAACCCTAAATTCTAAACCATTTTACCGCTATTTTTTGGGAGCTTGAGGCATATCGCGCCCTTCGGACTACCGCCATGTCCCCACTCCCGCTCCGCGAATGTAACATAATAAAGACGTAAATTAATAGACGGCAGTGATTATTTTAATGGAAAAGGGAAACTTGCCGACTACCAAAAAACGCTCAGGAACGCAGCATTGGCGACCCCGACATGGTGACAGGTCCTGACATAGGACATGATTGTCAGGCATAGTATCGGCTTTCACAAATTATTGGAAAGTTTTTCCAGTAACGTAACCAATTGTGAGTTCGCCTGCATTTAGGTTATATTCGGGTGCCGGTATAACTAATTCTGCCGCAGTTGCTTGTGCTTCTTATCTCGGCACTCTTCTTCGTCGTTGACGGTGCTTCTCGATCATCTTGGAAAAGCTGAAGCTTTTGGGGCGAACGGCCGATGAAGGTCATGTGCAACTTAAGGAGCTGCAAAATGTGTTTTATAACGCAGCTCATATGGTGAGTGTGGTTGTGTTTCCCCTATTTGTTTGCTGGACCGTGCAAATAAATTCAATTTGATTATTTTTTTTTGATTTTGATCTTTTGTCAGAGGTATGCCAATTTGAAACTGCACCGCTAAATTAGCTTTTGAGACTGCACGTAGTGTCGCTTAAAACAGCTGACCTTAACAGCTGTCATTTTAACCCTAAACTGTTAAGTAAACATTTTAGTTATGTAACATAGCAATTTGATCATTTCTTAACATTGTAACATTGAAAAAACGGAAATTTACATACTCGCGAAAAATGAGTTTTGACCACGGAAACAGGTAAAATTCCACATAGTGGGTTGGTCTCTCAAATTCCATGCCTTGTCCTAAGCTCGACAGGAGGTAGTTTCGTCGCGGATTCTTTAAGCCGCGCCATCTTCGGCCATGTCGTATCGATCGTTGACTACTGCTTACCGAAAGTAAGTTAGCCCTGGAGGCACGGTACCGCGCGCTAGATTGCCGGATCGCGCCATCGCAAACATTCACTGTGACTGCACGGATTCAGCCTGCAGATTCAGAGCTGCAGGAGATGACCTATATACCATACATGCCCCCATGCCCAATAGATTTTCCAAATAACCCAAATATTCCAAATAACTTTTAATTGTGCAATTCGGATTCTAAATGACTTTTAATATGGTTCACATGCTCCTTTAAAAAGGCCAGCATACCATACGCTTTAGGCAGTCTACGTGACCAGAAAATTTAAATTTGCTGTCGAATAAGACACCTAAATCTAAAACCTCCTCTTTACCTGTCAATCTAAAATCAAGATAGATATCAAGATTCGGCTTACTGTAGCAGGTAAACAGACACTACGAAAGGTTTAATGGGAGAAGATTACGGGAGCATCATGAGAAAACTCTGGATGTATCCTTCTGTAACAAGCAACTGTGACTGATATAACAAATTCACTTATAAATTTTAAGGTCATCCGCATACATCAGTAGGCAAGGCAAAAGAATGAAGAGATTTTATTAGTAAAGATAATAAATAGGAGAGGTTCCAGAGAGCTGCATTGTGGAAGACCAGAGGAGGCTACAAAGGGACTTGAGATAGCGTCACAATAGGAACGTGGCATGTTCGGTCTGTCAGATACGACTCGAACCAACTTAATAAGGAGGAATGACTATGCCAGAAGCGCAGAATGACAAACTTTGTCAAAGGATTTGGAAAAGTCAGTGTAAATGGCATCAACCTGAAAGCGGTTCTCAATGTCTTCAATGCAAACCGCTAAATTTGTTGTAGGCAAAAAACCTTGCTTGGAGATATAAAATTACGAGTCAGAAAATAAATTCTGTGAAACATAAGGGTTACAAAAATGTTTCAAAATGTTGATACCTTCGCTTTTTATTTCTTTGACTCGAAAAACGGGGTTTGAAATTGGCACATATTATAACTCGAACAACTTTTTAATATTTTTTATGGAATTTTGATAGTTCTTTGATAAAATTTTGAGTTTTCGTTTCTCTAGCTTGCACTGATTTAGATTTAACGATTTTTTCCCCTCCTTAAGTTTAAATCAGTGGTCGGCACGGCCCTATCCCGAGGGCATCGGAAATTTCTCTGCCCGAGCTCTGCCACACACACACAGTATAAATGTGCGAAACGTCATGCTCACAGCCTACTTTCTGTTATTCGTTACTAATACTAATGCGTTAAAATCAAATCAATGTATTGGGGTGCCGACCACTGGTTTAAATTTACACCTATGACCGTCACCTTTTATGTTTTTATGAAACAAAACTTTGTGCATTAATTTTATATATATGCATAACAATATACCCAAATTTAATACATTTACCGTATTTTCTGGTAAAAAAAATGGTAAACAAGAAAAGAACGGTAGGTTGATATGACCGGATATATATCGCAAGTATCGGATATAGTTGGCCAATCTATATGGCAATTTCATTATAAAGCCAATTTCTTAAAATAAAAATATGAAAAATGTCCCAAACTTCTACTTTCAAAAATACCAAAGTTACAGTTACATAGCGTGTGTCAGCGATGTTTGTTCCGAAATTGCTGAATTTTGACCAAAAGAACCGTCGCATGAGCATCGCACCGTATGGAAAGTGCTTTGATGATTGGAAACGATAAAGCGCTAAAGATGATTGGAAAACCGTTGGAATAAGTGTATTGTGTCTGAGGGGGAAAACTTTGAAGGGGACAACATAAATATTGATAAATAAATTAATAGTTTTTCTTGAATATACAAAGTCACCTTACGTTTTGAACACACCTCGTATTCTTAAGTAGGGGTCGACATATACCTTATAGGGTCGGAGATGTCTCCTTTCCTGCACTTTTGAGTAAAATTATAATACCCTCTGCAAGGGTATAACAAGAAAGGAACTTTGGTTGATATACCCTTTTACTTAAATGAAACTGTATATGTTATTTTACACTTCGTAAAACATCAACTTAGTCAAACTATCACCTTTTTTAATCTTTCGAATTAATCAGATTTAATTATTTTTGGACTTTGGTGAACGTTGATAGATAGCATGCAGAGCGACTCAGGGTCCTGAGACCAAACGATAAAGCGCTAGGGTCCAACGTTCTGGCACAGACACTGGTGATGTTTTCCATATGCGCATGATAGGTAGTATATGCGCTGTTTGGAGGAATATACGACGCAATGATGACGAACGACCTTAGATGCCCTGGATTAAAACGGAAAGCTGATCTAGTAAAGGGTTGGCCACCGAAATAGTGATATAGCCTGAAGAAATCAAGGGATAGCGATAATCACACCACCCCCTCGCACACACTAGGTACTGGATGCATCTGGATCTTTTCGAAATACTTGGTACAAGTTAGACTCAAAGAACTCAGAGGAGCTAACGTTATTATTGAGCAACGTTTCTACAAGGATGATTATATAAAAATCGCAGGCTGAAAAATTCAGGAATACCATTCGGAACTTGATGCTCATTTCCAATATATTTTGGAACAGAACTTATAAGCTTGTATTTGAGTCAGAGGAATAATTATAGCTACGGTCCAAACTGAGAATACGACAGCTAGGCGGTAGTGATGAAAGTGCACTCCTGGTACTGGTGCATGTGGAGGCATATCCAATACGCATCGCATGCAAGATAGCCGACGAGGATACATAGATCTTTCCATTAGACCAGAGGTCGGCACGGCCCTATCTCGGGGGCATAGGAAATTTCTCTGCCCGAGCTCTGCCACACACACACAGTATAAATGTGTGAAACGTCATGCTCACAGCCTACTTTCTGCTATTCGTTACTAACACTAATGCGGTAAAATCATATCAATGTATTGGGGTGCCGACCACTGCATTAGACTAAACAGTAGGCCTGCGAATGTCCAGTTGCAAAGCAAATCCAGTGCCAGGTCGAAACATAGATCATTCATAATCTGCCACATCCACGCGCACATCCAATAATCCTCTCTCACGTCCACAAGCTAAATAAACATCTTCATTCACATCATCACGAGCGGGTGGCCCACCGAAAAGAGATAAGAAAATAAGCAGTGAGGCGCTGCCAACGTCTCGATTACCATCCTCTTGTTGTTGCTGGACATCCACACGTGAAAATAAGATGTAAACAACTCGCCTTGAAAATAGTTTTTGTTGTTGGAGCATATCGATCTGGAATCAGAGTAAATTATTGAAGGAATGAAAAAAGCGTAGACCGTTACCACTAACGCCAGCGTCCTTTTTTATTGATAGCGCAGCAAAGAGCAATCGTGGTGATAAATGGAAGTTTGTGAAGAGGAGAAAGTAACGGCGCCCATGGCGCCGCTTACTAGTTTTTTGAGGGATTCGCGTTTGTGGTAAAGGGAGAATAGCCGGGATTCCAATAACCTTAGCAGGCTCTCTATCCACAAACCGGCTGACTTTTACCGACATAGGCAAAAAGTCATCATTGACGACTGTAGGGACATGTTGCTCGGGACCCCCAATTTATCGTTAACGAACTTAAGGGCGTTGATGTTTGCATCTTTTTTGACCAGCCTAGCACAGGCTCCATGTTCAGCGTATCTGCGACAAATTTGCACAGTGCATCATGTTGGGTACCAGTCGCGAATTTACCAATATGAAGGTATTTTAAGGTGGAAAGATTTTAAACCTGAGCGCAGCTGGGTTCTTGTCCCAAAACGCACCTATTAGGGTGGATCCGCTTCTTCCTCCTAGTACTGGTAGGAATAGAGTGGGCAGCTATAATATGCGCCCCAGCCGAAGAGACCTCTGTCCTTATGTCCTTATGTCCTTATGTGTTAAAGTCACACACAGGCGGTGTGATAGGCACGGTGGCAGATCGATGCGCACCGAACGGCCTCACACCCACATAAGGGTTGCAGTAACTTCTGCACTACACTCGGTGCAAACAAGAGGCGATAAATGGGCAAAATAGTAAACGTCCGAACGCAAAGAAAGATAGATGCAGGCTTTACAAATAAAAGTCTTTTGAATATTTGTCAATTTGATTTTTCTCTTCGATTTTTTGTGTTGATCATCTGATTCTTCCTCTTGTTTTTTTTCTTTTACATTTTTTTCAACAAGCTGAAGCTGCGGTCCCCTTCGTTGGACGCGATTTCATCGTTTGTGTTAGCTGTACCACCCACCCAGGTTCCCATCTACAGTCTTAACGAAATTCTGCCCCAAATGCAGAAACATTAAAATCCCTGTTATGCTCAATAATAAATAGATGTTTTGTTTTTTTAATTCAGGATGCTTGTTATGATAATGGGAACAAATTATTTATATCAATATGACTTGAGGCTTTATAATAGAGGTGGAGAAACATCGATGTCATCGATGTTTTACCAGGCAACATCGATGTTTTTCCATCTCTAAAGCACTTCGAGGAAGATTGACGAATAACTTGTAAGTTGTAATAAAATGATATTATTCCATTATTTCATTATAAATTACTAACAGAATATTTTAAATTTAGTGATACTTGTTGGTGGTGTTGGCGTGAGTGCGGAGGCGATTAGACATGGACAGATTTTTGAAAAGTAAGTACTAAAAAGCCAAGTTTTTATCACAATTTTATGCACGTCCACATGCATACATACATACTTGCATTCATTTTTACCTTTGCATTAAACTGTGGTTGTACTTTTGAATTAATATGGCATATTTTTATAGGAACAACAAACGAGCAGCCACGATCGGATGAGGAGCCAAAGAGGAGGAAGCGTGATGTATCTATAGCTTGGGATCATTTGAAACAAGAAAGGAAAGCTAACTTCGGGCGGAGCCGAAATTTATATACCCTTGCAGTTAAAACCGAATATATATCGCAAACATCGGATATAGTTGGCCGATCCTTATGGGAATATATAATCCAATTTATTACAATACAAAGTCTAAAAAAAAAGTCCCAAACTTCTATTTTCAAAAATACGAAAGTTGATATTTCTACCAAATACCATTTCCGATCGTTCAGTTATATGGATGCTATAGGATATAATCCGCCGATCCTAATGAAATTTGGTAGGTCGAATTATTTTGTCAAAAATAGCTCTCACCTAAAATTTGAACTTTAAAAACACCAAAGTTATACCGTTTACGATCAAATAGTTATATGGCAGCTTTAGGATATAGTCGGCCGATCCGAGCCGTTCCGACTTATATACTGCGTGCAAAGGAAAGAAGGGTGTGTGCAAAGTTTCAAGACGATAGCTTTAAAACTGAGAGACTAGTTTGCGTAGAAACAGACAGACGGACAGACAGACGGACATGCTCATATCAACTCAGGAGGTGATCCTGATCAAGAATATATATACTTTATAGGGTCGGAGATGTCTCCTTCACTGCGTTGCACACTTTTGACCAAAATTATAATACCTGCAATTATAAAAAAATTATCTATTAAAAAAATTAAAATTAAAAATTAAAATTAAAAATTATATTATCTGCAAGGGCATAAAAAACAGTCGAGGAAACTCATGGAATTTGCAACTACTGAGGTAAGGCTATAAAGACAGCGGGCAACACCACAAATCTTATGGACCATTTAAAGCACGTTCATGGTGATCGCCTAAAAGTCGGAACTGGCCAAAAATCAACAGCAATGGAAACTTTTCTTGCAAAATCTCATGCATTTTACAATAGTGATTCCGCTCGAAAATGATCCTGGATAATAAGGTTATGAACATGATAGCAGTCGATGCTCAACATTTTTCATGCGTTGAGGACGAAGGTTTTAAAGAGCTCATGAATGAAATGGACCCGCGCTATAAGTTACCTAGTAGATATCACCTGCGCGATTTAGTTCTGCCAACCCAATATGATTTTCTAAGAAACAAGCTCTATTCCATTCTGATAGACATTGATTTTCTGGCCATTACGACGGACCTTTGGACTTTTTGAGCAAATGAAGGCTACATTACGATTACATGCCACTTTGTCTCAAAATAGCTTCAAGCTTGAATCTGCAGTTCTAGCAACAAGACAGCTCCTCGATGCAAGTAATCACAACGCAAGCAATATTTTCGAAACATTAAAGGCTGTGCTTGATGACTGGGGAGTTGGAAATAAGGTTGTTTGTGTTGTAACCGACAATGAGTCGACCATGTTAAAAGCATGTCGTTTGGAATATAAATACTTACCCTGTGTGGCTCACTCAATCAACCTTCTTGTTCAAGATCTCTAAAAAATTGCCAGATATCGATCCAATCCTTTCAAAATGTAAGTATATCGTTTCCTTTTTAAAAAAAAAGTCAGATTGATTACGCGAAATTCAAAGAAGCACAGGGTATAGGTCCCTACACTCTGCTGCAAGAAATGCCAACTCCCTGGAACAGCGCATTTGAAATGGTCAAGCGAATCCTTAAGACCAACGAGTGCATTACATTGGCTTTGGTATCTTCGCATAACTTTTCACCGCCCTTCTCTGAAGCAGAAGTCGACATTTTACAAGACATATCGGGATTGCTATCCCCCTTTGGAGACGCTACGATTTCTGTTTCATCAAATCAAAAAGTATCAGTTTCTTTAATTATACCAGTTATATGCGAAATGCATCATAAAATTAACAATATTAAATTGAAAACAGAAGAAGGCAAAACCAAAACTATCCCTTGCTTATTGGCAGGTAAGAAACTATTCAATGCTATATACAGCTGTGTTCACTAAAATAGCAGTGCAATAGCAACGAAGTAAAAGGACGGTAATTTTTGCATTTTCCTTTTCGTTTGTTCATCGCTTGATCATTATTTTTGTAAAATGGGATACGGAGATAGGAAAACTAAAAAAATTTCGTAAGATTTGCTTTTTATTTGCGTTTTCTGGGCATTTTTGTTCAAAATCACAAGTTTTTGGCTGTTCATTAAAATAGCAGTTTTTCATTTTGATCCCCAAAAAGCGCCGAAAACATTAAAAATTTGGTAAAAAGTAAGTTTTCTTAAGTTCATTTATTTAATTTAAATGAAAATACACAATAACCATGCAAAAATGTTGATTTTAGTGGGTAAAGGACACCACTGTTCAAAGGAAGAGAGGAATTTGATAGTTCAGCTTAGAAAGCAGGAAAAACCCTATAAAAAATCTAAAATACGGTACATTTTTCTGCCAAAATGGTATCCAATGCCATAAAATATGAGGGGAAATCCGAAACACGTGGGTCCAAACGAAAAACCACCGATATTGGGGGCCGAAGAAAGGTGCGTTTCAGCAAAGCGAATCCTTTTGCGTCTTCTATGGCTGTTAAAACGGTCCTGAAGTTAAGGATCAGCGTCGTCACCACTCGCCGTCGATTAGTAAATGAAAATATAAATACGCGAAGCCCACGAAAGGTGCCATTACTTGGTACAAGGCATATCCATGCTCGATTGGAGTTTGCCAAAAGCCATTTGAAGTGGCCAGTGACGAAATGGCGCAATATTCTTGGGATAAATGAGTCCAACCTGGACTTGTTTGGTGGGACAGGCTCAAGACAGTATGTCTGACGACCCTCAAACACTGAGAACCACCCAAACCCCACTTTTAAGACCGTTATGCACGGTGGCCCTAAAATATTGGTATGGGCTCGTTTTTCGTACAGTGGCATGGTCCCATACATATGATGAATGGGATCATGGACCAAGACGTCTATGTCGACATACTCAAAAAAGTAGTGCTTTCTTATGCACAGTGAGATATGTCCTTAAAATGGACGTTTCAGCAGGATAACGATCCAAAACATACCAGCAAATTGGCTAAGAGTTGGGTTAGTCAACCAAACATTGATGAAATGTCGTGGCCAGCACAGTCCCCGGATTTAAATCCGATTGAAAATTTATGGGGGGACATCAAGGGATATGTGGCAAAGAAATATCCGACTTCAAAACCGCAGCTTTGGCAATTTTTACAGGACGAGTGGGCCCAGATTCCCCTCAAGCGTTGCCAGGACTTGGTAGACTCCTTGCCACGTAGGTGTGAAGCTGTTATTGCCAATACGACAAAATATTAGTTTATATTTATAATTTCTGTTGTTTGTATTAAGTAATTTTCAAGATTAAATGAATTTTTTAGATTTTTTTGGTAACACTGCTATTTTAATGAACAGCACATTTTGTCGATGTTATTTTGTTATTGTCTATATTTTCAAAAAAAACGCAGTAATTAGACTGAAACAAATGTAAACATAATTAAAAATAAATATATTATGTGGATGTAAACCAAATTTGTCCCATTTTGGTGTTTATGCTACGATTTTTCGATCTTAAACATTTATGTCATGAGCACTGCTATTTTCATGAACACAGCTGTATATTTTCCTATTTTTTGTATAAAATATTGTATTTTAGATGACTACAGATGGTGACGCCTTTAAGACATTGGCTAAAAAATATTTCTGTGTACCAGCATCATCTTGTGAGTCTGAAAGATGTCCGCGAACATCGATGTTTCTCCACCTCTATGTTGACGGAAAAAAAAACGATAATGAATAAAGATGCGATAGTCAACTATTTAAAGTGACCGTGTTAATACAAATATTCACGTCCAGGTTATTTATAATTAGCTCCAGTAACATGATGTGAGAATTGTTAAGGAAGTTAAGATTTAAAAATTATCCTATAAATCTATATTAGCCATTTTAAGGGGTTATATACAGTTGTGATTGATTAAAAAATCGATTTTTTTTTTATTGCATATTCTTTAAGTATATTCTATTGGGAATACTCTCACAAAAATTCATAACGATCGGAGCATTAGAACCGAAGCTGTAGCTATTTATAGCGCACTACCTGCATATAAAACTTGAACAAACTTGAAACTTTAAACGCGATTATCTCAGAATCTTTTTTTTGGGAAATTACCTTTGCGGTGGACACGATTACTAAAAAACTACTAATCCGATCAACACTTATTTATTATGATATTAGCTAGTCCGTGAACGAGGGATTTTCAATTTTTGTGAAAACTATTTTTTTAAAGCACAAAAAACGAAAATCTTATACCTTGAAAAAGTACATTTTATGTTAAAAACGTCGCCATTTTTTTTTAATCAAAATTTTTAAAAATCCCTCGTTCACGGACTAGATAATACAATATACTAACTAAACTTTTTTGAATTTTGGATTTCGGATGAACCGTTTTCGAGAAATCTTGTCCACCGCAAGACACCATGAAAAAAAGACGATCCGGGAATTCGGCTATAACATTTTTGTTATGTAATATTTTTTTATGAAAAAATTTAATTAAGTACCCAGAAACATGTACTAAACAACGTCGGTAAAACATTTTTCATAAATATTTTCTATGGTGTCAAAAAAAAATCGATAAAAATCCATATTTTTGCGTGGTACAACTGTATATAACCCCTTAATGAAACTAGTTATTAAGCTGTAATTTTCATCTGATACTATTTTATCGTATTTGAGTAGTAGCGGGAAGTTCCTGCGAATATAATCGTATTTGGAACAACTTAAAATAATATGTGACATATTGTATTGAAATTGCAATCGCATTTGGGACTGTCATGAACTTTTAACTTGTATAGGGTGTATTTATCAAAAGAATGACCGCTGAGGATTCTATTAATTTGTTTGATCTGTAATCTATTAAGATTGCAGTTTTCAGATTGAAACCATGGTTTAAGTAAGGTATATGGATTAAAAGACAGTATCCTTTGTTCCTTTCTATGCAAAAGGAATTATAGTCGCGCTCCCAATCTGTTTTAACTCTGTTGAATATGTGAGTGATAGCATCGTTGATCGTGTATCTTGTTATACAGGATGTTTATACAGGATCCCAAGTTATTGGCGTTTTTAGCAGCAGAGTCAGCAACTTCATTTCCTTTGATATTTAAATGGCTCGGAATATGATGGAGTTGAATAAACAATATATTATCAATTTTTCGGAGTATTTCAGCCACAATGCGATTGGATATATTACGCTTTTGAAGGGCTTGAATAGCAACCAAACTATCTTTTAGGATAGCTACCCTTGTAATATGTTGGTCAATAGCATATTCAATGGCTTTCTCTAAGGCTGTAAGCTCTGCAGTAAGTAAAAAGAACTTCTTATTGATAAAAAAAAACTTTTAGTTATGTTACTATTGACATGGTAAAAAAGAACACATCGTGAAATTATCTCTAATAGAACCATCCATGTAAATAATTTCACAGTTTTGACTTGTTAATAAACTATGCTTTTCTTCAAAAAGATTGTCGACCATGTCAGGGCTGCTAGATTTCTTGTTTGAAGGATACCCTTAAAAAAATTTAAATCAAAGGTTAAAAACCGAGGCTTAGAAAATGAAGAACCAACATAGGTTAAAGACTCGAAAATGTCTTTAAATTCTAAGTATGTTTTTATGCTAATTCTAAAATTTTAGCTAATTCCTGAGCTGTAGCAAATTTAATTCTATAGGCATAATTTAATAATTTAATTTATAGGCAGGGGGTAGTTCTGCTGCTAGGTGGTAAATAATATTAACAGGTGGATTTTATTAGTCAAAGTGATTTCCTTAAGTAGAAGTTAGCATGTATGATGTACAAGATGTAACAGTCTTCAAGATATTGGCAAAGGAAAGGCATGCATATTCGTATTTGGGTCTAACGAAGGCTTTAAAAAACTTAAAAGCTACGCTGGGGTGGATACCGAAACGGCATCCACAAAGCATATTTAGAAACATATTTATTTTATTGGAGGAGCTGTTAGTACTAATGGTTCTTCCTAAGTAAATAACATGGTCAAATTCCTTAATCACTAGATTGTTGCACATAATATTTAAGGAACGTCTTCTATTGTTGAAATGTATCACAGATAATTTGGTAGGATTAAAAGTTAGATTAATAGTATCACAAGTTTCTTTAAATAGATTTACTTTGTGTTCAAGAATTTCTCTTGCAGTCATAAAATCTTTGTCAAAAAAAATAAGAAAAAAATCATCCGCATATTGAAGAAGTTTTTGTCAATACTTTTATTGTCAATAATAGTAAGAAGAACGGTTGTATACAGGCTAAAAAGAATGGGACTGAGCCAACTTCTTGACTAACTCCTTTGCTTACAATGACCTCGGAATTTCCCAAGACAAGAATTATTTATCTCAAAAAGTCAATGATAAAATTAATGTAACGGTGGTTGAAACCGAAATCAACAAGTACTCTGCAAATAATGGAGACATTGACACAGTCAAAGGCTTTGCTCAGGTCCAGTACTGCTGCCAAAACATAAAAGCCCTCGGCTTTAAAAGGTTATATACCTTTTTTATTTTCAAAAAATCGAAAATTTTTTTATTGCTTTATCTTGAAGAACAACTCCTTGAGAACATTTTCCCAAATTTTCATAGAGATTGGAGCAGTAGAAAAAAAGTTACAGCGCTCCCAACCGCGCGCCTTGTCGCGGCCTTGAACTGAACTTTAAACTTTAAACGCGAATATCTTGAAAAATGACTTTGCGGTGACATGGATTGGCGGAAAACTACTGAACCGATTTACTTCAAATTTTTTTTTAAATATTCGTAATGAAATTACTTTTTACAAACTTTTTACAAATTACAAACTTTTTTTTCGCCGAAATGAATTTTTTAGTAAAATTTCTTGAGACCAAAAATTTCATTTTTAGCATAAAACGTTCCCGTATGCATAAAAAAAAAAATTTTAAAATCGATCGTTCAAGCACAAGGAATTACACTAAACTAATGAAATTTTTTTTTTGCCACCCCTTAAAAACTATTTAATATTTTTCTACCAAATTTTGCACAAACATTGTTAATAAAGTGTACTATCAAAAAATTAAAACATCCGTGTAATTAAATAATTGCTACATACCTAAAAAAAAAATCCGAACTTTCCTCTTTTTCTTCGACAAAGAAGGTATATAACCCCTTAAGATTGGCAACATTGTTTATCACATTATTAGTACATTGTGCTGTTGAGCGGATTTTCCTGAAGGCGTAAGACCTATCAGGAATTAGTTGGCTTTTTCTAATGTGTTCTTCTAAGCTATTTTTAACAAGACCTTCAAGGCACTTAAAAACTACACTTAATAGACATATACTACATAGGTCTTTTGTTGGTTATGATAGAAGAATCAACATTTTTTTTTGGAATAGGCACGATTTTAATTTTAAGCCATTTATTTTTTTTGCCTTCAACATGGAAACAAAATTTTTAATTTGCTCAGGAGGTAAAGATTAAAGCATACTATAGGAAATATTATCCAGTCCCTTCGAAGAATTTGGGTTACGAGTCTTGAGAAATTCTAAGACTTCATTAGGAGAAAAGTATTTTCTATTTATAGAATCGAGTTCAAATTGAGGAAAAGTTATAATGTATACAGCCTAGAGTATCAGGAGCTATTGCAATTTGCTGAACAAAAATTGGATGGTCCTAGTCGTCAAAAAGTTTAGGCGTGGTTTTAATTTGTCTGTAAAATTTTAATTTTGATTTTTTCCCATATATCTTTTGGAGACTGGGGGATAGAGAGCGAGTCAGCTTGAATATTAATGTTTTCTTTGCGAGCTTTATAAAAATAGTTATTAATTTTTTTATTTGACTCTAAATACAATTCTGCATTGGATGTCAATTTGGTTTTATAATATTTTTACCTGCATGCATTCCTATCTAAAAATTCTTTCAGAAGTCTTTTCCCAGTATTTTTTTGGAATATATTTTTTTTTTATTGAGAAACATTGTGTTTTTTTAAAATTATATCCTTAGTTGAGCGACATAGACTGTTAAGGGAGCTAATATTAATTTTGGAAAACTCTTTAATAACATTTTTCGTTAAAGTTTTATGTTTTCGTAAAAGTTTAAGATTTCATTTCATTTTTTTAAGATCTATTTCTGTGTTCCTTTTAGGATTCGAAAAAAGATCTTGTATTACATGAGTTGTTCGGGTTTTTTAAAGGAAGAAGGCAATCTCCGAAGAAAGGGTTATTAGGCTGTTCTCAGCTGTTTCCAAGGCTGAGTTCTGATAAGAACTTGCTAAAGATGGGAAAGTTGCAGAATCAGCCGATTGGATGGGAGAAGGGGACCCTTGAAGGGGAACAAATCTTTCCAGGGATATTTCGAGATCTTTAACAATTTGTTTCCAGTTGGACATCGTCTCTTGCGAATTTTTACTTTCGATTCATTTGTTTTTATAATTTTTAGCTATTTTGTTGTAGGGTAGTTATTTGTGAATAGATTCAGTAGCTAATTTAGTGTTATCCTGCAAAACCGGGATTGCAGAATTTTTAGGGGCTCGTAGTAGAAGGAATTCGGTGGTATTAAAAATCTCAAGAGTGGTGGGAGCTAGTTTATCAAAGAGAGCCGGATATCTTATTCTAACTTCCTTCTATATAGATTCTGCGGTGTCATACACTTCTGCTCTCATAAACGATGTCATAAACGCTCTTTTCCTTGCCGGACATTCAAGGGAGGAGCTGTGTGGGAGAAGTTGCAGTTTCTACACTTAAGTGTCGTGCATGTCTCTTCTCTTGTATGAGAAAGGGAACAATTGCGACACTTCTCTTCAGTCTGCTTACAGTGCTGAGCAAAAACCCCAAATCTGAAGCACCTAAAACATTGACTAAAAGTAACATAAGCTTCCACTTTAACCTTTGTATAAAGGAAGTCAATTTCCTCTGGAATCTGGGAGCCTTCAAAAATAATCTTAACCCTGAACGTGCGGACAAATTCGTTTTTTTTTTCATTTTTCCTATTGATTTTAATAATTTTGTGAATGGGAACTAGGGAAAAAATTAATTCTTTTAAATCATCAGTACAAAATTTAATTGGAATTTGGAAAATAATACCAGTCTTGAAAATAAAATCCTTAATAATTTTGGGGTTGTAGCCCTCGTTTTTTAAGTCAGAATTAAATAAATCACTTGAAGCTTTAGCTGTCTTACACTCTGCCTTACAACGCCCGTGTCTATTTTAAGGGGTTATATACAGTTGTACCGCGCAAAAATATGTATTTTTATCGATTTTTTTTTGACACCATAGAAAATATTTATGAAAAATGTTTTACCGACGTTGTTTAGTACATGTTTCTATGTACTTAATTAAATTTTTTCATAAAACAAGAAAGGAAAGCTAACTTCGGGCGGAGCCGAAGTTTATATACCCTTGCAGTTAAAACCGGATATATATCGCAAACATCGGATATAGTTGGCCGATCCTTATGGCAATAGGAATATGTAATCCAATTTTTTACAATACAAAATCTAAAAAAAGTCCCAAACTTCTATCTTCAAAAATACGAAAGTTGATATTTCTACCAAGTACCATTTCCGATCGTTCAGTTATATGGCAGCTATAGGATATAGTCGGCCGATCCTAATGAAATTTGGTAGGTCGGATCAACTGACCAAATATATAATCTGTACCAAGTTCCAGCTTTCTATCTTCAAAAACACGAGTTGGGTTAAAGTTGGGTCATTTCCGATCGTTCAGTTGTATGGCAGCTATAGGATATAGTCGGCCGATCCTTACGAAATTTAGCATGTCGTATTATTTTGCCAAAAATAGCTTTCACCTAAAATTTGAACTCTCTAACTTTAAAAACACCAAAGTTATACCATTTCCGATCAATCAGTTATATGGCAGCTATAGGATATAGTCGGCCGATCCGGGCCGTTCCGACTTATATACTGCGTGCAAAGGAAAGAAGGGTGTGTGCAAAGTTTCAAGACGATAGCTTTAAAACTGAGAGACTAGTTTGCGTAGAAACAGACAGACGGACAGACAGACGGACAGACAGACGGACAGACGGACAGACGGACAGACGGACATGCTCATATCAACTCAGGAGGTGATCCTGATCAAGAATATATATACTTTATAGGGTCGGAGATGTCTCCTTCACTGCGTTGCACACTTTTGACCAAAATTATAATACCCTCTGCAAGGGTATAAAGATATTACATAACAAAAATGTTATAGCCAAATTCCGGAATCGTCTTTTTTCGATGGTGTCTTGCGGTGGACATGATTTCTCGAAAACGGTTCATCCGAAATCCAAAATTCAAAAAAGTTTAGTTAGTATTTTGTATTATCTAGTCCGTGAACGAGGGATTTTTTAAAATTTTGATTAAAAAAAAAATGGCGACGTTTGAAACAAAAAATTTACTTTTTCAAGGTATAAGATTTTCGTTTTTTGTGCTTTAAAAAGGGAGTTTTCAAAAAAATGGAAAATCCCTCGTTCACGGACTAGCTAATATCATAATAAATATGTGGTCAAAATTTGGTGTTGATCGGATTAGTAGTTTTTTAGTAATCGTGTCCACCGCAAAGGTAATTTCCCAAAAAAAAGATTCTGAGATAATCGCGTTTAAAGTTTCAAGTTTGTTCAAGTTTTATATGCAGATAGTGTGCTATAAATAGCTACAGCTTCGGATCTAATGCTCCGATCGTTATCAATTTTTGTGGGAGTACACCCAATAGAATATACTTAAAGAATATGCAATAAAAAAAAATCGATTTTTTCATATATCACAACTGTATATAACCCCTTAATAACTTTTAGTATATCTCTAAGTTTAAGCACAAAAATAGATGCATTTGATTCAAGGACATTAATTGGTTCACGGTTCTCTCTAGTACTGTCATAAGGACCTTTATGATTGATACCTTTATGATAAGGACCTTTATGATTGCTTTTATAGCTAAGCGGTACTTGCTGTGGTTTGGAGGAACCGCCGTTGTAATTGTTTTTGATGTTAATGACATTTGAATCCGGATCGTTAATCCTGAGCTTTTTCTGATGTAAAACGGTAACGTTACATTCTTCTGACTCCAAGATGTCCATTTCTTCTTGATCTTTTTTATACCCTTGCAGAGGGTATTATAATTTTGTCCAAAAGTGTGCAACGCAGTGAAGAAGACATCTCCGACCCTATAAAGTATATATATTCTTGATCAGGATCACCTCCTGAGTTGATATAAGCATGTCCGTCTGTCCGTCTGTCCATCTGTCTGTCTGTCCATCTGTCTGTCTGTCCGTCTGTCTGTTTCTACGCGAACTAGTCTCTCAGTTTTGAAGCTATCGTCTTGAAACTTTGCACACCCTTCTTTCCTTTGCACGCAGTATATAAGTCGGAACGGCCCGGATCGGCCGACTATATCCTATAGCTGCCATATAACAGATTGATCGGAAATGGTATAACTTTGGTGTTTTTAGAGTTAGAGGGTTCAAATTTGACACGGGAGCTATTTTTGGCAAAAAATTACGACATGCCAAATTTCATAAGGATCGGCCGACTATATCTTATAGCTGCCATATAACTGAACGATCGAAAATGACCCAACTATCGTGTTTTTGAAGATAGAAAGCTGAAACTTAATACAGATTTTATTTTTGGCCAGTTGATCCATCCTACCGAATTTCATTAGGATCGGCCGACTATATCCTATAGCTGCCATATAACTGAACGATCGGCAAACTTTTGTGTTTTTGAAGATAGAAGCTTGGGAAATTTTTTTAGATTTTTTATTTTAGTTAATTGGTTTTATTATGATGTAATCATAAGGATCGGCCAACTATATCCGATGTTTGCGATATATATCCGGTTTTAACTGCAAGGGTAGATCAACTTCGGCTCCGCCCGAAGTTAGCTTTCCTTTCTTGTTTTTAGATATTTCTGGATCAAATGTTTTCCTTTTTTTAAAATTTGCCGCATCAGTGTAAATGGTCCTTGCCCTGGCTGAGTGGGGCATTTTTGACTTAAAGGGATTCAATCCCGTTGTAATAATTCCTCTTTTCTGAAATTCCTCCCTCTAATGTATATATGCAGATTCATCTTCGATGTTGCAAAGTTGCAACTTTTAAGATGAAAAGTTGTTGTTTTTGACAATTTAAGGAAAAAATTTCAAAACAGTGGCTTATGTGTGACAAGCCGTCAGAACGTTCCGATTGGAACTCGAAATAGAATATGTTATATTTGTATGTTTCATATTTCTTGTCTTTAAAATAAACCCCAATAAATGGATTTATAAAAACAAATTTTTTTTACTTGGACTCGAACTCTGAGCACTTTACTTGCTAGGCGGAAAAATTACCTCTCGGCTATCCCCAACTTTTTTTGTTGAGGAATATATTTAAAAGTTGAGTTGACGCAAAGTATTTTTTTTTTCTTTTTGAGTCAAAACACAAAAGACCGTTAAACTAAATACTTTATTTCTTCGCCAGTCTCAAACGACGATTCGGTCTCTGTAAGTTATTTTTAGCAGACCCTCAAAAATAAAAGTCATCTGAGAAAGTTCAACCGAAAACAAAAAAATATACAGTATAAAGGGTTGTCTCTTAGAGAGGGAGCAAGCATTACTTTGCTAAGTTCCGATATGAGTTTTATCTTCAAACACACGGAAGGACTCGAAAACACGAAAGTTTGGTCATTTTCTATCGTTTAGTTATATGGCAGCTATAGGATAGTCAGCCGATCCGTATGAAATTTGGTAGGTCGTATAATTTTGCCCTCATGCAAAATTCACTCATGCTCTCTAACTCCAAAAACACCAAAGTTACACAATTTCCCATTATTCAATTATATGGCAGCTTCAGGATATAGTCGGCCGATCCCGGTCGTTCCGACTTAAAGTTTTAAGTCGATAGCTTTAAAACTGAGAGACTAGTTTGCGTAGCAACAGACAGACGGAAATGCTTATATCAACTCAGGAGGTGATCCTGATCAAGAATATATATACTTTATAGGGTCGGAGATGTCTCCTTCACTGCGTTGCACACTTTTGACCAAAATTATAATATCTTCTTTAAGGGTATAATTATGTACATTTTTAATAGCATATAATGACTAACAAAAAATGAATAAAATTTCTTCCAACAGGCCCCAGCGAGATCTTACGCTCATCGTTCGTTCATCTTACGCTCTTATTCTCATTGGATGTTTTCTGTTTCTCTGAAAGAAGCGCGATGAAGAAGGTTGGTCTGCGCTTGAATTGATCTATGTATGTAGCGTGTCACACATTTACATACACGGGTGCATTTACATACACGAAGCCAGCGCACGAAAATTTTGATTTTTCGAACTTTTCAGATTTGCTACCTTAACGAAATTCGGGTATTCGTTATTGGGTAAAATGACGAAAGAAATTATATTATATTTATACCCGTGCAGATGGTATAATAATTTTGGTCAAAAGTGTGCAACGCAGTGAAGGAGACATCTCCGACCCTATAAAGTATATATATGCTAGATCAGGATCACCTCCTGAGTTGATATTAGCATGTCCGTCTGTCCGTCCGTCTGTCCATCTGTCTGTCCGTCTGTCTGTTTCTACACAAACTAGTCTCTTAGTTTTAAAGCTATCGTCTTGAGACTTTGCAGACACCCTTCTTTCCTTTGCACGTAGTATATAAGTCGGAACGGCCGACTATATCCTATAGTTGTCAATTTTACACTTTCGAGTTTTTGAAGATAGAAAGATGGAACTAAGTACAGATTCTATTTTTGGCTAGTTGATCCAACTTACTATATCTTATAGCTGCCATATATCCGCTTTTAACTGCAAGGGTATATCAACTTCAGATCCTCCCAAAGTTATCTTTCCTTTCTTGTTTTGTTGATAATTTTTCAGGCACTTGTTATTAATTGGGTTTATTGGAAGATCTTATTAAATTAATGCCGTTAATTTAATAATTTCCTTTAATTCTTTAGTTCCTTATATACATACTTACATTAATTAATAAAAAAAATTTAAATAAAATAAAAAAAAATTAAATTAAAAAAAAAGCCCCAAGCTTCTTTGTTTTTTTTTTTTTTTTTTTTATTGAACGTTGCTTTTATTTCTTGAATCTTCTCTTTGCGAGACTAACAAGAGGTGTATCAAATCTTATATTCTTAACTTATTTAACAGTCATATTGACTGATACAGAGTTAGACGGCCCTAAAAATCTATTGCTGGGTTGAGAGGTCGTTGCGTCTAAGGCAGGGTACGTTAGAAACCCAAGTCAATCCCCGAGCGAGAAAATTTGGGTGCGAAGACAGTTTTTCTTTTTGCTCCTGGATTTCGTCTTTCACTGCGAGGATGCCCACATCCTGGTGGATGTTTTCGTTGCGAACATACCAAGGTATGTTGATAGCTCAGTGATAGTTCTCAAGATTTTTGATTGTGCGCGCTGTATGATGTCTATGTTGCTGCTGCTCGCGTTCCCCCACAGCTGGGAGCCATACGTCCAGATTGGCTTTAGGACTGAATTTTACAGTAGTAACTTGTAGTCCAGGCACAGTGGCGATCGTGAGTTTATGATCCAGTGGAGGCTGCTGGCTTTCAGTTTTAGGTGCATCTTTTTGCATTCGATGTGCTTACGCCAGGTCTATCAAGGTGGACACCAAGGTACGTTACCTCATTAGCTTGAGGGATCTGCATACCGTTGAGTAAAAGCGGAGGGCATGTTTGTCTATTAAGAGTAAACGTTATATTTTTACACTTTTGTTCGTTTATTTTAATGCGCCAGTCGGACAGCCACCTTTCCACTATTATGAGATGATTAGCCAGTTAGGTTATTGCCTGCATTGGGCATCTGGAGCGACTAAGGATAGCGGTATCATCGGCGAACGTTGACATTGTAAGTTGTGCGCTCGTAGGAATATCCGCAGTATACAAAACATAAAGACACGGGCCGAGTGCGCTTCCTTGTGGAACTCCAGCTTCGATGGTGTAGTCGCCCGAAGTAGCTGCGTTGCATCTCACTGAGAATGCCCTATTGTAGAGGTATGATTCCAGTAGCTTGTGGGTGTCTGTTGGCAAATACGTTTTAATTTTGTGCATGAGTCCGATGAGCCAAACTCGGTCGAAAGCTTGAGATACGTCGAGGAAAATAGCGCTGCAGTATTCTCGCTGTTCAAGGGCTGAGCGGATTTCGGATGTTAATCTGTTTACTTGTTCGATGGTTCCATGGTTTCTTCGGAAGCCAAATTGGTGTGCCGGGATAATATTGCAAGCTTCCAGATGTGGTATTATGCGAGCTAACAAGCATTTTTCAAACAATTTAGACAAACAAGATAGAAGGTTTATTGGTCTGTATGATGACGGAATTGTGTGGTCTTTTCCAGGCTTCGGTATAATTTTTTTTTCCTTATTACTCCTCTCGGGAGCTTAGGGCCTCTACAAGGGCTCTCCACCTAACTTTTGGCGCTATTTGTTTTTGTCGTGTTCCAGCTGATGTTTTTCCCGGGCTGCTTCTAGGAGTGCTGTACGGCGCCAGGGCATCTTTGGGCGACCCCCTCTCTGCATTTTCTCCATTTCTCCTTTAAACTGCGCCAGTCTGGTTGGTTTCATTAAGTCCTCACGTTCCCTTGTCCAATTCGTGTCCGTTTCGATATGCGAATGGTCGTCCACGGGTTGGGGGGGTGGTTGGTATCTTCTCTTGTATTGGTTTCGTTAATCGTTGTTTTTTCAGTCGATTCGGCGATTAGCCAGGTGCGACCAATCCCAGAGGTGGGGCTGCCACCTGTCGATATCTGGGAATACCGTTTTTCGACATCACATGTTTAGTAGCATTGGAAAAGAGTCCACTAAGCATAATGATGCCGAAAAACTTTGGAGGTCATGATTGTCATGAGTGGGGTTCGAACCCACGACCCCACGCTTAGCGTGCAGCTACACTACCCACTAGGCTATGGGAGATGGAGATGTGTGGCAAATGTTGCAGCTCGGTCTTCGTCGCTGCGAGCCCAGCATCCCGAAGAGTTTCTTATCGGGGTGGTCGTTTCAATTGGGGCGCTAAGATTTGAGTGGGCCCTCCACAGGGGGTACTTTGTGCTTGTTGGCGAGAGATTCTGGATGTACCTCAGCTGTGCATTTTCTTCCTGTTGGTGAAGAGCCTGGCCGAGTGATCGGGTTGCTTCCTTAAGGCGTTGTTTTGAAGCTTGTGATCTGCTTTTTTGCTAATCACGACGCGTGCGCCTCTTTTCTCGCACAAGCTGTTCGATTTGCTGATTAGATTTGAAGTATTTGTTTCGGTCTAGTTCTTTCCCGTGAGGAGTAGAAATTTTAGCTGCCGCAACGAGTACTTCTTCCGAGACGCTCGTAGTGTAGTCGATGTCCGATTCCATCTTAAATTCCGGGGCGAGTTCTAACTTTTCAGGCATTTGTTATTTATTCGGTTTATTGGAAGATCTTATTAAATTAATGCCGTTAATTTAATAATTTCCTTTAATACTTTAGTTCCTTATATACATACTTCCATTAATTAATAAAAAATTAAAAAAAATTATATTAAAAAAAAGTCCCAAGCTTCTATATTGAAAAATACCAAAGTTGGTATTTCTACAAAATATCATTTCCGATCGTTCAGTTATATGACAGCTATAGGATATAGTTGACCGATCCTTATGAAATTTGGTAGGTCGGATTAACTGACCATAAATAGAATCTGTACTAAGCTTTCTATCTTTAAAAAAACGAAAGTTTGTTCCGATTGTTCAGTTATATGGCAGCTTTAGGATATAGTCGGCCGATCCGCCTTATTAGGCAGGTCGTATTATTTTGCCAAACATAGCATTGTTGCAAAATCCGAACTCTCTAACTCTAAAAACACCAAAGTTATAGCATTTCCGATTAATCAGTTATATGGCAGCTATAGGATATAGTGGGCTGATCCTTATGAAATTTGGCTGATCCTTATGAAATTTGACATGTCGTAATATTTTGCCAAAAATAGCTCTTGTGTCAAATTTCTTGTGTCAACCTCTTCCGATCAATCAGTTATATGGCAGCTATAGGATATAGTCGGCCGATCCCGGCCGTTCCGACTTATATACTACGTGCAAAGGAAAGAAGGGTGTCTGCAAAGTCTCAAGACGATAGCTTTAAAACTAAGAGACTAGTTTGTGTAGAAACAGACAGACGGACAGATGGACAGACGGACGGACGGACACACGGACAGATGGACAGACGGACGGACGGACACACGGACAGATGGACAGACGGACGGACGGACAGACGAACATGCTAATATCAACTCAGGAGGTGATCCTGATCTAGCATATATATACTTTATAGGGTCGGAGATGTCTCCTTCACTGCGTTGCACACTTTTGACCAAAATTATTATACCATCTGCACGGGTATAAATATAATATAATTTCTTTCGTCATTTCACCCAATAACGAATACCCGAATTTCGTTAAGGTAGCAAATCTGAAAAGTTCGAAAAATCAAAATTTTCGTGCGCTGGCTTCGAAACGAAATCGCACACACACATGCACCCGTGTATGTGAATGTGTGACACGCTACATACATAGATCAATCCAAGCGCAGACCAACATTCTTCATCGCGCTTCTTTCAGAGAATGAGAAACAGAAAACATCCAATGAGAATATGAGCGTAAGATGAACGAACGATGAGCGTAAGTAAAAGAGTAACATCTCTTTCTTGGGCCTGCTGGGGCTTGTCGTAAGAAATTTTTGCGTCCATTTCCCTTGTATGAAATGGGTAGTCTATATGCTGTATGGTTAGTGATATAATTTAGCAAGAAATCGTTAAATTATTTTAAAATAGTAAACAAATAAATATTTTTTAATGCGCACCGACAATGATGTCTTCTTCTTCCAAGCCAGAACTCAGTTTGACAACTGGAGCAACGTGAAACAGCATGATCTGGTACCCAAAGGACACTGGATGCCTTTTTTTCTTGGTTCGAAGTCGGGACCAATGACGAAGGACCACAACGCTCTTCTACGGCTTCCCAGGAACAAGTTGAAGCGTTTTCAACGATATCTGATCCATTTTCCTAAATAATGGTTAAATGATTAGAAAATTGAATTTTCCAGATTTATATCACGAACTTTATGTAAATCAAAAATGTTAAATTAATTTTGTTTGACAAATAACAGAGGCCGACAAAATACAATTTTTTTTTACTCCTCGTATTTGCTCCATAACCTTTGGATTTCCCTGAACCAAAGTCCAAAACTAAAAATATGTTCCATCACGCACAGTTTCTGCAGCACATCTAGAATATTGATCAATTGATCAAATTTGATCAATTTGATATAATGAATTATGCAGAACGTGTAATAGACACATTTTTTTTTTTACATATCATTTTTTTAAGGATGTAGTCTCATGTTCCGGCCTACTTTTTAGAGGTTATTTCAAAAAAAATTTTTTGGAATAAAAAATAATGCGGTTGTTTCAATTTTCAAATATGTTTTTATAGGCATCATAAACTATTTGAAAACATTTTTTTTAATTTATTCTTGTGTAGTTTAATTCACTTTATAGCATGCCAAAGTATGCATATAAAAAACAAGAAAGGAAAGCTAACTAACGGCGGAGCCGAAGTTTATATACCCTTGCAGTTTAAACCGGATATATATCGCAAACATCGGATATAGTTGGCCGATCCTTATGAGAATATGACAATATAACCCAATTTATTATAATACAAAAACCAAACCTAAAAATGTCCCAAGCTTCTATCTTCAAAAACACAAAAGTTGGGTCATTTCCGATCGTTCAGTTATATGGCAGCTATAGGATATAGTCGGCCGATCCTAATGAAATTTAGTAGGTTGGATCAACTGACCAAAAATAGAATCTGTACTAAATTCCACCTTTCTATCTTTAAAAACACGAAAGTTGGGTCATTTCCGATCGTTCAGTTATATAGCAGCTACAGGATATAGTCGGCCGATCCGGGCCGTTCCGACTTATATACTGCGTGCAAAAGAAAGAAGGGTGTGCGCAAAGTTTCAAGACGATAGCTTTAAAACTGAGAGACTAGTTCGCGTAGAAACGGACAGACAGACGGACATGCTCATATCAACTCAGGAGGTGATCCTGATCAAGAATTTATATACTTTATAGGGTCGGAGATGTCTCCTTCACTGCGTTGCACACTTTTGGACAAAATTATAATACCCTCTGCAAGGGTATAAAAAAGGTAGGTCCCTGGCGCAGGTGATTTCGACTGCTAGAGTCATCCAAAACAAAAAATTAGAATATATTATTGTTTTGTAAGCTGAGGGCTCTGTCCCGTACTAGAATGAAATATTTTCATCAATAAACAACAAAATGGCGAACTCCCAAAGAAAAAATTAAAAAATTTATCTTAAATTAATGATAAAAAAAAACTAATCATTAAAAATAAATGATTCTAGTACGGGACAGAGGTGTTACTTTTTAAAACAACATATCCAAATTTCAGCTAGATCGGTACCATAGAATTTTGTGAATCACCTGCGCCGCACACAAAAATGTCGTTCCGAGAAAAACGCGTTTAAAGTTTAGACGCTACCGAGAAACTCATACTTTTCGGTGTAGGCGCGCTCTCGATTATGGGCTGTATCGCTGTCATTATTTGATATTTTTATTTGAAACATTAACAGTACATTCTTAATAAACAGTACTTTCAAAATATGTGACAAAAAAAAAATAGATTTTTTCAACCTCACACATGAGACTACAACCTTAAATGTGTAGGTACCACACTAAATTAAAGAACAAAATTACAAAACAAAAAAAAAAAAAAAAGAAAGGAAAGCTAACTTCGTGCGAGGCCGAAGTTGATATACCCTTGCAGTTAAAACCGGAAACATCGGATATAGTAACTCGATCCTTATTAGAATATCATAATATAATCACTTTATTACAATAAAGCTAAAAAAAAGTCCCAAGCTTCTATCTTGAAAAATACCAAAGTTGATATTTCTGCCAAATACCATTTCAGATCGTTCAGTTATATCGCAGCTATATGTTTATAACAATTTAAAGCTGCTTTTCGACGAAGTAGCAAGTTTTACACTTTAGTAGAAATTGGTATATTTACATGTTCCATATTAGCCGAAACGATACTATTACAGCTGGGACAACCTTTTTCCAACAAAGCCAATCGCATGCTATGTATTTCTCGTAGAAGAGTTTCCTCGCGTAACTGCAAATAATTTTTGGTTTACTTTAAAAATATTAGTTAAGGACGCTTAAAATATACTTTATGTTCTTGTACTATCTGATAAAGTCTTATATTTTGTTCGCTCAAGCCGTGGGCAAGACCATCAGGGCAGGAAATAGTTAATTGAATTCGTTCTTGGTTACTTTGCGGCGTGGGTGGCAACGACACAAGTCCGTAAGAAGTAACATGGTTTCCGCTAGAAGGAAGAGATATAATATCAGTAAAATATCTTTTAAGGGGGACTGAATATCACATTAAAATAATTAAATCTGCATCACATTTTTTGTACTCGTAGAGTATAAGGGCATTTTGTAGTCTTGTGAATGTATGTAACACAGTGATGAAATCATCTCCGACCGCATATACATATATATTTGATCAGCATCAACAGCCGAGTCGATATAGCTATGTTCGTCTCCGTCCGTTTGTCCTTCTGTCCGTATGACAGATCTCATAGACTATAGGAGGTAGAGCTATAGGATGTCGCCTGGAGACCCCTATAATGCTCACGTAGTTCACGTAGTAATTCCGCCCCCATAAATCGCTAATTCCTGTAGCACAGGAATTTCCAGTACAGAAAGATTTTTTGAAGAACTTTTGATGCCAAACTTATTTCTATAGTTATATCCGAAAAGCTAATTTCGTTCAAATTGGACGATTTTTAAAAATCGGCCAAACGGCCAAACTACTTTTGATGCCAAATTATTTCTACAGTTAATATATATAAAAAAAAAAAAAATATTAAATTAAATCGGCTGATTTTTAGAGGAATACCATTTCAAATACAAGCGGGCTAAAATTTTGAACGCGTGGATCTCGAAGACTATAAGAGATACAACTATCAGATTTGGAACTTAGACTTTTTTTGTATACGCGCATATCAGATTTTTGTCAAAATGTTGCCACGCCCACTCTCGCCCCCAAAAAAGAAGTCTGGTGT
The DNA here is from genome assembly GCF_030179905.1 of Drosophila bipectinata. Taxonomy (NCBI): domain Eukaryota; kingdom Metazoa; phylum Arthropoda; class Insecta; order Diptera; family Drosophilidae; genus Drosophila; species Drosophila bipectinata. The sequence continues at coordinate 9,026,711 of NC_091735.1, read as the reverse complement.
TAGCGCCAGTTAATGTTTTTTTAAAAGGATTTGATGCCAAACTGTTCCAATGGCTAAACCTACAAATCAAACTGCAGCCAAATCGGATAATTTTTAGGAGTTATAGACTGTTATGGACTTTTTAGACTGTTTCCTTACTGAATCGGTAGTAGTGACGTCGAAGCAGTAGGAGGCTGCTGTTCTTTTTTTGCCAAGCGCAAAAGTATGGAACAAAAATTTGTTCTGAGAATCCATACCGTTAATGTTTAAACTTTAAAGGTTAGTTAAATTATATGGGAAAAACTTTTTTTTTTAAATGCATAAGCAACGATGAGCAGCACCAAATTATAATCCTCTTGAGCGGGGAATCAGAAGTAAAACCACAGGAAAAATAAGTGAGAGGATAAAGAGCAAATGCCAAAGATTACAAAAAGCCCCAGCACCGTAACGCCGAACCGGGCGTACAGCTCCTTTGATTTCGCCAGGAATACTGGCCGAATACATAAAGTGGAGGGAAAAGAAGATGTAGAACACTGCGATAATCACTGCGAAATGGCACAATAAACCAGGAAGTGTAGCAGTACCATAGTTTTCGCATAGTTTTTACCTCAACCTTCCGAATAAGGATAAGTTATTTAAGGATGTAGAGCAGAGGTCGGCACGGCCTCGGGGCATAGGAAATTTCTCTGCCCGAGCTCTGCCACACACACACAGTATAAATGTGTGAAACGTCATGCTCAAAGCCTACTTTCTGCTATACGTTACTAACACTAATGCGGTAAAATCATATCAATGTATTGGGGTGCCGACCTCTGATGTAGAGTGATGTTCCGGCCTACTTTTAGAGCAGTGGGGGGCAAAACTAACACATGTTTAAAATTTAAGTGTATGCGTAGCAGAGAAAAACAATGAGAGCAGAGAATTCACTGAGCGAAAAAACCTATTTTTTTATTTCATTTTTCGTTAATTCAAAAGTTGGAATGGGCACTAAAATTGAGTATTTTATTTAAAAAAAAGCTTTGCTAGCAACATTTCTTAAAAAAATAAAAAACTACGCTGCCCTATCTATATTCTCCGTGAAGGAAAGTTTTTCCAATCCAATTTCTGAAAAAATTTTTCTCAGTGGAAAAATTTTTATTTTTAGTTTGAGCTGTCAAATGAATCAAAATGAGAGCAAATGAGAGAGCTTCTAAAAAAAATTTGAGAGTGCTCACACTGTCAGTGTGCCGGCATCGCTGCGGTAGAATTTCCTACCCTATACTCGCGTGCTATGTAAAATGAGAGTTTGCCCACCACTGTTTTAGAGGTTATTTAAGGGGACCCCCCCCATTCTCGATTTTAAATTTTGACGATTTTCAATGGGCTGGCAAATGAACATAAATTATTTGTTAGGGTTGTAACTGTGCTTACATATATTAAGACACAAAAAGGAAGAAAATCATTTCACAGAATTTTTTTTTGTTTTGTTTTTGTTGTTGTTTTTTGTGATCAAAGAAAAGCCCTTCTTTTCGGCGGCGCATGTGATTTCCGCTCACTGGAACATCAGAATCCAAAAATTCCAACGGGATTAGAAAAAGTACATGTTTGGCTCTCGTATGAACTAGGATTATTAACTTCGCTCAAAAATTAACAAAATGGCGGACCTTTGAAATTTTTTTTTTTTAATTTCCATTTTTTTCAGCCACAAATCGAGTTGAAAAGTAAAGAAGATCTTCACCGATTTGATTTATCCTAGTTCATACGAGAGCTATATATCTATAGAATAACGTGTTAAGATTTGGAACCGATTGGATTTATAGTTTTTGAGTAACCTCATGCGCCAGTCGCCAGTAAAATTAGAATAGATTATTGTTATGTAAGCTAATGACTCTGTCCCGAACTAGAATGAAATATTTTTTCAATAAACAACAAAATAGCGAACTCACAAAAAAAATTTAATGAAAAATAAAAAAGTTATTATTAAAAATAATTGATTCTAGTGCGGGACAAAAGTGTTTATTTTTAGAACAACATATCCAAATTTCAGCTAGATCGGTACCATAGAATTTTGTGAATCACCTGCGCCGCACGCAAAAATGTCGTTCCGAGAAAAACGCGTTTAAAGCTTAAACGCTATCGAGGAACTCATACTATTCGGTGTTGGCGGTCGATTATGGGCTCTAGGTCTGTCACTATTTGATATTTTTATTTGAAACTTCAACAGTACATTCTCAATAAACAATACTTTCAAAATATGTGAAAATAAAAAAAATCGATTTTTTCAACCTCACACGTACACCCTTAATTCAACTGCCCAGAAGAGCAAAGGATGGCCAACAATCAAATGGAAACGGCTATGGCCAAAGTCACTGTAGTAGATCGACGGCCTCCCCAATGTGCATGCAGTTTTTTTAGGGGACAGAGCTTTCAGCGTAGACACCGATACAACAATGGGTACATCCTTTGTTGTTCTTTATTGTTCTACGAATTGTAAAGGGAGGTAAGTTTATTAGTAAGAGTCTGCTATGATACCAAGGAAGGTGAAGATTTGCATCGCAAATAAGACCTCTAACAGCAAATGTAAAGTTCTTTTTTACGGATTCTATGCAGTCTTGATTGGGAACTTCAGATAAATTAACCAACTCCAGTATCGGACGCACCAAAGAAAAAAATAAATTGTTTGTATTATAAGGGTCGTTAAATTCTTTTGGTCATCTTTTAATAAAACCAAGCACATCTTTAGCCTTATTAACTATTGTAGAAATATGGTCGGCAAATTTGAGTTTTTAGTACAACAGGCAATCTAAGGCAATCCCATAGAGAAAATACCTAGCTTGGTGGGACTAAAACGACAAAAAGACATAAGTATTAATTTTGATTCATTAAGTAAAATTGACGAGATCGGATTTAAGTCTGAATTGGGCAGAAATGGATTTGTATTAAAGACAAAGATTAACTGCGTACACAAGTGCTAGCGAGTTCGTTACAGCAGGGGGAAAGTCATTCATAAAAAAAAGAGAACACAGTAACGAGCTAATATAACGTCCTTGAGGGACTCCACATATAGCATAGACCAAGCGGGAATGTAAATTTTTAAAATAAAGCTCTTTGTATTCTTCCATCTACATAAGTAGCTGGATTTCCACGTTAGGAGTTCTGTAGGAGATCCCAAAAAATAAGATTAGTTAGTGTTTACAAAGATTTTAAATTTTATGAAAATTAGAATCGGCCTTTTCTTTCGAAGGCGGCTTGATTTTGATTGAACTGGGGCGTCTTGCCAGCCCATTATGTTGGTTTTGCCCGAGATTGGCCGCAAGACTATGTAAATAAGAGTGGTTTTATATTTGTTTGGTGTTTGGAAAAAATGAAGACTCCGAGCATGGAGAAATGAAGCGGAAGTCTGCTAAAAAACCCATAATGGAAGACGAACCAACCACCCGCGAAGCAGCCAGAGCTGCATTTAAAGCTAATATTAAAAATTACTATTATGCAATTCTATCTTATTTAGACGATAAAGATCATGACAGCGACATGGAGGTTGACGGTATGAAGAAAAAAGATGACAAGAAGACCCAGCGATCCGCGGAAAAAACGGCGAAAATCATCAAACCGCCCCCTGTTGTATGCACATATATTGAATACCCACTGTACCGAGAGTACTTAAAGGGTGCGCACTGTAACACTTTGTTGCAGTGTTTACATAATCCAAAGTCCCGATCATAAACCCTAAGTGGCCGAAATATGAACCGATCGTTCTGGCTTAGCCCGCACACAGAAAGTGCTAGTGTCAGCATAATCGTAACAAACGGTCAGCATGTGCATACCCCTCGCGCCTCCACTTGAGAGCGCATAACAACGTATATTATTATATTCCTTTATATATAAGTACATATTCGTCTCTCTGCCGCCGCCTGCGAGCAGCGCAGCTACGAGACTTAGCCTTACTTAGACTTAAGAAATATTGTAAAAGAACAAAGACATTTTGATCGTTGGAGCGGCACCTCAGCTGCTTCATCTAAATGTTGGAGCGGCACCGTTGCTGCTCCTTCTAAATAAAAACCAAACAAAACTCAAACCCTGAATTTATCCTATGACACCCCCATTTTTATCCCGGACGTATCCAGCATCAGGGGCCTCTCCAAAGACATTTTCCGCTTCTTAGGCGGGGATTTTGAAGTGACCTACGTCAGGCAAGCACTAACAACACTATTTGCGTCATGACTCCAGACAAGGATACTTACTCAACACTGAAAAGGTTCCTGAGCGAAAATAACCATCGATTCCACACATTCCAGCCCCGAGATGAGCGCGCTTATCGGATCGTCGTTAAAGGCCTCCACTTCTCCACCGACCCGGGGGATATTAAGGAGGGGTTTAGCCGCCATGGACACAAAGTCAGGGATATACACATTCCCACGCAAAAAGGTACAAAGAAGCCACTAAAAATGTTCCTTATTAACCTCGAGCCAGCCAAAAACAACAAGGAGGCCATTCAAGTCAAGCGGCTATGCAGCACGATGGTTACGGTTGAGCCACCAAAAAATTCGACGATGTGCCCCAATGCCATCGCTGCCAGGGCTTCGGTCACACGAAACGGTACTGCCATCTGGAGTAAAGATGCGTAAAGTGTGGAGAAAGGCACTCATCGTCCGAATGCACCAAAATCGCCAGTGAACCAGCCGTCTGCCTCCACTGCGAGGACCACACGCGGCCTCTTACATGGGCTGTTCAGCCTACAAAAAGGCAAGGAGCACGTTCGCCCCCAAGCAGACTGCCCCAAGAAGCCAAGCCAGCAATTCAGAAGCCTGGTAAAAAGAAGGCCAGAGGTCGAACTGTATTGCAGGACCCACCAAGCAGACGTTCTTCTCATAATCAGAAACGCATTTTACCAACAGATCATACTTGACTTTTAGAGGATACGACCTCATTGCCGCTAACCACCCGAACAGTAGAGATGGCGGGGGCGCGGCCATCCTAATTCGCAGCTGCATCAAGTATGAGGCACTTCCAGCCATGTGCGAAGACTGGGTGCAATGTGCCCAAATTATAATCTCCACTACCAACGGTGACATAGCAATCGCTGCAGCATATTGCCCCCCAGGCACAACATCCAAGAACAGGAATTCGGCTTGCTGCTGGATTGCCGCGGTACCAAGTTCATAATCGGAGGGGACTTTAATGCTAAACACTCCTGGTGGGGCTCCAGGATTAGGAACCCAAAGGGCTCGGCCCTATACAGGAAGATTCAGACCCGAAACATGAGCTGAAACATACCGGTGCACCCACATACTGGCCTACGAATCCTCACAAAATCCCAGATGTCCTAGACTTCGCCATCTCCGGAGGACTGGATTCTGCCGGAATTCAGGCGAGAGAAGTAGACCTCTTCTCGGACCACAGCGCCTTCGCCGTGTCACTTTTCACCCCAGTCTTTCTCAGGTCAGCCCGCAACAAGCTGATCTACAAGACAACTGACGTTGACAAGTACCAATCATACCTGAACAACGTTACCCGACACTTGACTCCCCGTTTGACATCGACACCGCTGTAGATGAGTTAACCGCCATATCCAGGCGGCAGCTTCTGAAGCAGCACCAGGGCCCTCCAACCGCCCAAGAGCCACTGACAGAGACATCCACTTTTGGAGCCCAGAAGTAGAAGAACTCAAACTTGAAAAGCGACGACTCCGGAGAGTGTGGTCGCTCTCGAGGAATCCTTTGGACAAAATCGCCTTTAATAGAGCGACCAAATTTCTGTCAAAAACGCTGGCAAGACTAAGAAATCGGGCCTTTGACAGGTTCGTCGAACAGCTCGAGCCAGGCGACCCTCAACATAACTTATGGCGAGCCACCAAATTTATCAGACAGCCACGTAAAAGGATCCAACCTGTACAAAGAACCGACGGCAGCTGGTGCAGATCGGAGATGGACAGGGCCAACGCTTTCGCCGAACACCTCGAAGGTGTCTTTACGCCTTTCGATCGCTGCTCACCGGAGGTTGCTGCTGACACTGCCCGATTGCTAGCCGAGCCTTCCAGGGACGCCGATCCAATAAGACCAGTGACTGAGGAGGAAACAGCTGAGCTATAACCATCATGAGCAACAACAAGGCCCCGGGCGATGATGGTATCAATGCAATTGCATTAAAAATGTTACCACCGCCAAGCATTCAGCTAATTACGAGGATCTATAATAGATGCTTGGAGATAGGGTACTTTCCGTCCACATGGAAACGTTCCCAGGTAACTATAATACCTAAGCCCGGGAAACCCGAAGCGAACCTTTCGTCCTACCGACCAATAAGTTTGTTACCAATGCTCTCCAAAATACTGGAACGAGTGTTTTTGAGCAGAGCACTGCCAGTATTTGACGAGGCTGCAGTGATCCCTGACGAAAAGTTTGGCTTCAGGCGGCGACACGGTACCCCAGAACAGTGCCATCGGGTCGTGCAGTGCATCCTGGACGCATTTGAAACCAAGAAGTACTGCATGGCCGTCATGCTGGGCGTGAAGCAGGCGTTCGACCGAGTCTGGCATCCCGGTCTACTATACAAATTAAAGACTGGCCTACCCCGACCATACTTCCAGTTCCTAAAGTCGTTCTTGGAAGACCGTAAATTTGCGGTAAGATGCGGCGAGGCCATATCCGGTCTAAAAGAAGCTCACGCTGGTGTCCCCCAAGGCAGCGTTCTTGGCCCGTTGATGTACAACGCTTACACGGCCGACCTCCCTGTTCTTCAGAGGCCTGACCTGCTCGCAGCAACCTATTCAGACGACACCGCCTCCCTTACTACCGCAGATAGCGCTATGGGGGCAGCCGAAACCATGCAATTGCAGCTTGACTTGCTCAGCGACTGGCAAAAGCGATGGAACATTGCCGTCAATAATGAGAAATCCACTACCACCACATTTTCTCTCTGCAAAGGCAATTGCCCTCCAGTTTAACCTCAACGGTTCCCCAATCCCGCAGGAAGACAATCCCAAGTACCTGGGATTCACCCTAGACAGGAGGCTCACCTGGAGGCCCCTCTGATTAAGAAGAGGTAACAGGCTGATCAAAGACTTCGATCCTTCTACTGGCTCATGGGTAGGAGTTCGAAGCTGAGAACGGCCACGAAACTTTTCATTTACAAGGCCATAATACGCCCAATCTGAACGTACGGCATACAGCTCTGGAGCACTGCGAGCAATACAAATGTCCGAACTATATCGAACTATTCTGTCTGTCCGAACTATTCAATTTTCCTTGGGTCAAGGACGAGATCCAAAGAAGCAGCGCACGCTACATCCAGAGGCTTCATAATCACCCGAACCTGTTGGCCATTTCCCTGCTGGACAACAGCGAGCAGCCCAGAAGACTAAAAAGGACGCACCCGCTGGACCTCCCCTGGATATCTTAACCATAATCTTTAAATACCATAAGCTAAGCTAACTTACTACTCTAATTTAGTTCTCCAATTTTAATATGTTAAATTATCTATAAGTGAAGTTCATGTAATAACATTTGATGGTTGTCCCTAAAAGACAGTTTTAAATAAACGTTATCCTGCTATTACAAAAAAAAAAATGTTAAAAACTGCTTTGGATTATAAGTAAACTGAATCAAGCAGCGGCGAATGAAATTCCTAAAACATTTAGCGTTAAGCACGGTGAAATTTCATCGAGCTACCAAACTTTTTGAAAATGCATGTTTTTTTATTGAATTAAAATCCTATTTATAGTATTTTTTAAGTTCGTGAGGAATTTGAATGACAAAGCGATTTAATTTATTTTTGAAAAATAAAGAAAACTATATTGAATATAATGTAAGTTAGCTTTTATCTCAATAACCACCGAACTACCGAACTAAGCGGACGTGCTTTGCCCGAACTCCGGGAAAACTGCAACATAAAACAGCTAATCAAAGAAAAAAAAAACTACAATTTATTAAGAGCAATAGACAAGCTTTTTATAACAGTTGTGATGTGTTAAACCAAAACTAGTGCATTCTTTTAAATAAATAAGTGCCACACAATGAGCTCATTGAGAAACAATCGAAAGAACGAGCGTAGAAATTCAGTGAACCAAAGAACCGGCTTCTACTCCTACTTTTAAACCCGCGATACCGAAGTGGAAAATCGGCGATTAGGAGCAACCCGACTCTACTGACCGCTGAAACTCAAAAGGGCACGGTCTTGCTTACCCGCTCTGTTCACTCCGACTTCCCCATCATGGAGTTCGCAGTGTAAAACCCCCCCTCCAATACCGAAAAAAAAATCTCCCATCAACAACAAGCAATGCTACAATTTCTGCAACCACAGCGACAACCACTGCAATTCAAAGTACCGCGACGTCCACGACTAAAGCGAGTACAAAATCAACTTCGGAAAATGCCAAAGCGGCCCCGACGACACAGACTGCCGTGTACTGCCCTCCTCGCTTTTCAATCATGGAAGGACAATTATGGACTTCTACAATTCACTTGGGGATCGTTTTATAGCCGCAGGACAACGTCTACAACGCCAAACATATGCACTGGGGATCACGTCTAGTCACTCCCAAAGGAAGGCAATTGTACAATGCAATTATAAATGTGAGAAATAAATTGGACTATTTTTTCCCTGGAAGTCCCACATACTGGCCAGACCTTATTGATTTTGCCGTGACAAAAAACATACCTCGCAATCTAATAAGTGCCAAAGCAGTCTCGGACTTATCATTAGACCACTCTCCTGTGCTTTTAACGCTTTTTTAAAGCCCAGAAATAACCAAACACCCCTTCAGCCTGAAGTCGCCAAAAACGAACTGGCTTAAATCCAAAAGGAAGAAAATTCACAGCTCAGGTACATCCAAAATCTTTCGCCAACAAGCACAAAGTATCCCCTGTGATGGACCCACCCAAATCCCCGATAAAAAACTCTTCGGAATGCTGGGCTTGCAGCGTTGAAGACCGAGCTGAAACATTCGCTACACATCTCCAAAGTGTCTTCCAGCAAAACCCTGCTTTAAATTCATTCCTCCTACCAGTAATTTAACCATTCCTCCTACTCTCAGCCAACTGCACCTTCATTCCGGCCGAACGCAATTGAAAAAGTTATAAGGGCGCTACAACCAAAAAAAAAAGCTCCCGGTGGTGACCTAAGATGACCCAAAGATGTTGATCGAACATCCAAAATGCGCTATTGAGGTCGTCTGCAAACTATTCGATCGGCGCTATGCCTGGACTACAAGTTATACTCTACAATTCAGTCCTAAAGCCAATCTGGACGTATGGCTTCCAGCTGTAGGGGAACGCGAGCAGCAGCAACATAGACATCATACAGCGTGCACAATCAAAAATCTTGAGAACTATCACTGAGGCACCTTGGTATGTTCGCAACGAAAACATTCACCGGGATCTGGGCATCCTCGCAGTGAAAGACGAATCCAGAAGCAAAATGAGTCATAGACTGTCTTGGCACCAAAATTTTCTCACTCGGGGATTGACTCGGGTTTCTAGCGTATCCCGCCTGCGACGCAGCGACCTCCCAACCCAGCAATAGATTTTTAGGACCGTCTAACTCTGTATCAGTCAATATGACTGTTAGTTAAGTTAATAATATCAGATTTGATACACCTCTTGTTAGTCTCGCAAAGAGAAGATTCAAGAAGTAAAAGCAACGTTTAAACAAAAAAAAATTATAATCTTTTAGTTAAGTAAAATGCATACAAATGAGATTTAAATAGAAAGTTAAAAAACGCACATATAATTATTGACTATAAATATAAAATATAATTTCGTTACTTTGCGAGTGTTTTGTGTTTTTTTGCGAAAAAAAGTGTTAGATTTCATTTTTAGTTTTGTATATCTTACATTGTTATAATAAAAAGCGTCCATACCCAAAATTATTCTGAAAAATCTTTATATTTTTTTAATTCAAAACAAGAAATAAAAGTTTGCTTCGGGCAAAGCCGAAGTTGATATACCCTTGCATGCGTACGTTTCGTCAAAAACCACGCCAGACGTCTTCTTCGCCAAAGCTGCGAGATCCTCATTCGGTCCACTAAACACCACCAACGGCTTCTCCTATGCCGATGCTCTACGATCTGGAAGGGAAATTCCAATTCAGCCTAACTCTCAAAGCGCTCAACAGGCCCCAGAACAGCCACACAGCAAAACGGAAACTATGATGCTTACCCTCCAACAAAGTATGATGGAGCTTATGTCATTCATGAAAACGACCATGCAAACGCTTGTTCAAAACCAGAACATGGTGATACAGCTGCTCGTAGCACAACAGTCCAAATAATCTATGCAGGCGCTACGAATATCAATGTGGAACGCCAATGGTGTCTCACGGCATAAACTAGAATTGTCACAATTCTTGACCGAAAACCATATTGACGTTATGCTACTGGTGGAAACGCATCTTACAAGCAAATACAACTTTCATATAAGAGGCTACACAATCTACCGCACAGATCATCCAGATGGGAAAGCCCACGGCGGAACTGGAGTTCTAATCAGAGAACGAATTAAACACCATTTTCACAAAAGGTTTGCAACAAACTTCTTGCAGGACACATCGATACAAATTCAGTCAAGCAACGGAATCCTTTCAATTGCTGCCGTTTACTGCCCTCCTCGCTTCTCAATCTCGGAAGGACAATTTATGGACTTCTACAATTCACTTGGGGATCGATTTATAGCCGCAGGAGACTACAACGCCAAACATACGCACTGGGGATCACGTCTAGTGACTCCCAAAGGAAGACAATTGTACAATGCAATTATAAATGTGAAAAATAAACTGGACTACGTTTCCCCTGGAAGTCCCACATACTGGCCAACAGACTCACGAAAGCTCCCAGACCTTATTGATTTTGCAGTGACAAAAAACATACCTCGCAATCTAATAAGTGCCAAAGCAGTCTCGGACTTATCATCAGACCACTCGCCTGTGCTTCTAACGCTTCTTCAAAGCCCAGAAATAACCGAACACCCCTTCAGTCTGACGACGACAAAAACAAACTGGCTAAAATACAAAAAGTACGTGAGTGCCCACATAGAACTCGCCCCGGATTTTAACATGGAATCGGACATCGACTACACTACGAGCGCCCTGGAAGAAGTACTCGTTGCGGCAGCTAAAATCTCTACTCCTCATAGGAAAGAAGTAGACCGAAACAAACACTTCAAATCTAATCAGCAAATCGAACAGCTCGTGCGAGAAAAGAGGCGCACGCGTCGTGATTGGCAAAACAGCAGATCACCAGCTTCAAAACAACGCCTTAAGGAAGCAACCCGATCACTCGACCAGGCTCTTCACCAACAGGAAGAAAATGCACAGCTGAGGTACATCCAGAATCTCTCGCCAACAAGCACAAAGTACCCCCTGTGGAGGGCCCACCCAAATCTTAGTGCCCCAATTGAAACGACCACCCCGATAAGAAACTCTTCGGGATGCTGGGCTCGCAGCAACGAAGACCGAGCTGAAACATTCGCCACACATCTCCAAAGTGTCTTCCAGCCAAACCCAGCCTCAAATTCATTCCTCCTGCCAGTAATTCAGCCAGAGTCCTCCCCTCAGCCAGCCGCACCTCCATTCCGGCCGAACGAAATCGAAAAAGTCATAAGAGGGCTAAAACCAAAAAAGGCTCCCGGTGGTGACCTATTGACCCCAAAGATGCTGATCGAACTTCCAAAATGCGCTATAGAGGTCGTCTGCAAACTATTTAATGGAATCATTAATCTTGGCTATTTCCCAAAAAAGTGGAAGAAATCCATTATTATAATGATACCGAAGCCTGGAAAAGACCACACAACTCCGTCATCATACAGACCAATAAGCCTTCTATCTTGTTTGTCTAAACCAGGGGTGCCCAAGCTCAGCATAGGACAGAGCAAACTCGAATACCAATGCAAAAAATCACCAATACATTAAAGCTAGAAATTTTTTTTGCAAGTCATGTCGGTATACTGAAAAAAATTATAGGACAATTTTCAATGGAAAAAGTAATACAAAAATATTTATGAAATAAAAATTAAAAACTGTAATAAAGTTATAAATAAAAGAAATTCATAGCTCAGATGTTAACCATTCTTTTTGAGATCTCAACCAAAAGTAATTTTTTGCAGTGAAAAGTTTTCGGTAATAAAAAAACAAAGTGCCTTCGTATTAGTACGAAAAACTGAGACACTATAAAATTGTTGTTGCTTAACTCGAAAAACGAAAAATTGTTTTTGTATTTAGCCCTTGCCTATGCTACGAGCCACACACGTATATAAAATTTCATTTCCCATATAACGAGCAATTCCAACAACAAAGGAGCTCCGAGAGCAATGGGGCTGGGCACCCCTGGTCTAAACTGTTTGAAAAATGCTTGTTAACTCGCATAATACCACATTTGGAAGCTTGCAATATCATCCCGGCACACCAATTTGGCTTCCGAAGAAACCATGGAACCATCGAACAAGTAAACAGATTAACATCCGAAATCCGCTCAGCCCTTGAACAGCGAGAATACTGCAGCGCTATTTTCCTCGACGTATCTCAAGCTTTCGACCGAGTTTGGCTCATCGGACTCATGCACAAAATTAAAACGTATTTGCCAACATACACCCACAAGCTACTGGAATCATACCTCTTCAATAGGGTATTCTCAGTGAGATGCAACGCAGCTACTTCGGGCGACTACACCATCGAAGCTGGAGTTCCACAGGGAAGCGCACTCGGGCCGTGTCTATATGTTTTGTATACTGCGGATATTCCTACGAGCGCACAACTAACAACGTCAACGTTCGCCGATGATACCGCTATTCTTAGTCGCTCCAGATGCCCAACGCAGGCAACAACCCAACTGGCTAATCATCTCACAATAGTGGAAAGGTGGCTGTCCGACTGGCGCATTAAAATAAACGAACAAAAGTGTAAACATATAACGTTTACTCTTAATAGACAAACATGCCCTCCGCTTTTACTAAACGGTATGCAGATCCCTCAAGCTAACGACGTAACGTACCTTGGCGTTCACCTTGATAGACGACTTACCTGGCGTAAGCACATCGAATGCAAAAAGATGCATCTAAAACTGAAAGCCAGCAGCCTCCACTGGATCATAAACTCACGATCGCCACTGTGCCTAGACTACAAGTTACTACTGTACAATTCAGTCCTAAAGCCAATCTGGACGTATGGCTCCCAGCTGTGGGGGAACGCGAGCAGCAGCAACATAGACATCATACAGCGCGCACAATCAAAAATCCTGAGAACTATCACAGGGGCACCTTGGTATGTTCGCAACGAAAACATCCACCGGGATCTGGGCATCCTCGCAGTGAAAGACGAAATCCAGAAGCAAAAAGAGTCATACAAAGAAAAACTGTCTTCGCACCCAAATTTTCTCGCTCGGGGATTGACTCGGGTTTCTAGCGTATCCCGCTTTAGACGCAACGACCTCCCAACCCAGCAATCGATTTTTAGGGCCGTCTAACTCCGTATCAGTCAATATGACTGTTAGTTAAGTTAAAAATATAAGATTTGATACACCTCTTGTTAGTCTCGCAAAGAGAAGATTCAAGAAATAAAAGCAACGTTAAAATAAAAAAAAAAAAAAAAAAAAAAATATACCCTTGCAGTTAATATCGGATACAAATCAAAAATTTCGGATGTAACGGTATAATAATATCATAAGATAATTTTTAAAAAATATCAAGGTTTTATATACATATACTAAACCATAGTTGGTATTTTTACAAAATAAGATTCCATTTCCGATCGTTCAGTTATATGGCAACTATATGGCAGTCGGCCGTTCCAACCTATGTATATACTGAGTGCAAAGGAAAGAACCGGCTTTAAAACTGATAGACTAGTTTGCGTAAAACCACACAGACGGGCATGCTAATATCAACTCAGGCGGTAATCCTGACAAAGAATATCTATACTATATAGGGTAGGAGACGTCTCCCTCACCACGGTGCACCCTTTTGACCAAAATTATAAAACACTATGCCAGGGTATAAAAATGTGATGCCCATATAATTACTTCAGTGAGGTATTTTATCAAACAAAAACCTTAATAATCGAAATTCGGCCGTAGACTGAATTTTTCTGTTATGACAAGGATTTAGTCTTAAGATTAAGAAAAACTGTTACACATATTTGGATACAGACCTTCCGCTCCCATTTTCCGCTGTTATTTTTAGATGTCCAATGTCGCGACTATAGCTTGACCCAAAAGTGTTCCTTCGCACTCGAGCCCCAGATGAACAGACGAACGATGACTTCCCAACGGTCCTTTCAAACGTCGTGTATTGGCTTTCTTCAAAGTTGTTGCTATTTGCAGCTAATGCGGACCCATTTATGTTCTCGTTCTTGGAAAGGCTATGATGTACTCGTTTATATATACTACCAGCATTCTCCCTTGGCACTTGTAGGTCAAGGTGATGCGGAAACGCGTAGTCTGTTCTTAAACGCCGCCCCACATTCGGTTTTAAATGAACTTTTGGTAGAATATTGAAGCTTAAATTTATTTGACTGCTTTGTGTCTCACTCGCTGCGTCTATATTTTTCTGATGGCTTTCGAGACCCAAGTTCCTGGTTTTACTTTCCATTTGGTTTTTTTTTGTTGGCATTCTGGAACTCAGGGTATCAGAACTAACATCGCATTGGCCTTGCCAAAAAGCTGGACCTGTATCACTCTTTTGTTTATCATTTGAAGGGGGACTTTGATCTGTAAAAGATTCGATAGAATATAATCCATATAACGTTTTAAATATAAACAAGAAAGGCTGGCTATAGTCGAGTTTCCCGACTATATTATATCCGGTACTCATCTCTTCCACTCACAATTTAAATAACCTTTAAAACTTAAACTTAAACGGTATAGATTCTCAGAAACAAATTGTTGTTGCACACTTTGCAGATTGGGCAAAACAACAACAATAAACCTACGGCCATACTATCGATTCAGTAGGGAAGCGGACTAAAAAGTCTATAACTCTAAAATTTATCCGATTTGGCTGCTTTTTTGATTTTTAGGTGTATATTAGCGATTGGAACAGGAAAACATTTTCTAAAGACATTAAAAAACTGGCGCTACAAACAGATTTCTTTGGGGCGGTGTCAAAATTTTGACACAAACTTGATATACGCGAATATTATACGAACCAAGTTCTAAATCTTATAGACTTCATAATCCACGCGTTCAAAATAGAAGCCCGTTTGTATGGAAAAAGGTACACTGACGAGCAAAACTGTAATACGAATTTAACCCTGTAACTTCAAAGGTCTGTGTCTTCTGTTCTTATTTGTGCATTTTGATAAACTTAGTCTTATTTTATTTAATGGTCAATTTACTGTTTTTGGAAAAATTAAAGCCATTTAATACTTAAAGAAAAAATGCCAAAGCATACTTTAAAGAAAGTCAGATGTTAAAGTTTTGCTCTCCAACCTTATACGAGGATATATGCTATGACTAAAACAGACTGGATTGAGAGTCGGTATCCGGCGAGATTTAACTATCATGGCATGTGCCCAAGTTACTCTAAGAGAACCGGCTATAAAAATAAGCTAACCGAAATTTTTAAGAGTACGAGGAGCAGCTACATATCTAAGGGAATGGGGCGAGTAGATCTTCTTGGACCTACGTATATAGAACAAAACAATATAGCCGTAAAAAGATTATCTTAGTAAGAGCTAGAAGTAAGAGTTAATTTAGTAAGAGCTACAGGATAAAACATTTTTTTTTGTTTTTTAAAATTTTTTACTGTTTTTTATACCCTTGCAGAGGGTATAATAATTTTGGTCAAAAGTGTGCAACGCAGTGAAGGAGACATCTACGACCCCATAAAGTATATATATTCTTTATCAAGATCACCTCCTGAGTTGATATGAGCATGTCCGTCTGTCTGTCTGTTTCTACGCGAACTAGTTTCTCAGCTTTAAGCGTATCGACTTGAAACTTTGCACACACCCTTCTTTCCTTTGCACGCAGTACATAAATCGGAACGGCCGGGATCCGGAGACTATGTCCTACAGCTGCCATATTACTGATCGGAAATTCTATAAGTTTAGTGTTTTTAGAGTTCGAGAATTCTGAATTTGTATGAATGATAAATTTGGCAAAATAATACGAAATACCACATTTTATAAGGATCGGTTAACTATATTCTATAGCTGTCATATAACTGAACAATCGATTATGTCCCAACTTTAGCATTTTTAAATTATTTTATTATAACCGTATTTATTACGTTTATTTTTAAACCTGCTAAATTTCATAACGATCGGCAAACTACATCTTATAGCTGCCATATAACTGAACGATCGGAAATGGTTTTTAGTAGAAATACCAACTTTGGTATTTTTGAAGATAGGAGCTTGGGACTTTTTTTAGATTTTGTATTGTAATAAATTGGATTATATATTCATATTCCCATAAGGATCGGCCAACTATATCCAATGTTTGCGATATATATCCGGCTTTAACTTCAAGGGTATATAAACTTCGGTTCCGCCCGAAGTTAGCTTTTCTTTCTTGTTTTTTTTTTTGTGGTGCTTTGATAAATAAAAGAATATTTCTTTACAAAATGTTATTTTGGAGTTTTGATATATTTTTTTTTAGTTTTACCTGACTATTTATGCTTCTGAAAATAATCGAAGTTAAAAAATTTGGAAAATACGAACATGTTGACAAATTCTATAGAAATCTTGAAAACCAACTTGGAAAAAATGTGTTGTGAATATAGGGGCGGCTTAACGGTTAAAATAATTGTGGAAAAAAATGCCTTAAAAATGGTAAAAAAAAAAAATATGGAATCAAAGCAAAGCTACAGGAAATAACACGCTGCCAAATCGGTTTAGAACAAATATGTATCGGAAATAACAGATATACATACATAGTTATGTTTCGATCGACTTTTTAGTATAATAATTATAATTAATTTCATATAATACAAAAAAAACCCGAAGCATCTATCCAGAGCTCGTTAAAAATGGTCAACTACATTTTTTCATACGGTTTGACTGAGGTATGACAAAAAAAAACTTTTTTTTACATTTTCAACTTACTAATCAGTAATTAGCAACAAAACCACGAGAACAACAATGATCTGCCGGAGCTCTGAAGCCGCCGGGCCGCCGATTGCTAGACTAGGAAAAGGGGGTACACATATTTTAATTGGCCCTAAATATTTTAATTAGCTCAAAGAGTACAGTATAATAAGAGACTTATTTTAAGGCATAAACACTATTTAAATAACAGACATGATTTTTTCATACGAAACTGTCTTGAGCGAGCTTATGATGTATGGTGTAATAAATGGCGTATGGAGAGGTTTTTGTAAGGCAGTTCCGTATAGGGTCAGTTGATGAGAGGTTTTTTCCAACAACAACTCCACAAGGAGTGGGACTTAATTTTACAATCTCTGCTTCTATCTTAAAATATACCAAACTTGGTTGCAAAGAAAAGGGCTTCTGCAACGTTTCAAGTCGTGGTAAAAACAGAAAAAGTTGAGTAAAAACGGACAGACAGACAACCATTCTTATATCGACTCAGGAGGTGATCCTGATCAAAAATAAATATGCTTAATAGGGTCGGGAAGATGTCTCCTTCGCTGCGATGCACACTTGTGATCAAAATTTAAAAAATAAAAAATTTTATACCCGGTACACGAAGAGTATAAGGGTACGTTGCTTTCGTATAAATATATTTAACAAAAAGAATCATATTTCATAATGTATATATCTTTTTGATTAGCATCAGCCAAGATGAAACAGCCATTTCCGGCTGTCCGTATGAGCACGTGGACCTGAGACTATAAGAGACAGAGCCAAAGACTCCTACAATCCCCACGCAGTGCAAGCTTGTTTTAAATTGATCACCGCCCCTACAAATTGCAAAATTTCTTTAGCGCCAATACAGGAAAATTTTTGATGCCAAACTATTTCTATAGTTGTTTATTTTTGAAAAAAAAAATGTCACCAAAATCTTCCGATTTTTAGAGTAGTTAGATATTTCTCGGGAACGCGTTGGAAACATTTTACACGAATGAGTAAGCTTTCGTCAAGATGCATGCCGCGATTGCTAACAATGGAAAATAAACGCAACCGCTTGCACATTGCGAAGGAGAGTTTGGCATTGCTTAATGCAAACAAAAACGAATTTTTTCGTCGTTTTGTGACTGTTGACGAAACCTGAATTCGTCACCATACACCAGAGAGTAAAGAACAGTCAAAGCAATGGATTTCAACTGGAGAAACGGCACCGAAAAAGGCAAGGATCGGATTGTCGGCCAACAAGGTGATGGCAACGATTTTCTGGGATGCGCGAAATTGTGTCAATTTCACTACGAAATTCTACCCCATCCATCCTATTCTCCAGATTTTTCACCTTGTGACTGTTATTTATTTCCAAACATAAAAAAATAGCTTGGGGGTAAGAAATTTCAGTCAAGCGCCAACAAGTGAAACAAGCGCCTATTTTGAGGACCTGGAAACATCCTATTTTATGGAAGATATTGGGAAACTGGAGGATCGGTGGTCCAAGTGTTGTTGAGATTATGTTGAGAAAAAAAAGAGCCACATATAAAAAAAACGTATTTCCTTTACAGGGTCGACTTTTTATCCGCCTACCCTCGTATTCACATAATATACCAATTCCCATACAAAGGTTTCAATATTTTAAACGTGTGGATCTCAAAAAATAAAAAATATAGACTTATCCGATTTCCGCGCAGATCAAGTTTGTGTCAAAAAAAACGGAAATCTTGTTGTAGCGCTAGTTCATTAATATTTTCGGGAAATGTTTTAATGTCAAACTGTTCCAACGGTTATCCTACAAATCAAAATTCAGACAAATGGGATGATTAGTAAAGAAGTTATAGACTTTTTAGTCTGCTTTCCTACTGAATCGGTAGCAGGGTCGTTGGGGGGGACTTCGCTTGTTTTCATTCCTTTCCTTTTCTTTCCAGAGAATCCATACCGTTAAAGCTTAAACTTTAAAGGTTAGGTAAACTGTAGGTGGAAGAGATGAGTACCGGGTACAATATATTCGGGAAACTCTACTAAAGACGTAATTTTTTGTTTTTTTCCAAGTGGAAAAGTATGTAACGAAATTGTTTGTGCCGGGTGCCGGCACTTGTTTTATGTGCAATTTGAAACTTTTTTCAGAGCATACATTTTTTGCCAATACGGACGTATTATTTCTTACCAATTCCAGAGTTTTTGAACGCGGGGACATTCCTTCCAGATCTATGAATCTGATTCCGCGAGCACATTAAACTACTTTGCGCTGGCAATGGTGGTGCTACATTTATTATATCACGTTTTGAAGCTTTACTTTGGTCGTTCTGAGTTTCAGAAAAAGTATTTTCAAGGCAAATTTTGCCTTCTTTCTTTGCATCCGTTACGTCTACCTCTAAGTCTTTGGAGTTTTTTACATCATATTGGAAATTTTCCCTAACACTAATGTCTGCTTCAGATCTTAGGTCGAACATGGAGTTGCTATTAATATTAAGGCATTCTGTAATACTGATGATTGAGGAAAAAAAAATATAAAATTATTATTTTAAAATTATTTTATATGACAATGAACCTACATCGATTCCACGGCCAGGTTTGGGTCACTAGATCTCCTTGAAATAGTGCTTTGGCCCAGCTCATTCATTGTTAGATTTTCAGAAGATCTCGCTTTTACCATGAAACCTAAATTTAAAAAAATGCTAAAAATGAAACAACTGGATTTTTTTTTCTACTGACCCTGATGAGCGTTTGGTCGTTCATTACTAAGTAGCGGCAGATCAATTCCGTTTTTGTTACCTAAGCTACCAAGGTATAGGTCGGACCAAAAATGTAAAAATCTTACACTGTGTGCAGGCCAAAGAACCTGAGAATATATATCAGCTATTTGATTTGGACTGCAAGAACATATATTTTGTTAATATTAACTTAATTACCTTTTCAGTCTCATGCTTATACAAAGGATTTCTGTACATAGTGTCCGCTAAAAATGGCCATACCGAAAATGTTCGGTCAAATATGGAATTATCAAGGCGTTCTTTAAGCGAGTTGCAAAGAAAAGTTCCGAAAAGACAGGAAAGCGAATGTTGCGCCATTTTAATCTGAAATTAAGATGCTATATTGAATTGGTTTTGTCAACGCTTGCTGTAACTTACCAGGTAGCCTCCGTTGAACTCAAAACAACATGGATATTGCCGCTGTATTTGGTGAACCAGATCAAGCCACTGCAAAAAAACTGGACACCTTTCATTCACTTCGTCAGAATAGGGGCCATTACCAGAGCGATCAGCGAATTTGTGACCAAAATTCAACCACTCACGTTCTACCAGAACGCGAAATCCCTGCACGAAATTAATAATTATAAATTAACTGATAGTTATATAAATTCTCAATTAAAACAAGAAAGGAACGCTAACTTCGGGGGGAGCCGAAGTTGATATACCCTTGCAGTTAAAACCGGATATATATCGCAACCATCGGATATAGTTGGAAGATCCTTATGCACACTTTTAACCAAAATTATAATACGCTCTGCAAGGGTAAAAAAAAGTCCCATGCTTATATCTTCGATAATACCAAAGTTGGTATTTTGACCATATACCAAAGACTTTTTCCGATCGTTCAATTATATGGCAGCTATAAGATATAGTCTACCGATCGTTATGAAACTTGGTAGGTCGGATTATCTGACCAAAAATAGAATCTGCATGATCTCAATCTCAGCTTTCTATCTTCAAAAACACGAAAGTTGGGTCATTTCCGATCGTTCAGTTATATGGCAGCTATAGGATATAGTCGGCCGATCCTCAAAAATGGCATTCGTACAAAATCCGAATTTGTTAACTCTAAAAACACCGGAGTTATAAAATTTCCGATCAATCAGTTTATGGCAGCTATAGGATATAGTCGGCCGATCCGGGCCTACGTTTTTTCTTCTCAGTGAATGCTCTGCTCTCATTGTTTTTACCTGCTACGCATACACTCATACGCATACACGCATGCGTTTTGCCCCCCACTGATCTACACCTACAAATTAAAATTCAACCAAATCGGAAAATTAGCAGAGTTAAAATTTTTGTATTCTGCTTCTCTACTGAATGGCTTTGGTTGTTTTTTCCAAAGTATGCAACAAAATTTTGTTGATGAGAATCCATAACTTAAATTTTGAAAGTATAAATGTGTACCGGGTATAATATAGTCGGAAAACTCGACTAAAGTCCTTTCCTGTCAAATGTGTAATTTTTTAAACCACAAAACATTTTTTTATCACCAAAATTTATATCAGATATAAGCATGGCATGCAGTTTCGTCACAGGTATTTAAAGGTTTTTTTTATATATTATAATATACAAGAGTATATAGCTTTTAGTACAAATCGAAAATAGATTAGCTTTCTTCTTCTAAAAATAGTTTCATTTAACACGCAGGAAAGGTTATTTCTTAACTACACTGAAAAGTTTAAATTTAATTTCATAAAATAAGAACCAAATAATTTTTTCATACTTCAACAGTTCTGTAGTAAGGGTCTAAACAGAGCTGAGCTGTTGCCACAATTTGCGGAGTACGGTCCCAGCCATCCGAACAGTGCACTAGTACAGGACGCCCGTTCTTTTCTATGGTGTGTACAACCGTCATTGCGGCTCCCAGTAAACCTGACAGGTGTTGCATCCACATGGTTTTTTCCAGTTGCCCAAACCAACTGTGTAAAAAAGTAGACGTTAAATAACTCTTAAGGTATCAAAAAAAAAGTCATACTCACTTTGGATCGTCTGGCGATGAGGCACAGAGCTGGCGGACAGCATGAAAACTTTTACGAATAGCGTGAATGTTACCTAAATTCATGAATTCAATTTCGGCGCAGGGATAGTACTCAATGCATTCACAACCTCCACCGCGGGCCCGATTTGTAACTGCTGAAGTATAGCTCCTGGCATCTACTATTAAAATTTTCTGAAAAAAAAATTGTTGATTACGATTTCTAAGATAAAACCTATTTTTACAAAGTGTTTAAGCATTAAACAAAAAAGGAAAGCTAACTTCGGGCGGAGCCGAAGTTGATATACCCTTGCAGTTAAAACCGGAAACATCGGATATAGTTGGTATTTCCGTTGCTAGTTGGTTGGTATATAATTATAACCAAAGTTGGTATTTTTACCAAATGCCATTTCCGATCGTTCAGTTATATGGAAGCCAGGCCCGTCGAGAGGGAATTTCGGGCCCGGGGGGTACAACTCACGGGCCCCTCATATAAGAAATATTTTTGAAAATAACGAAAATTATGTTGAATTTTGTTAAAGTATAGTCTATAATTTGATAATTTATCACTGATCATTTCTCAGGCTCCACATCTTAGCGATTTCTTTAAAATATCGCGGATCATTTTTTTTGTACACAGTTTAAGTTTTCGACAAAAATCCGGGCCCCTCTCACCGGGAGATAACGGTCCAGTTTTTGCTATTATAATAACTGGATTATTAAATAAATTTATTTTTTAATCCGACTATACATACTATTTTTATACTTTAAATCCGTCAGACGCTACCAATTATCTTTTGTTTTAATATACATACAGATATTTTCTAAAAACATACCCGAATTTCGTCTAACGTAAGTTCCTCGTGCGAAGAATCCTCTAATGAAGGTGAACTTTTTCCAGATGAAGAAGATTGACCGTTTAAGTCTCTTGCATCTGTTGGTTGATGAGCGCTTGCGTGGGCAAATGTCGATCGTCTTGCGTGCTCCCCCCTGTCAAAGGCACAGGCATCGGTCAGCGCCTTGAGAAGCTGCTCATCTTTGGTATTTCGCCAACCAAGCCAACCCACCTCCGGCTGGCTGCAGCGAGCTAAAATTGCGCCTGACTTTTGGTGGCGCCAGACAACCGCTGGCAGTCTGCGCGATCCACGAAAGTTAGCTACGTTGTGGAGCATTTCATCGGTGATGCAAAAAGGTACGAGCAGTCTGGGTGGGTACGAGGGGCACAGTTTAAAATCAGCGTTGGCCGTGGAGACTCGCCAAGATCCTTTGAGGTCGAATCCCAAACGGGCGACTTCGTTTTTAAAGTTGTTATCATAACTAATGTCTCGTTGTAGCCGACTGCTAGCCGAGGGTACAGCCTCAACATTTAAAAGAGTCTGTACACCTGCCGTGTTTGTAAGTTGGGCAGAACGGTCTTTGCCCTTGTAGCCGTTTGTACTTGGATTATCATTACTATTTCCGAATATGTCGCTGGACCAGGAGTAAAAACCAAATGCGAAAAGAGTTTCCAATGTTTGGGGAACGCCTATAAGCAAGTGTATTCGTCGTTGCCAATCCACACATTGTTCCGTGGTCTGGAAAGAGCACCGCACAGTGCTGGCGTCCTTGCAATTGACAATCAACTGAAACGGGTCTCGTACTTGCACGGATTCTATAAGGCCCAGGGGTACGTATGTCTCAAAGGCAGTTGACTTCTTTGAGAGGAATATGCGGTAATTTGATAGGGCCAGGATTCCATCGTCCGTTCGACCTAGGTACTTAATAGACTCACCAGGCACTTGTTGAACAATTAGGAGAAATTATTAGAAATGTTTACACGAGCATGTTAGACATACATGAAAAATAAATCCGACCAATACTCACATTCCTGAAAGGGCACAAGTAACTGGGAGTCTTCCTTTTCCATCTGTGACTTCGGGTACGATTCAGCGGCACGGATAAAGCAAATCGATGGAGGCGGTGATCCATCTGACATTTTTTAATTCGCTATAAAAGACTATATAGTGAATTTTGTCAAAAGCAAATGAGTTTTGATTTTATGGAATTCCGGTGATGACCCAATATCAAAAGTCGTGCATGAGTGCGTAAGAATCTAGTTATATAAATGAGTTTCATAAATAAAGGATGATACATTGGTGTTAACGTAGTTTTTCTGTATGTTGTATAGAACGACAATTTACTGTTGAGTGTCGTGAAAATTGTATGAAACATTGACTTGTGAATGAATGCACTCAAACAGCCAATATGTTCTGAATAAATTAAAGTCAATTTTGAGCGTGTATTAGCAATATAGATAATGCGTGTGGACGTATTTATGATAAATATTCAGCCTTCAGCTGCAGTGGCAGAATGTGCGCAATATGTGACCCTACTTGAGTATTTACATACGTATAGATATATTATAAGCTTTTATTTCAATCCAAGCTTTTTTTCAAATCATACTTCGTCAATTTCGGTGGGCCATTTATGCCTCTAGTAAAAACCACTTATGTTACCACAAACAAAGTATTAAAGTATTTACACGTTTAGTTTTGTGCACTTATTCTAATTTTTTAATATGCGTGAGAACACGAATGCCTAATCAAGAGCTTTGTTGCATGTAATATTTTCGTTTTCCGGAATTAAAATTAGCTAAGAGTTCAACATTCTCAAATTCTTTCTCCACCATTTAATAAGAAACGACAAATATTATAAACAAAGATTGACAAATATTTTTTCACATACATATATATGTATAGGTAATCAGATACTTTTGGTTACGCTGTGATCGTTATTGTTATCGAGTGTCAGTGTTAAAGTCTAGTACTGAGATCGAAAAACATGTTTGACGAGTCAAAACGTTTATTCTTACCAGTGTGAACGAGTTTTTTTAAGTTACTCCCTACGGTCCCTCCTAAAATTAATTTGAATTTTAAAGCCTAGTACTGAGTTGACAAAAATCCGCTGTTGAAAATCCGATAACGATATCGCACTTTATTCAGCTACCGAGCTAGTGTGACCAAAAAAATTAACAAATAAGGTAATACTGAACAGCTGTTGTTTGTAAACAAAAAACAAATAAGCCAAAATGAATTCAAAACGATTGGATGTTGGTGTTTTGTTTATGTATTTCGCCGCTAAGGAGCTGATTAAGAAAAAGAAAACTGGGTCAAAATCAAAATCAATCACAAATCATTTCAATGCCATTTTATGGCATTAATATGCCCCTTGTGGTTAAAATCCCATACTATGGGCTTCGCCTTGACCGCACTATTTAATTTCAATTTATCCTCGCGCGCCGAAAATTTTTCGGGGCGACTATTTTATCCTTTCATCAATTTTCCCTCCATGTTTCCTATCAAAATAAATAAAATTAATTCTTTCAACACCCCAAAATCAGCTGTTTTTTTTTGATCCGGCAACGCCATTCAATTCGATAGCTAAAATTTTCGTCAACAGAGTTCCGGAAAAATCTAGGAGACGAAAATATCTTCTTCTTCCTTTTTTTACACCGTTTTTTTTATATGGAGTTTGACAGCTGTCACTCGTGCGACAGCGGATTTTCGTCAACTCAGTACTAGGCTTGAACATTGACAATGTAAAAAAAATATGATTTAAGAAGTCCTTTGTGGATTTTTAACCCATTTGGGTGTAAAAATATTAATGAAATTAAATGATTTAAGATTAAATTGACGCAATTGATACCATGAAATTGGTATCAAGATATGGTTTGTCCCACAAATCTAAAATTACAAGAAGAACATCTACAAATTTAATTAAATCTATAATGTTTAGCGTATCGCCTTCAACAATTTGACTTTGTCAAGCATTTACATTGATTTATTACATGATTACAACAAAAACAGCCCTGTCAAACTGGATGAAAGATTAAAATTTTTTATGTTTTCGCTAGGGACTTGTAAAACGTTCTTTGGTGCGTTAATTATTTTTCGATCTGAGAAAGGGGTGGCGGAAAGGCCCTGTCAGAAACGGTTTTTCAGGTATTTGTACCAATATTTGAGTATTAGACTTAAACTGAGTATTAGGCTTATATATATATATATATATTTATGTGTATGGTACATATGTATATATATGTACGTACCTTACGACAGGAAAAAATAGTTCAATTATCCATAAAAAACGTTTTAGCTCATTTATCTCATTCAAAAAACTCATTCAATCTTTATATTTTATTAATTATGCGCTCTTGAAATCTTGTCTTGATATTCGAATTGAAGTCAATTTGACTGTAAGACAAAATTGTCTGTAAACGTAATTTCAAAAAAAAAAAAATTGATTTTCCTTTTTGTCGGATTTTTGCTGAATAAAATTACTTTACAGAACTGAGTTAACCACGAGTAACCACCATAATCTAGTTGGAAAAAATATTTTGGAATACCAAACAGTAACAGGTTTTCGATAGGCAAAACTTTGCTACGATATAAATTTATCATTTTTATAAAAAGAGTATCGATATATTATATTTTGATATATTATCAACAACCCTAAAAATTTTCTGAGTTTGTGTTCTGGAATACATTTGCCCCGCACATTCCATACAAGCTAATGCGTAACTAAGTTCACTTTATTTTCTGGGATTTTCCACCGGTGAATGCAACTTGGTTTAGCCCTACCCCACGTCTTAAAATGATCGAGGCGAGAATCCAAAAGCTTGGACCCTGTGTGGCCCTGGTTGCGGTAAGTCGACGTGTTCCGCTTTTACGATTTTCGTCGAAGATAAATCAGCAGGCGCCATGAGCGGCATGCGTCGGTCAAAATGAAAAGTTTGCGTATAAGACCTTATTTTCTGATGTTACGGCTGCCGGGAACTGTCCATTGCTTGGATTTGTGATAGTCTCAACTACTAAGCCGCTGCCTCCTCTTTGTTCTATCTTAGATTCTACAACTCCTTCAGCAGCCATCAAGAATAGATGCGGGGGCCGTGGCCATGACCAGTGACAACATCGACATGACACTAGGTAAGACTGATACTGTTTCGCCCATATCCACCGATAACGTGGAAGACATGGAGTTCATAAAATCAATTAATTATTGACGTGTCACAAATCTGGGGCAATACTATTCGACTTTGCTATGCCAACGTGGTATATTTACTATATGTATATATTTGGGACGCACTTGATTTTTGAAAGGGATATATTGATATTTTCTGTATACACACAAAAAAAATTGAGCCTTAAAATTTTGTTCGACGTTGATGACAAGGAATTACCCTTTATAATAAACCCTATACAAAGAGTCAAATCGTTTTACCAAGATATCATAGGATTATATGAAAAATATACAGTGATGGGGATTATAATTGCAGTGTGTGCACCGCAGTAAAAAAGGTTAAATTTTGACCCTTTAAAGTATAAAATTTATATTTTTTGATCGGACTAACCTTCATATAAGCACTACCGTGTGCTTCATATAAGCACTACCGTTTGTCCGTCTGTTTCTACCCAAACTAGTCTCTCAAGTTTAAAACTAAAACTAAAAACTATTTTTTTCCTGTGACTTTGTTGTTTTTTGAGTTAGAGAGAGTTTGGATTTTACATGAGAGCTATTTTTAGCAAAATAATACGACATAAAAATAATTCGAAATTTCATAAGGATCGGCCGACTAAATCCTATAGCTGCCATATAACTGAACGATCAAAAAATGGTTTTTGGTAGAAATACCAACTTTGGTATTTTTGAGGATAGAAGCCTGGGGGCCTTTTTTAAATTTTTTATTTTAATAAATGATATTCTCATAAGGATCTGCCTTCTATCTATCTGGTTTTAACTGCAATGGTATATCAACTTCGGCTCCGCCCGAAGTTAGCTTTCCTTTCTTGTTTTTATTCATATTTGTTTCGGCTACCGTCAAAATAAAACGGACATTTTGTAACATTAGGTAGTAAATAAATTGTACAATTGTGTTTTATTTTATTAAATGCTTTTGTTTGCTATCAGTTATATTAATCATATGCAAGTTTTTAAAACTTCAAATTCACTAGTTTTTAATTTTTTATATGGACTAATACTAATAATACGCTTAATTATTCTAATATTCAAAACCAGCTGATAACGGATAGCTGCTAGAAAAATTGTATGCCATGTGACGCAAGTTTTCCAATTTGGTTTTTTTTTTTTTACTGGCTGCTTATTTTATTTCTATAAACTTTTTCTATTGTTTATATTTTCCTCTGAGCCGGTTTTCCAAAATTTTACTATACATATGAATGTACATACACACATATGTATATATGCAAACTACAGAGGGTTAAATAAACTTACACGATAGATTTCGCATTTTTATATGATGTGGTCACCTTTTAATATGATTGCAAATTTTTGTTGTCATTTTTATACCCTTGCAGAGGGTATTATAATTTTGTCCAAAAGTGTGCACCGCAGTGAAGGACCCTATAAAGTACATATATTCTTGATCAGGATCACCTCCTGAGTTGATATGAGCATGTCCGTCTGTCTGTCTGTCCGTCTGCCTTTTTCTACGCGAACTAGTCTCTCAGCTATCGTCTTGAAACTTTGCACACACCCTTCTTTCCTTTGCACGCAGTATATAAGTCGGAACGGCCCGGATCGGCCAACTATATCCTATAGCTGCCATATAACTGATTGATCGGAAATGGTATAACTTTTTAGAGTTAGAGAGTTTTTTTAGAGTTAGAGAGTTAAAATTTTACATGAGAGCTATTTTTGGCAAAAGAATTCGACGTGCCAAATTTTGTAAGAATCGGCGGACTATATCTTATAGCTGCCATATAACTGAACGATCGGAAATGGTTTTTGGTAGAAATACCAACTTTGGTATGTTTGAAGAGTTTGGGACTTTTTTTAGATTTTGTATTGTAATAAATTGGAATATATATTCATATTCCCATAAGGATCGGCCAACTATATCCAATGTTTGCGATTTATATCCGGTTTTAACTGCAAGGGTATATAAACTTCGGCTCCGCCCGAAGTTAGCTTTCCTTTCTTGTTTTTAATTTTCTTTCTTTAATACTACAATTAAAGATACAGCGTAAGGATAATTAAAAAAAGTCCTTTTAAGTCCTTAGGAGGATTTGAACATTCAAAAATTGTGCAGAGAGCAGCTACTCTACGCAATACGCTACCATCCTGACTCGAGCGGTATCGATCAAAAGTACTATTTGCTCTACTACTATATCGGCGCATTGTAAACAGAAACGAGAAGAAATTGACATTTGGAAGCCACAACATTTTACGCCGTTTTTACATTTTTTTGATAAATACATGTAAAGAGTTCTAAAAATAGAATCGTATGCATGTGCATTCACCAACAAGCTCGACGAAAAAAGTTTACCGTTTAGGGCCTGATGTCCCATCTATGTATTGTATAATCTTTGCTATAAGGGATAGAGCTAATGGTTCTACGTTCAATTTTGTTTAAAAATATTGCCAAAATTTTTCCCGGCCCCACAAATGGAAAAATTGGTGTAGCGCCAGCACAGGAAAGTTTTTTCAAAAACACTTGATGCGAAACTATTTATATAGTTAATATATACTTGAAAAACAAATTTCATTTGATTTATCAGCCGATTTTTAGAGGAGATATACCCAAATGTATATAATTTCCCATACAAAGGTCTACTCGCACACTCAAAGGCTTGGGACCCCCCCACAACCGAATCGCATCGCGTGTGCTGTGGTATATTTGGAGGCGAATTAATTAATTTAATTTCCATTCCAAGCATAGCTCAGCGCAGCTTCTTCCTTTTCTTTTGTTTTTTACTTTTGTGTGCAATAGAGGTCTTATCTTTATTTCTGCAATTTTCCTTCGCTCTCTCCAAAGCTTCCGCTTCGGCTCCTATTTAGCACAGTGGTTCAAGGTATAGCGCTTTTTAACTTACATATACAAAGATGGAAAAAATAATAGAAACGAATATTACTATTTCACTTTAAGGCTTTTTTTAAGTTTTACCTTTAGGAATATTTATGAAACCCCTTGGGTTGGTAACATTGATAACGGCTCTTAGTCACCATCTCTTTTTTGAACGCTTTTCGTTTGCAATTTTTGTTGTTCATGGAAATTAGTCAGAAGACTTCGTGTTTGGTTTGGAAAAAATAATAGAAATACGGTCGTATTTGGTCAAAATCAGTGGCTAATTTTCGTTTAAAATAAAATAAAAGGTATTGTTTTGAATATTTTTATTACAGGGAGCGTTATAGCAATTTTGTTTACTATTTATCATTTAATTTTGTTAAAACCTTCAAAATTGGTCGTGGAGCACACTGCATAGTGTAGTAGTAGTAGAGAAGAATCTAATCCTTAAATTAAAAACAGAAGGCCGATCCATGGAAAAAATTTCCAAACTATTAGAATGCTCAAAAGAAAGTGTTTTCTGCTATCCACTATCATGCTAGACAGGAGAAACGTGGAAGAAAGCGAGCCACTTCTACAAAATTTAACACGAACCTTATAAGGAAGTCGAAAAAGGAGTCATTTCTTTCTTCGAAGGATCTTAAAAACTACATACGCGCATCCGTAACGAGTCGCACCATTTGCAACAGACTGATTGAGCACGGTTTGAAAGCGCATTCAGCAAGAGAGTTCCTTTTATGAGCAAGAAGCAAATAGAAAGACGAATCTATTTTGCCTAAAACCACGAGACCCGCAAGAACTGGAAAAATGTTCTTTGATTTGTTTGGATCAGATGGTAGACCCCATGTTAGATGCCCAAAAAACACAGTACTCGATCCCAAATACACCGAAAAGACTATTAAGAACGAAGGTGTTAATATTATGCTATGGGGATCTTTCTCTGCGTCAGGTCCACTTTATTGGATACAAGGCAATATATGTGCTATATACTATGTTAACATAGTTACGTTATGGACGTTATTTTACCATATGCCGAAGAGAAAATGCCTTTGAAGTGGGAATTTATGCAGGATAACGATCCCAAACACACATCGAAGCTTTTGAAAAAGTGCCTCCAGGACAATAAAAGCGACGTTATGGACTGGCCAGCTCAGTCACCCGATTTAAACCCTATTGAGCATTTGTGGGGCATTCTAAAAAAAAAGTTGAAGTGGTTTTAACCAAAAAATAAGGAGCATTTTCGGGAGAAAGACCAGGAAGAGTGGTACTCCATTAAGCCAACAATATACTCCAATCTGGTGGAGTCCATGCCTCGTAGGTGTGCTGCAGTGTTAAAAAACCATGGTAACGCAAACGCATTAAAACTAAAAACATTTCATGGTAAATTTTACTAAACGAATTAATTTGAATAAAAATTACGTTTCTATTTTTATATTCAGGTCAAAAACTTAAAATTTCGCTTACGTATAATTTTTTAGCTAAATTAATGAAGTTAAATGCATTTTTGCTTTCTAATATGTAAGATAGATGTACATATATCAAAGGAAAATCAAAAATTTCCACTCATTACGTTCCATATTAAAAATGCGTATTTAAACCCAAAGTAAAAATTCGTTTCTATTATTTTTTCTATCACTGTATTTTTTTATACTGTTAATTATTAAAATGGAATTCAACTCGTCTGTTTAATGAAGTCTTGTAACAAGACAATCTCTGTTCCGGGTTCACTGCCTCAGTTTCGGATGCCATTTGTTGGTCTGGTTTACGTGATAATTGTCGTGCCGTCCAAGAAGAAATGAGGTCGTTCATAAGACAGACTAAAAATGGATTTAAAGAGTTGATTACTGGTTTTCGTAAAATCAATGATTAGCTTAGTGCGTTTGACACTCAGTTTAGCGGCCTTCAGCTTCTAAATGAGTCCCTTAAGCGTAAGAAAGCCGACATTAACGCACCCGCTCATATCTCTGGCCACCCCAAGGGACAGAACTGAGAACAATTCGCCGTTCTAATTTTTCAGTGCAAATGAGGAACTATCCGATGTGTCCTCCGAGGCATCCCTTCAAGTGATACCACAGGTCCTAGTGAATGCCCGTTAACAGGTGATTAAACCCTTACGTTAACTTTTACAGGTGATTCCCAAAAACGCCAAAACTAAAGCCGATATAAAGGTGGAGGACATAGCTAAATATAAATATAATTATATAAGCCGCAAAGAAAATTACCGTAAAGAAAAAAGTTTTAAAACCAGTGAGAGTGAAACTTCCCTATATTAGAACGACTGACACACCTTCCACCTCTTCTTAGTCCACTAATCCATAAAACTAATACCGTCACTTACCTATCAGAATACTAGGGGGAACGTAGCAAACTCCTTAAACTATATTCTGATAGTTCTCTCTTTGCAACCCATATTATAGCCTTAACAGAAACTTGGGTAAAACCGGAAATCTTTAGCTCCGAAGTTTTTCCAAGTAAGTATACCACTTTTAGACATGATCGATCTTTGCAAAAGGTCCTCATTTCGGTAGAGTCCCAACTTACTTCTGAAGAGGTGAAATCACAAGAGTTTGGTGACATAGAATTTATTTGCATTAAAATCATTTTGTCTGCTTTATACTGCTTTATGCATTGGATCTTTATACATTAAATGTTTATATATACCGCCTTCGTCTGAACCACCTACATAGTGGCATCATTTGTCCGCTATTTAATTCGTTTCTAAACTTATGACCGATCGTGACCAGCTTGAAGATTTGAGTGACTTTAATATCCCAGAATTAAAGTGATCTTATGTCGATAACTCACTATTTTTACTTATCACGCACCATGACTTCTCCGCGGGCATGTTTGACATATCCCTAGGTCAATTTTGTTAGAAATTTTAGAAATTCGTTAAGACGGCTTTTAGACTTATGTTGTGTAAATGATTTTGATTCTACCACTCCATCCAAAGCTATCCACTTTTAACCCCAGAGGATTCATATCGCCCCACGCTGGAGGTCTCAATCGAAACCATTCCTGGTATCGATCAGATGTCTCCATGCGTGGCAAATAAGATTCGCTGCTTCCGTAAAGCTGATTTTCACAAACTTAGTTGCCTATCGATACATATGATTGGTCCGATATTCTGGCATGCACCGATGTAAACGTCACCTTAGAAAAATTTTACCATACCTTAAATACATTTTTTAACTCATGTGTGTCATGGAAATATCCGTCCGCTTCAACAAATCCTCCTTGGCTTACAAGGTGTCTCACGAACTTAAATAATACTAAAAACAGGCTCTTATTTAAATATAAAATAACCTATAGTAGTATACATTTTTCAAGATATATACTAGCTCGGTCAAATTTTACCGTGCACAATGCTGAATGTTGTAGGTTTTATATTCGCTGCTGTCAGATACGATTTACTCAGGATCGGAAGCAGTTTATAACTTTGTAAACATTAAACGTAAACATGTATCTTTTCCATCTGTTACCTCTGATCAGGCTATTGCCAGTCTAATCGCAGTATTTTTTCAAGCAACTTATTCTTCGCCTAAAACGACAGATTAGCCTTACGCATACAACATTCAATCAGAAAATCTTATTTTCTGTCAGTTTTTTCCCGGGAATACCTTATTATCTGTTCTTCTAAGGGTCAAACCCGTTTATTCGCCAGGCCTCGATGGAGTACCAAGCTGTGTGCTAAAATACTGCTACAGGGCTCTGTGCAAACCTCTTCATAGATTTTCAACTTATCTTTGGAAACCTCGAATTTTCTCCCTAAATTGTCGGAAATTCCAAAATTATTTGAAAAATTAATTACTCTTCATTTGCAACACCTTTGCTCTTCGATCATCTCTCCATGTAGATGGCTCATCATGACCTCCTGTGTCATAGATGGCTTTTGAAAGGGTTTTCAAACTTATGTTATTTAAACAGACCGTAGCAAAGCTTTTGATTTGCTTTTGAGCAGTAAAACCCTCATTCTTGTTGAATAAACTGAATATGCTGTGTTTTTCTACAGACCGCCTAACGTGGATCTCCAGCTACTTAAATGAAAGAACACAAAGAGTCTAATTTATAAATATACATTTCCGCTTGGTCCGTGCTACATCTGGCGTACCTCAAGGAAGTCATCTTGGCCCGTTACTGTTCACTCTTTTATTATCGCTAATGATAACGGACAAAAAAAAGTGTTTTTGAAGATTTTTTTGTGGAGAAAACTTCTGATTATTTTTGAATAGTTTTGTTATATTATTTAGCGACATTTCAAATATGTTTTTGAATTTCTAGACAACAAAATCAAAGAAGTTGCAGCCACTTGAAGTAGGCACTCAACAGAATTGCGCACTTAATTGCGTAGAATCATCTGAAACACATGGGACAAAAAAAAAATTAGTTCTTTAGAAGTATATCTCCCAGCCAACATTGCCCTTTTAAAGAAAAAATTTTTATCATGTTTTCAACGGTCAGTGAAGGTAAAAGTGCGTTTTTAGCTATAAAATCGAATAGAAGCAAAAAATAAATCAAATGGGACCGTTGGGTGGGAATCGATTCTACAAGTATGCTAACTTTTTGAGTTGAGTGATCGTGGACACCGACTTTAAAAAGGGTCTTCAAGAAAAATGCGTTCAATGTTTTGGGCTACTACCTGCTCGACACGCTCAACGGTTTTCAAAGGGGCTCGGTGTTTGAGGTCATATCTCAGTAAGTTTAACTCCGAATGAGCTGAAATTTTGGGACAACATTCTTCAATAGTTGTACATTCGGTTTAAAAAAAATCATTTAAAATAAAATGTATCCCATACCCCCCTTAACGAACTCTCTAGTTCTTATGTATGCAGATACAAGCTTTGTCTTCGGTACAAATCCATGTCTGCCCAATACAATCTTCAGTCCGATCTTGAAAACTTTCAAAAATGGTGTTTAGCAAATGATTTAATACTTAATGGATCTAAATGCAAGCTTATGTCTTTTTATCGTTCCTGCCCTCTGCAGGCTATGTATTCTCTCTATGGGATTGCCTTCGAGAAATTAACTTATGTTAATGATCTCGGCATCCTATTAGACTCTAAACTTTAATTTTCCGACCATATTTCCACAATGGTTAATAAGGCTAAAGGTGTTCTTGGTTTCATTAGAAGGTGGGCAAAAGAATTTACCGACCCCTACATTACTAAAAGCTTATTCATTTCTTTAGTCCGTCCGAACTGGAGTACGGTTCATTTGTCTGGGAGTCCCCAATATGGAGTATTATACATCAGAACTGCATAGGAAATTCTTAACATTTTCACATAGAGGTCTTAACTGGGATGCAAATCTTTCTCTTCCATGCTTTAGTAGCAGACACCTACTAATAAACTTACCAAGCTTAACTAATCATTGGACAATGTTGGGTGTAGTTTTTCTACATAACCAAATCAATGGAGATGTAGATATCCAGCATTTACTTAAACGCTTACATTTTAACATTACCAATAGAAGGACTAGAAACTTTGGTTCCTATTACTTAGCCATTGTAGTTCGATATATGCACAGCACGACCCTTTTAGGGTATTATGTTTAAACTACAATGGTTTATACTCTATAAAATCTCTTTCCTGTCCTTAAAATATAAAATCTAGTATTTAAAATTTAAAATTTCCCTACTAACTCCTTTTAGTTAAATAAATTACAAATAGCTTAACAAATACTTATAAATCGTTTGTAAATCGTGCACAAGCCATTTCCCAAATTCTGAAAAAACGGGAAGAAAAAAAAAAAAAATAAATAAAAGATCAAAACCAATAAAAAAAATTTTTTTACAGTCAGACCCGATTCTGTGTTCCGGGATGGTAAATTTTGAAAGCCTTGCAGAGGGAATTATAATTTTGGTCAAAAATGTGAATCGCAGTGAAGGAGGCAGCACCGACCCTATAAAGCTGTGGTTCTTTACGTTTTAGTCATGAAGAACCATTTTGCCAAATAAAGGGATCGACCGACTATAACCTTTAGCTGTCAAATAATTAATTGATCATAAATTTTTTGTTTTTATAGTTGGAGTGATAGGATTTTCAAGGGATATTTTTGGCCAACTGATACTACCCAACCAAGTTCATAGATCTAAATCAGCGGTGCCCAAAACCCTATCACATGTAATTTTCGCTGCCAGGCCTCAGCGTGCACACCGATACTGTAAACCATAGATGGGCAAGCCCAAGGCTCCTCGGGCTCTTAAGGCTCCCCCCGTTATTCGTAATTTTTGGCGCCAGCAAATCGAGGCAGACGATCGAGTCGCGCGGTCAGTGAGCCGTGAAGATTTACAAAAACAATGCTACATAAATTCCGAGGCAGGTAGCAGGAGTTTTCAACAACAATTATTAAGGGTGTGTTTGCGCACCACGCGACGACAACCATCGCAACCATCGTGGTGGTTGTTGTTGTAATTTGTTGTCTGGCCGAGCTGCGGCTCCGACCGTTAGATTTCTGGCCCATCTATGCTGTAAACGGTCGTGCGCTTACTGGAGAATAAGGGTTTCTCCAGTAACCGCTTACGAGTTTGAACCAAATGAAAGTCTAACTTGTGAATGTTTTTGTGTTGACCCCACTTATCTAAATCATAGTTCTATAGCTGCCATATAACTAAACGATCGGAAATGACCCAACTTTGGTACTTTTGAAGCTTCTATCGAAGCATGGGACTTTTTTAAAATTTTTATTCTAAGAAATTAGGTTTCTAATGACAATTTTATTCTAATCAGCCAAGTTTATCCGATATTTGCAAAATATTAACTGTAACCGATTTTAACTTCTTTAACTCATCAACTTCGGCTTTGTCCGAAGTTAACTTTATTATACCCTTGTAGAGGGTATTATAATTTTCTCCAAAAGTGTGCAACGCAGTGATGTCTCTCCGACCCTATAAAGTATATATATTCTTGATCAGGATCACCTCCTGAGTTGATATGAGCATGCCCGTCTGTCTGTCTGTTTCTACGCGAACTAGTCTCTCAGTTTTAAAGCTATCGACTTGAAACTTTGCACACACCCTTCCTTCCTTTGCACGCAGTATAAGTCGGAACGACCACAATCGGCCGGCTATATCCTATAGCTGCCATATAACTGAACGATCGGAAATGACCCAACTTTCGTGTTTTTGAAGATAGAAAGCTGGAACTTAGTACACATTATATTTTTGGTCAGTTAATCCGACCTACCAAATTTTATAACGATCGACTGACTATATCTTATAGCTGCCATATAACTTAACGATCGGAAATGTTATTTGGTAGAAATACCAACTTTGGTATTTTTGAAGATTGGGACTTTTTTTTAGATTTTATTTTATAATAAATAGGGTTATATAATTCTCATTATATATTCTCATAAGGATCGGCCAACTATATCCGGTTTCAACTGCAAGGGATCAACTTCGGCTCCGCCCGAAGTTAGCTTTCCTTTCTTGTTTTTTGTTTTGTTTTCGGGCGCTTTAAAATGTTAAATAGTTTTATGCAAGCAGTATCTAAGATAATTTATAAAATTAAAATAACCAAACATTTTAATTTCCCCAAAAAAATTAATTTTACACTTTTGCTAAAAATTAAGTTTGTGTATGTTACAAGGAAGATGTGGAGAATGATAAAAATCTATTGCTAAAAACAAATCCGTTTTGTATCTTTCAGCTTCTAATGAATTGGTTTTTCTTAATTTCTATGCTGAATGGTGCCGTTTTAGTAATATTTTAGCGCCAATATTCAGTGAAGCTGCAGATAAGGTAAGTGATTCTAAGCTTTTGAAAAATGGGTATTGTGTTAACTACTTAAGATTGGCTGCTTAAAATATTAGACAAATAATAAATTTAAAAATGTTTCAAGATTAAAGCTGAGTTTCCAGAAGCAGGCAAGGTGGTACTAGGAAAAGTAGATTGCGATAAAGAAACTTCGATAGCGTCACGCTTCCATATAAACAAGTATCCTACCCTAAAAATAGTTCGTAATGGGCAGCTCAGCAAACGCGAATACCGAGGACAGCGTTCGGCGGATGCTTTTCTTGAGTTTGTCAAGAAGCAGCTAGAGGATCCTATTCAGGAGTTTAAGTCTTTAAAAGATCTTGAGAATCTCGACTCAAAGAAACGTCTCATTCTGGGCTACTTTGATCGCAGGGATCAACCAGAATATGACATTTTCCGTAAAGTTGCCACTAACCTTAAGGAAGATTGTCAATTTCACGTTGGATTTGGTGACGTTGCCCAGGCTATGCATCCACCAGGTGAGCAA
The DNA here is from genome assembly GCF_030179905.1 of Drosophila bipectinata. Classification (NCBI taxonomy): domain Eukaryota; kingdom Metazoa; phylum Arthropoda; class Insecta; order Diptera; family Drosophilidae; genus Drosophila; species Drosophila bipectinata. The sequence continues at coordinate 8,988,935 of NC_091735.1, read as the reverse complement.
AACTTATTTATACGTTTATATATCATGTAACTCACTAAAATTTTTTGTGGCCAAAGGTACACCAATCATAGTATTTAGACCCGATGTGGCTTTATCACACGAAAATGATGAGACCTACACCGGAAGCCTACAAAACTTTGATGAACTCAAAATTTGGATACAAGAGAAGTGTGTGCCATTGGTGCGGGAAATAACCTTTGAAAATGCTGAAGAACTTACTGAGGAAGGCTTGCCATTTTTAATTTTATTCCACCGGCCAGACGATCTTAACTCCATAAAGGATTACAAGTCAATTATTGAAAGACAATTGCTGGATGAGAAACGTATGATTTTAACATATAATTTTATTTAATCAAGGCTTACTTTAACCATTAAACGCATCCTGCAGAGAACGTTAACTTTTTAACAGCCGATGGAAAAAGATTTGCCCATCCTCTCCACCATTTAGGCAAATCTGAGGATGACTTACCTCTAATTGCAATAGACTCGTTCAAGCATATGTATCTGTTTCCGCACTTTAGCGATATGTACACGCCTGGCAAGCTTTACCAATTTCTACAAGATCTCTACAGCGGAAAACTGCATAGGTAATAATAATTGAAATAAAAATGTCTTTTAAGCATGATATTGGTTTTTTCTTCAGGGAATTTCATTACGGGCCGGATCCCACAAATGATGTTCAACCTGACCCGCACACCGGAAAAGGAACCTCGCCCCCAGAGTCAAAATTCAAAGAACTGGGTCCTTCTAAGCATCGTTACACATTGCTTGAAAAAGATGAACTGTAATATTAACATGTGCATTAAAGAAAAAATTAAATTTTTTTAAATAACCTGCCGTAATCCTAATTTATAAAAATGAAGGTACACATATTTAAAATGCGTACGATAGTTTTTCATAAATAATACACAAATTAAATAAGTGTGATAATCTCTGATATACCTTCTCTTCTTCCCTAGATAAGACCTTCAGTTAAAGGAGCTAATTAAAAAAAAATCAAATTAGAATTCAAAACAATAATATTAATAAAATTAATTAATATTAATTCAAATTTTTTATCAACGCTTGGAGGGTGTTATACAGGGGTGCTAAGAAAGTCCTAGTGATATGGTGAAATGTCAAGCTCTAAACCACTGAAAAATGTGCGCCATGCCACAGAGTTTGGAGTGGTTTAGCCTAGACAAGAACCAAAGCAAAAATTATAAAGTACATACATAGATGGGACATCAGGGCCCAAACGGTCAGCTCGACGAAAAAGCTTGTTGCTGAGGGGGGAACGTACATGCATACGATTCTATTTTTAGAACTCTTTACATCAGTGGTCGGCACCCCAATACATTGATATGATTTTACCGCATTAGTGTTAGTAACGAATACCAGAAAGTAGGCTTTGAGCATGACCTTTCACACATTTATACTGTGTGTGTGTGGCAGAGCTCGGGCAGAGAAATTTCCTATGCCCCCGAGATAGGGCCGTGCCGACCTCTGCTTTACATGTATCCGTCAACAAAAATGTGAGCCTTTGTATGTATGTGTGACTGCTCGCACGACGGCGTTAAAATGTTTTGGCTTCCAAATTTCAATTTCTCGTTTCTGTTTTCAATGCGCCGATGTGGTAGTTAGTAGAAAAAATAGTATTTTTAATCGCTGCAGGTTAAGGGTGGTAGCGTAGAGCATAGAGTAGTTAATCTATGTATAATTTTTCTGTGTTCAAATCCTCGTAAGGACTTATTACTTCTTTCTTTTATAATTATTATTTTTCTTTAATTTTACAATTGTAAAATTGTTCAATTTTTCATTATGTCCGGCTAATAAAATTTCAAGGGAGTCCGTCCGGCATTTTGTCATCCGACACGTCCGTCACTTATTTTTACAACAATTGTACTAGAATGCATTAAAAAATAATAATAATAAAGTAAATATGAAAAGTAAAAAAAAATATTAATACAAAAATAATAGTAAATATAAAAATAATCATAAGACTAAAAACATGAAACAACCGCCCACTAATGAAATAGAACCCAGGACCCCAAGAATAAGGAACGCGCACTACCCATCTAGGCTACCCTCGAAGCAAATCTTTTGATACTTAAAATTGGTTTAAAACTAAGCGCTAGAATCCATACCAAAAACAGAGCTGAAGAGTAAGGATAGTAGAAGATATTTCTGATCGCGTTGCTCTCACATTGGTTCGATTACAACGTTTCAAAGTTTCATCGTTCCAAAGATGTTACGATCTAAAAATAGAATTCTCTCTTTCCCTCTCTCATCTGCCAGCCGTTTGTCGTGGAACCCGCTCTCAAATGTTTTCATTTTTACAGCGGGTTCCACGACGGAAAAAATGAAAACATTTGAGAGCGGGTTCCACGACACGGTCTGCCAAAATGCCGTAGAACCCGCACTTATAGACATTTTTAAAGCGGGTATCACTACGAACTGAGACGATGTTAAGGTGATTTTAAAATGTTTTTTTTTTTTTTATTGGATTAAAAATTTAGAAAAACTCATTAAAAGAATAAAAATAGATTTAAAGAAAAAAATAGATTAAAAAAAAAGAATTTCACGAGCCTGGTTTGAACTCGTTTTACCTTTTTATACCCTTGCAGAGGGTATTATAATTTTGGTCAAAAGTGTGCAACGCAGTGAAGGAGACATCTCCGACCCTATAAAGTATATATATTCTTGATCAGGATCACCTCCTGAGTTGATATAAGCATGTCCGTCTGTCCGTCTGTCTGTCCGTCTGTCTGTTTCTACGCAAACTAGTCTCTCAGTTTTAAAGCTATCGACTTGAAACTTTGCACACACCCTTCTTTCCTTTGCACGCAGTATATAAGTCGGAACGGCCCGGATCGGCCGACTATATCCTATAGCTGCCATATAACTGATTGATCGGAAATGGTATAACTGGTGTTTTTAGAGTTAGAGAGTTCAAATTTGACATGAGAGCTATTTTTGGCAAAATAATACGATATGCCAAATTTCGTAAGGATCGGCCGACTATATCTTATAGCTGCCATATAACTGAACGATCGGAAATGACCCAACTTTCGTGTTTTTGAAGATAGAAAGCTGGAACTTGGTACAGATTATATATTTGGTCAGTTGATCCGACCTACTAAATTTCATTAGGATCGGCTGACTATATCCTATAGCTGCCATATAACTGAACGATCGGAAATGGTATTTGGTAGAAATATCAACTTTCGTATTTTTGAAGATAGAAGTTTGGGACTTTTTTTAGATTTTGTATTGTAATAAATTGGATTATATATTCCTATTCCCATAAGGATCGGCCAACTATATCCGATGTTTGCGATATATATCCGGTTTTAACTGCAAGGGTATATCAACTTCGGCTCCGCCCGAAGTTAGCATTCCTTTCTTGTTTTTAATGCTAGAACCCGCCGTAGAAAATTTTTCTTTGTATGAGATGTCCCATCTATGTACTTTATAATCTTTGACCAAAGATGGAACAGTACATGGGTGGGAAATCTCATTGAAACGAATGTGTTCCTATGGGGGGTTCCTGATGAAACGTGCCGGTTCCACAGAGCAACTAGCTAAGATTAAGAAATTTTACGAAGACGAGTCAGGAATGGTCAAGTGGTATAGTGCTCTGCTGGTGTGCGAAGTGAAAGCTGAAATTTCTCTGCAGAAAAATTCATCTGGAATAGCGAATTGGTAGAGCATTATGTAGCCGCATTGTGGGCCCATGTTCAAATTCGGCTAGGATGGAGGGGGAGGCTCTACAGTCACTTTTCTTTTTTATTTTAATTTACGCGTTTAATTTTTGTTTTTCCTTTGTTACTTATTACTACTTGTACACAAATACAGTATATCTTTCGTCTCTCTAATATTTAATACAGTTTCATTGCCATAGTGTTAAATGAAGCATTTAAAAAAAAAAAAAAAACAAAAAGAATGGCTATAGTTGAGTTTCCAGACTATATTATGCCTGTTACCCATCCCTTCCACACACACTTCAGGATAACCACGTCCGGGATAAGTCGAAACGTCCAGCCTTTTTTAGGTGATTCCTTTCATCACCTTTGCCAGGTGGCCAAGCTTGTGGCTCTCACCACCCTCTTCTTGGCCGCCAATGAATGGCTGTCCTGAGCCACGTTGACCAGCTTTGCCCTCTGACGTATCAGCTCTCGGATGGGTATCAGCCATACGATCACGAGCACCACGTCGTTCTAGAACGTCTTAAAGGCGCAGGACCTGCGTAACGCGCAGAGGCGGTAGTCTGCCTCTATGCCTCGCCCGTAGGACCTCACTCTCATCGCCTCTGCCCACACTGGGGCGGCGTATAAGATTTGGGAGCTCACAACGCTGTTAATGAGTTTGCACCTTTCCGGCCTCGGGCCTCTGATGTTAGACAGCTAGGGCTCACCTTACTTTCAATTTTTTTAGGCTTCCACCTCCCGAACAGTTTTCGGCACCACCACTAAAGCTATGTCATCGGCGAATCATAGGTATTCGGAGGACTGCATCTTACAGGAGCGGCCCCAAAACAGAGTCCTGTGGCACTCCTGCGGAGACCTCGCGTTCTTTTTGTCCTTCCCGTCCGCTTTCTTCCGTAGCTGTCGGCCTTAAGCAGGTGCTCCGGGACCCGAGCTTCTTCAGCGCCTTTAGAGCCCGCGACTAGTTCACCGTGTTGAAGGCATTCCAGGGTGGTAACTAGACAGTATTGTTTGGCTCCACCAACCTATCTGGTGTTTTAGATGGCGCTTGCTGACAAGTTCTTCACGCGCAAGATGCCATCCACAGTCGATTTCCCTTTCCGGAACCCGTACTGTTCTTCTACCAATCCGCCCTCATTTCTTATCGCCGCCTGGAGTCTCGTGGCCAGAATCATCTCCAGCACTTTGCCTACGGTAGAGGAGGCAGATGCGTAGGTAAGACGCAACCACCCCGGGTCTCTGCTTCTTCTCTACCTTCGGGAATGATCCCTCCCTTAAGCATTGAATATAAATCGATGCTACCTGCTTTGGTATCAGGGCCAGGACCACCATTAGCGTTCGGTTCGGCACCGCGTCCGGGCCGGGAGATTCTAGATTCTGAGCAGCAACCAGCACGTTTCTTATAGCCGAGTGGGTTCCCTCTGCTTGTCCGTGTATGCCCGGCTTTGAATGCTCCTGCGAGTCGGTTCACTGTAGAGATCTCCGGGCCCTCCGGCCCTCCTTGTGGAGTGACGGCCTGCAAGGGGGAGTGCTCAAGATCGCCCGGCCCGGCTAATCGCCGTGCGAGCATAGTATGGCTTTGTGGTCGCTGGCCGTGTACGTGTTGACGATTTTCCACTTGGAGCTCTGTCCCAAGCTACCGCTCGTGAAGGTCAGGTCGATGATGAATCCTGCGCCTGCTAGGATCTCTAACAAGGCTCTGCCCCTAGCATTCGTGGTGGGACTCCCACCATTCGATGGCAAGGATCTGTCTGAGATGTAGCTTCTTTGCGTTCCATGGGGATGGTTTGCATCTGTTTATCCGCCTTCGGGGATATCAGGCTGGCCGCACCTCGAGCAGACAACCTCCGCTGCACCACCGTAGCCTCTGGTTCGATAGAGTCGGCAAGAGTCCCGCGGAGGCCTTTCTACAGCACTTTCATCCTGCAGAACATCTTCATTTAGAGATTTATGCTTATCACTTACCCTTCACTCAAGTATCGCCTCTAGCTCCGACAGCATGGCTGCTTGTTTGTCGCTCTCGTTCTTTTTGACGGAGTCGATCTCTGTGGTTCCGAGGTACTTGTTTGGTCGACAATGGTCGTGTCCATGACCTTGTGCTCCTAGGATGCAACCCACCCTCAAAAGGGCGCTATGGATTTTTTCTTCCGGTGCCGCCCTCTGTTGGTGAAATTAGCAAATGACGCCAAGTGGTGCAATGCGTTGGTACTATTCATGCGCGGGGTTTGTCACATTGATGATCAGCTGGTGATAATTCGCATCACTGACCAGCGCAACCCATCTTGGGCGGATTCAGAACGCGGGAAAAACGTTGCCACCAAAAGAGAGAAAAAAGCTTACCCCTGTCCCCAGCAAGCGGGGAATACGGAGCCTCGGGAAACCATTTATTCCTACGTCCGACTTAGTTTGTACCCCCTAGAGGGCTGTGGAAAATCACGATCACTGGGGCGCATACCGACCAGGTCCGTCTTCTTCGACTTTCACTTCACTTACTATGTATTAACCATGCGATAAAGTAAACACTCTTGATATCGGATGCATGCCTTTTTTTTACTCGGTAAGTTTTTTGAGCATGCACCCATGCACCCATAAAAAAGGGATGAGTGGGTACCAAGGCACAAAAACAACGTCATAAAACGATCGTAGGGAAGGGTTTTGTTGTTTTACTCCTGTATGTTCTAGATACCCATGCCTTTTTGGGCACCCGCCTGAATAGCACCAACTCTATATGCTTAGTTTGAAAGAAAAGGAAAAAATATTTTATTTGGCTTCTTACAAGTCACCTCAATGTGTCACGTTGGCAAAAATAATTAAATATTTACGTTCATATTACATGTTGTTAAAAAAAATTAAAATAATATATAAGAATATTTTTGATTTATTATTATTATTGAATTAAATAAAACGTAACTTGTATGCAACAAAAAAATGCATAAATGAGCGGGAGGATAAGCTCATATTCGCTCTTGGGCGAATTCGCGCCGCTTCGTCACAATAGAATAGTTTTATTGCTGACTGAGTGAGGCATTGAGTAAAACGGATATGGTAAATGTGGTTGAATCGTCAACGTCCAGAATGCCAAAATTTCATTCGAGTACTCGAAACCATTACTTTTCTTTCACTTGTGGCAACCCCTTTCAGTTCTCGCTATCGACAAAACTCGATAACTCACGCGAGTATCGATATTACGGGAGTACATCTCCAGGAGACACACTCTCTCGTCAACAAGTTTCGTCAGCTTCGTCCGCCGCGACTGCAGAGTCTTTGCCGAATTTATCTCCCGATCATCTTTCTAGTTTTAATATAAGTATATAGTGAACAATAAATATAAGCAAAGCAAATTGGTGACCCCGACGTGATCACTATATACACGCGAGTACTGGTGCTTACAATGGCAAACAACGACGCCTCACAAGACGACGCCGAGGTTTTTCACGATACCGTTAGTCTCGGTGTTGACACAGTTATCAACCGGGTAGCTGTGAAAATACCGCCGTTTTGGCCCGAACATCCAGAATTATGGCTATCGCAAATCGAAGCCCAATTCGTTCTGGCGGGAATAACCTCGGACGAAACGAAATTTAACACAATCCTAGCGTCAATCGAAGCACCGGTGTTGGCCCGAATTGCCGACGCCATCGTCAACCAACCACGCACAGGCAAGTACGAAAATTTGAAATCGTGCATCCTGGAACGCTTCTGCGAAAGCGAACAAAAGAAAATCCAGAAGTTAATATCGGAGACCGACCTTGGTGACAAGCGCCCCACGCAACTGCTCAACGAGTTAAACGCACTCGCCGCAAACAAAGTCCAAGACTCTTTCTTGAAAGCACTGTGGCTGCAGCGCTTACCAACACAAGTGCAAGCGATCTTGCAAGCATCGGACGCCAGCCTAGCAAACTTAGCTAAGTTGGCAGATAAAGTGATGGAAGTCGGTGATTTTCATCAGGTACGCACCATCGACGCCAAGTCGGCGCCAACCAGCAGCGCCGTTTCCGACGATCGTCTAGACCGCATCGAACAACAAATCAACGCGCTCTTCAGAAACCGTTCTCGCAAGAACAGCTTACGAACGGATCGCAACAGCGACATAACCGGACCCATGTGTTGGTACCACAGCAAATTTGGTAACGCCGCCAAGAAATGTCGCCAACCATGCTCTTTTGCATCCGAACCAAAAAACTAAATCAATCTTCGGATTCGGCGGACAAATTCGAAGAAGACCACAACACAATTGCCCGCCTCGCCATCAACGACAATTTCTCCAAAACACAGTTTCTCATCGATACCGGCGCCGACATTTCAGTGATGCCACCCTGCAAAAACGCAAAAACTATGCACACTCCAAAGCTTCTTTTCGCCGCCAATGGCACGAAAATACAAACCTATGGAGAAAAACGCATAGCATTGTCACTGGGATTGCGACGAAACTTCGTGTGGACTTTCGTGATAGCTGACGTCAACTGCGCTATCATCGGATCCGACTTTCTTCAACATTTCGACTTACTCGTCGATATGAAACGACGCAAACTCATCGATCGGGCTACGCTGCTGGAATCAAAATGTCACGCGCCCCAACGTAAAATCAACGCGGTTTTATCCTACGACACGAGTAACCAATACGCTACATTGCTTCACGAATATCGCGATCTCGCAACGATCAACTCGAACCGGCTGCCAGCAACGTCCGAAGTAACGCACTTCATCTCGACCAACGGCCCGCCTACTCACGCCCGCGCCCGACGACTAGCGCCCGACAAACTCAAAGCTGCACAATCCGAGTTCTCCTACCTCATCGAGAAAGGAATATGCCGTCCCTCAAATAGCAACTGGTCCAGCCCTTTGCACCTGGTAAAGAAAGCAAATGGAGAGTGGCGTCCGTGCGGCGACTACCGAGCACTGAACAACGTAACAGTGCCGGATCGATATCCTATTCCGTACATACTGGATGTAACGAGCATCTTATACGGTAAGAAGATATTTTCGAAAATCGACCTGCAAAAAGCATATCACCAGATTCCTGTCGAACCACAAGATATTCCCAAAACAGCAATTATCACGCCTTTTGGGCTATTCGAATTCTTGTTCATGACGTTCGGTCTGCGCAACGCAGCGCAAACTTTTCAACGTCACATAAACAACGTCATACAAGGTCTCGACTTCGTTTTTGCTTACATCGACGACATTCTCATCGCTTCAGAATCCGAGGCGCAGCACGAGACGCACCTCCGCACAATCCTCGACCGCCTTCGGAAGGCACATCTCACCGTAAACTTTGAGAAGTGCCAATTCGGTAAGACACAACTTACATTCCTGGGACACGACATCAGTCAGCACGGCTTAAAACCATCCGAAGCCAAAGTGGAAGCCATACGGCATTTTAAAAAACCGCTTATCGCTAAAGATCTTAAAAAGTTTCTGGGTACGATTAATTTCTATAGGCCGTTTATCCCACGAGCAGCCGAGAACCAGCACATACTCCAGACGCTAATCCAAGGCAATAAAAAGAACGACAAAACCCCGATACTTTGGTCTACAGAAGCCGACTACGCATTCACCGCCTGCAAGAACGAGCTTGCAAACGCTACGTTGTTGAACTACATGGCACCAAACTCACAATTAACTCTAACCACCGACGCATCCGACGACGCTATGGGTGCCGTAGTACATCAGATCATCAACGGGCAGACACAACCACTGGGATTCTTCTCCAGGAAATTCACAACGACGCAAAAGAAGTACAGCACCTACGATAGAGAGTTGACTGCCATCTATCAGGCCATTTTGCACTTCAAGTACGCACTGGAGGGCAGGAATTTCGTAATTTTCACCGACCACAAGCCGCTTATGTACGCCTTCAATCAAAACAGCGAGAAAGCATCACCTCGACGCGCTCGACAACTGGATTTTATCAGCCAATTCAGCACCGATATCCGGCACATCTCTGGAGAAGAAAACAACGTGGCTGATCTTCTCTCACGCATAGATGCCATCAAACACATAAACTTCGACGAGATGGCACTGGAACAGGAAAACGATGCGGAACTACAATCGCTACTCAAGTCTGACGCCGAAAAACTCATATCACTAACAAAATTGCCGCTTGCAGGCTCAAACAAGCAATTGTACTGCCACGTCGCCAATAACAAAACACGTCCGTTTGTGCCCGGATGCCTAAGCCAAACCGTGGTTGAGGCCCTACATTCGCTGAGCCATCCGGGACTTAAGGCAACGTACAATTTGGTCGGCAAACACTACGTTTGGCCCCGCATGGCGAAGGATGTCGCGAGAATCGTACGCTCTTGAATACCGTGCCAGAAGGCCAAAATCCAACGTCACACCAAATCGCCACTAGGAGAGTACACCGCCAGCGACGCCCGTTTCGAACACATAAATATCGACATAGTCGGCCCGTTGCCTTCATCGAACGGATACCGATACTGCCTCACGTGTATCGATCGATTCTCAAGATGGCCCGCAGCAATTCCTTTAGTAGACATCACAGCACAATCTGTAGCCAACGCACTGATATCGGGCTGGTTTGCTCAGTACGGTATTCCTCTTCACATCACAACCGATCTGGGTCGACAATTCGAGTCTACATTATTCCAAGAGCTTTCCAAAATTTGTGGTTTTAAACATCTGCGGACGACGGCGTACCACCCACAAGCCAATGGCATGATCGAACGCTGGCACAGAACGTTAAAAGCTGCTTTAAAATGCGTCGATCCAATCAACTGGAGCAGTTCCCTGCATCTAATCCTACTCGGCCTACGCACAACAATCAAAAGCGACATCGGGCTGAGTCCTGCGGAAATGGTTTATGGCACCACACTACGGGTGCCAGGCGGATTTTTTGCACCGAGCATACAAAAACACACTGAGTCCGAGTTCACCGAGGCTCTTCAAAGAACCATGTCTCAACTGCCAACCACTAAGCCAGTGCACCATCATACACCGCAGGAATTTGTGCACCCGGACCTAAGCCTTTGTACCCACGTCTTCGTTCGAGTGGATCGAGTGAAAGCCCCGTTGGAAGCAAACTACGAGGGTCCTTTCGAAGTGGTAACAAAACACGACAAATATTTTACACTCAAGGGCCACACAAAGGACAACAAGGTTTCCATCGATCAACTTAAACCAGCTTACATCTTCAAAGACGTACCGCCTCCAACACAGGAGCAGACGACAGCGCCAACTGCTCAGACACTCGAGAAAGTGTCAAGATCAGGACGACAAATCAGATTCCCAGAAAAGTATCTCTCCCAACTGGAACTCTAGGAGGGGGGTACTGTGGCAACCCCTTTCAGTTCTCGCTATCGACAAAACTCGATAACTCACGCGAGTATCGATATTACGGGAGTACATCTCCAGGAGACACACTCTCTCGTCAACAAGTTTCGTCAGCTTCGTCCGCCGCGACTGCAGAGTCTTTGCCGAATTTATCTCCCGATCATCTTTCTAGTTTTAATATAAGTATATAGTGAACAATAAATATAAGCAAAGCAAACACTCATCCATTACGCTTTGGTTTTAATTTCACTTATTTCGCATACAACGAAAACAAGTCACTAATGCGCAATTCACTTTATTGAAACCGATTTGGCACGCCGAATATCAATTCAGGATTTTACTTAAATAACTCTTATACAGATATGCTTGTATGTACGCATATAAAAATATTAACAAGCATAAATAATTTGCTGTGCACACAAATGTATGCAGCGATAAACTTTCTGTTATCGCTTCTACCGTTGTCCGCTGCTGTATGTATGTATAATATATGCATTTGTTAGTCGCATATGTACATATATGCATTTGTTGGGCGCATTTGATTTCGCGAAGCCAATAATAAAACCAATAAATATTGAAAACTTTTATCGTTGTTGCCTATTTATTAAAAATACCCACGACCCTTGATTTACGTACGATCCACGATTAAAGAAGAAAATTAAATGTCAAAGTAAAAAGCATTCACCGGTTAGAGGAGTGTTTGGAAGTTGGGTTAGTTCCTCTAGTAAAGATTGAGCTAGAGTACAGGCTTAAGGCTATAAATACGACAATATTTAAAGCAAATGAGTTGCCGAGTTTAAAGAATTTGAGAATAAGACCTAGGAGAGGGTGATTTCATTATTAAATGCTTTCACTGTAGCTGAAGATTTTCTTCCAGCTACTGCAATCTCTACAGCCCCAGCTCGAGCTCGACTTCCCAGTATAACTTTTCTCCCTTCCTCTTAAGCGAACGGTCGTGTTTGTGCGCACTGCGTTTATGTTAAATATTGGTAAACCTGTGTTTACTTGCTTGAGAATCGAATTTTTTGAAAAACTTAAGTTTTAACTTAAATCGTATCGCTGCGCGTGTGCTGCGGTATATTTGGAGGCGAATTAATAATTTGTTTCAATTCAATTTCAAGCATAGCTCAGCTCTGCTTCTTCCCCGTCTTATCTCTTTATCTGCATTTTTCTTTTGCACTCCCCAAAGCTCCCGCTTCGGCTTCCTATTTGGCACAGTGGTTCATGGAACAGTGTTTTTTAAATTTTTTTAATATTATTTTTGTATTGTTAATTAATAATATGGAATTTAAACTGGTCTGTTCTATGAAGTCTTGTAACATCCCAGCCTAACATACATTGCTGGCTATGTAAAAACGTCGTACACGCCAAGTGTGCCGGGTTCACTGCCTCAGTCTCCGATGCCATTTCCTGTAGGTCTTGTTTACATTATTGTTGTGAAAATAGTCGTGCTGCTCAAGACAAAATGAGGTCGTTCAAGAGACATACTAAAAATGATTTAAAGAGTTGACAGCTGGTTTTCGAAAAGCCAATGACCAGTTCTGCGCGCATGACATTCAGTTTAGCGGCCTTCAGCTGCTAAATGAGTCCCCTAAGCGTAAGAAATTCGCTGTTTGTCAGCTGTTCGCAGGCCTCAGCCTGCTCAGCCGTTAATAACGCAGCCTCTCGTATCTCTGGCCACCTCAAGGGCTAGAACTGAGAACAATTCGCCGTCCGAATTTCTCCAGGAAAATGAGCAATTTTCTCTTATGTCCTCCGTGGTATCCCTTCAAGTGATACTACAGGTCCAAGTGAATGAAACCCCCGTCACAGTCACCCAAAAGGGTAGTCCAAAGTCCGGCGCCAAATAATGCTGCAAAACCATTACAGGTGATTTCTCCATCGAAACATATATTTGTTTCTCGGCTTGTCCCTGATACTTTAGAGATTAATATCTCGGCTTATATCAACGCTGAAACAAAAGCCGATATAAAGTTGGAGGACATAATTAAATATAAATATAATTATATAAACCGCACGTCTTCCGTCAAGATTCGTGTGCCCGCGCTGATGTTCAAGGCGACTTGTTCATCCAGTTTTTGGGCAGAGAACATTTTTGTCCAAGAAAATTACCGCAAAGAAAAAAGTTTTAAAACCAGTGAGAGTGAAACTTCCCCATATTAGAACGACTGACACACCTTCTTAGTCCACTAATCCATAAAACTAATTCCGTCACTTACCTATCAGAATACTAGAGGGAACGTAGCAAACTCCGTAAACTATATTCTGATAGTTCTCTCTTTGCAACAGAAACTCTTAACAGAAACTTGGGTAAAGCCGGAAATTTTTAGCTCCGAAGTTTTTCCAAGTAAGTATACCACTTTTAGACATGATCGATCTTTGCAAAAGGTCCTCATTTCGGTAGAGTCCCAACTTACTTCTGAAGAGGTGAAATCACAAGAGTTTGGTGACATAGAATTTATTTGCATTAAAATCATTTTGTCTGCTTTATACTGCTTTATGCATTGGATCTTTATACATTAAATGTTTATATATACCGCCTTCGTCTGAACCACCTACATAGTGGCATCATTTGTCCGCTATTTAATTCGTTTCTAAACTTATGACCGATCGTGACCAGCTTGAAGATTTGAGTGACTTTAATATCCCAGAATTAAAGTGATCTTATGTCGATAACTCACTATTTTTACTTATCACGCACCATGACTTCTCCGCGGGCATGTTTGACATATCCCTAGGTCAATTTTGTTAGAAATTTTAGAAATTCGTTAAGACGGCTTTTAGACTTATGTTGTGTAAATGATTTTGATTCTACCACTCCATCCAAAGCTATCCACTTTTAACCCCAGAGGATTCATATCCTATCGATACATCGATACATACATTGCCTATCGATACATATGATTGGTCCGATATTCTGGCATGCACCGATGTAAACGTCACCTTAGAAAAATTTTACCATACCTTAAATACATTTTTTAACTCATGTGTGTCATGGAAATATCCGTCCGCTTCAACAAATCCTCCTTGGCTTACAAGGTGTCTCACGAACTTAAATAATACTAAAAACAGGCTCTTATTTAAATATAAAATAACCTATAGTAGTATACATTTTTCAAGATATATACTAGCTCGGTCAAATTTTACCGTGCACAATGCTGAATGTTGTAGGTTTTATATTCGCTGCTGTCAGATACGATTTACTCAGGATCGGAAGCAGTTTATAACTTTGTAAACATTAAACGTAAACATGTATCTTTTCCATCTGTTACCTCTGATCAGGCTATTGCCAGTCTAATCGCAGTATTTTTTCAAGCAACTTATTCTTCGCCTAAAACGACAGATTAGCCTTACGCATACAACATTCAATCAGAAAATCTTATTTTCTGTCAGTTTTTTCCCGGGATTACCTTATTATCTGTTCTTCTAAGGGTCAAACCCGTTTATTCGCCAGGCCTCGATGGAGTACCAAGCTGTGTGCTAAAATACTGCTACAGGGCTCTGTGCAAACCTCTTCATAGATTTTCAACTTATCTTTGGAAACCTCGAATTTTCTCCCTAAATTGTCGGAAATTCCAAAATTATTTGAAAAATTAATTACTCTTCATTTGCAACACCTTTGCTCTTCGATCATCTCTCCATGTAGATGGCTCATCATGACCTCCTGTGTCATAGATGGCTTTTGAAAGGGTTTTCAAACTTATGTTATTTAAACAGACCGTAGCAAAGCTTTTGATTTGCTTTTGAGCAGTAAAACCCTCATTCTTGTTGAATAAACTGAATATGCTGTGTTTTTCTACAGACCGCCTAACGTGGATCTCCAGCTACTTAAATGAAAGAACACAAAGAGTCTAATTTATAAATATACATTTCCGCTTGGTCCGTGCTACATCTGGCGTACCTCAAGGAAGTCATCTTGGCCCGTTACTGTTCACTCTTTTATTAATGCTAATGATAACGGGACAAAAAAAAGTGTTTTTGAAGATTTTTTTGTGGAGAAAACTTCTGATTATTTTTGAATAGTTTTGTTATCATATTATTTAGCGACATTTCAAATATGTTTTTGAATTTCTAGACAACAAAATCAAAGAAGTTGCAGCCACTTGAAGTAGGCACTCAACAGAATTGCGCACTTTGCGGTGTCCCGGATATAAGATCGTAGAATCATCTGAAACACATGGGATAAAAAAAAATTAGTTCTTTAAAAGTATATCTCCCAGCCAACGTTGCCCTTTTAAAAGAAAATATTTTTATCATGTTTTCAACGGTCAGTGAAGGTAAAAGTACGTTTTTAGCTATAAAATCGAATAGAAGCAAAAAATAAATCAAATGTGACCGTTGGTTAGGAATCAATTCTATGTTGCACAAGTATGCAAAATTTCAAAACGATCGGTGCATAACTTTTTGAGTGATCGTGGACACCGACTTTAAAAAGGGTCTTCAAGAAAAATGCGTTCAATGTTTTGGGCTACTACCTGCTCGACACGCTCAACGGTTTTCAAAGGGGCTCGGTGTTTGACTCGGTGTCATATCTCAGTAAGTTTAACTCCGAATGAGCTGACATTTTGGGACAACATTCTTCAATAGTTGTACATTCGGTTTAAAAAAAATCATTTAAAATAAAATGTATCCCATACCTCCCCTTAACGAACTCTCTAGTTCTTATGTATGCAGATACAAGCTTTGTCTTCGGTACAAATCCATGTCTGCGCAATACAATCTTCAGTCCGATCTTGAAAACTTTCAAAAATGGTGTTTAGCAAATGATTTAATACTTAATGGATCTAAATGCAAGCTTATGTCTTTTTATCGTTTCTGCCCTCTGCAGGCTATGCATTCTCTCTATGGGATTGCCTTCGAGAAATTAATTATTACTCTAATTACTCTAAACTTAAATTTTCCGACCACATTTCCACAATGGTTAATAAGGCTAAAGGTATCCTTGGTTTCATTAAAAGGTGGGCAAAGGAATTTACCAACCCTTTTAGGGTCTTATGTGCGAACTACAATGGTCTCTACTCTATAACATCTCTTTCCTGTCCTTCAAATTTAAAGTATAGAATTTTAAATTTCTTTACTAACTACTCCTAGCTCAATAAATTTCAAATAGCTTAATATATACTAATTTATTGTTACTCGAGCGCCCCTCGGTCGTCTGGGCCTTAAGCTTTATGCTGAATACAGGAATGCCAGCTTATGCTCTAATTGATGCACAAGCCATCTCCAAAATTCATACAGAGCGCGAAAAAAAATAACAAAGTGAAAAAATGGCGTTGCCAAAATTCAGTGGAAACTATTCGGAGTTTACAAATTTTATAAGTCTCTTCGAGACATTAGTAAACAAAGATGTGAACGCTCCTGTTATCGAACAATTAAATCAATTGCCTCTCTAGTGAAGCCTTAGAAACAATCGAGGCATTCTAAGTCAGCGAAAGTAATTATAATAAAGCTATCGCTAGTCTAAAAAGAGTTTACGATAACAAATGTCTCATCTTTGCGAACCAAATATGAACATTATTCAGCATTTTGAAAGTTTCCCAGAGTCTACGTTGTCGTTGAGAGGCCTCATTGACTGTTACAAACTGTTACAAAATTACAAACTCGATGATTATATATTTAATTTTGAGTAGAGTGGATCCAGTGACAAGACAAAAAATTGGAAGAATCACTAGATTATGAAAAATTGCCGCTGTGGTCCGATTTAAAAAAAAAATATTAAATCGTAGGTACCAGCACCTGTACGCTGAAGATACTGGTAAGCCAAAATTTGAAAAAACTGGATTGAGCAAGCAATAGAAGTTCGTTGGCTTGCTCCGCTTCCAACAAACAAGCTTGCAGTTATTGTTACAAGACCATTGTCTTGCCCAGTGTAGTCCATTCGCTCGCCTTGCTAGAATGCAACGCATTGAGTTTTTAAGGTTAGCCTCTCTGTGTATAGATTGTCTGCGAAAAGGTCATACGCTTGCAAAGTAAAATTTAACTACATGTCAAATTTGTGCATGATCGCACCACAAACTTCTGTACCGATTTACTGTGTACCGAAAATAACTTATCGTTACCACTACCGAATGAAAATCCTGCTCCAGCTCTAAATCTTGATGGTCATTCTACGTCACATGCTTTGCATGCGTCCTCCCTAGAAACGGTTTTGTAAGCGAAGTGGATCGAAAGGATTAAAAATTGCGAGCACATATTGACCCGAGCATGAATTGACTCTGGGTCACAAGTGAACTTCATTAGTGAAGATCTTGCTCAACGCTTACAGATCTGTAGGAACAAATCGTGTATCATCTTGCTTGGAATTGGTCAAGCTAATTCACAGGTTAAGAAAAAGATACACACTGTGGTGAAATCATGAATTTATGGTAGTTCGTTTCCGTTCAACTTTTGGATTTTAAGAACAATTTTGGGTTATCACCCTGACCAGTCTGTAAACATGGAAAATTAGGACCCACCAAACAACTTACCTTTAGCAGACCCAAATTTTTATAAACCCCAGCGGATAGACATGTTAAATGGAGCTGAGTCATTTTTCGAACTGTTGCCCGTTGGGCAAACAAAACAAGGGCCTAACCATCCCATTCTCCAATAAACTCTCTTGGATGGATAGTATAGGGAAAATATAAGGCTAATTCCTCAACTCCTCAACAGCCTGTCTCTAGACCAAATTGTCAAGAAAGATTAATTGATTCGGTAGATAACAGTTTGAAAAAATTCTGGTCGTTGGAAGAAATACAACTTTAAACAAGCTTTTGTCACCTGAACAAGAGTTATGTGAGGAACATTATCAGAAAAATACAGTTTTACTGCATTTAGGTCGATTCGAAATCAGACTTCCATTTAAATCGGATCCAAGTTCGAAGTAGCCCATCGCCGTTTTTTGTCGCTCGAGAGAGATGTTACCGGGTGCTGGTTGCATTGAGGAGCTAAAGACATTTAAGTCTGAAGTAACTCAGGTCCTTTAAAACGCTGGGTTCGAATTGAGCAAGTTGTTTTCAAACCCTCCTGAAGGTACTGCATCCGAAATCATAGTTAAGCAACCAATAACACTGTTGAACTCAGAATTGACTAAAGTGTTATGAATCGTTTGGGTTCCTAAAGAAGATATATTTACATTGGAATTTGATGTTTCAGTCATGGGTCAAAAGGCGACTAAGCGGAACATTCTTTCGATGACATTGTATCTCTTTGATCCCCTTGGCTATATTCGAATATTCGTTACGAATCTGCAGAAGGTATTCAAGTTTCGATGTTGACTGCAAAGTCTAAAGGAGCCCCGCTCAAGAAAAAAACGTTCCTTCGTCTTGAGTTGTGTGCCGCTCACCTTCTCGCAGATCTCTGCCACAAGATAAAGCCTCTAATCAAAGTTCCGATTGAAGGAACGGCATTGCCAAAATTCAGTGTAAACTATTCGGAGTTTACAAATTTTATAAGCCTCTTCGAGACATTAGTAAACAAAGATGTGTTTGTATAATTACAGCGAAAGTAATTATAATAAAGCTATCGCTAGACTAAAAAGAGTTTACGATAACAAATGTCTCATCTTTGCGAACCAAATATGAACATTATTCAGCATTTTGAAAGTTTCCCAGAGTCTACGTCGTCGTTGAGAGGCCTCATTGACTGAGTGTCATCGATTTACGCGTCATTGTTTTCCTTAGGAGATAACACTAAAATTGCAAACTCAATGATTATATATTTAATTTTGAGTAGAGTGGATCCAGTGACAAGACAAAAAAATTGGAAGAATCACTAGATTATGAAAAATTGCCGCTATGGTCCGATTTCAAAAAAATATTAAATCGTAGGTAGCAGCACCTGTACGCTGAAGAGACTGGTAAGCAAAAATAGGAAAAAACTGGGTTGAGCAAGCAACACAATAGAAGTTCGTTGGCTTGCTCCGCTTCCAACAAACAAGCTTGCAGTTAGCGTTACAAGACCATTGTCTTGCCCAGTGTAGTCCATTCGCTCGCCTTGCTAGAATGCAACGCATTGAGTTTTTAAGGTTAGCCTCTCTGTGTATAGATTGTCTGCGAAAAGGTCATACGCTTGCAAAGTAAAATTTAACTACATGTCAAATTTGTGCATGATCGCACCACAAACTTCTGTACCGATTTACTGTGTACCGAAAATAACATCGTTACCACTACCGAATGAAAATCCTGCTCCAGCTCTAAATCTTGATGGTCATTCTACGTCACATGCTTTGCATGCGTCCTCCCTAGAAACGGTTTTGTAAGCGAAGTGGATCGAAAGGATTAAAAATTGCGAGCACATATTGACCCGAGCATGAATTGACTCTGGGTCACAAGTGAACTTCATTAGTGAAGATCTTGCTCAACGCTTACAGATCTGTAGGAACAAATCGTGTATCATCTTGCTTGGAATTGGTCAAGCTAATTCACAGGTTAAGAAAAAGATACACACTGTGGTGAAATCAAGAATTTATGGTAGTTCGTTTCCGTTCAACTTTTGGATTTTAAGAACAAGTTTGGGTTATCACCCTGACCAGTCTGTGAACATGGAAAATTAGGACCTACCAAACAACTTACCTTTAGCAGACCCATATTTTTATAAACCCCAGCGGATAGACATGTTAAATGGAGCTGAGTCATTTTTCGAACTGTTGCCCGTTGGGCAAACAAAACAAGGGCCTAACCATCCCATTCTCCAATAAACTCTCTTGGATGGATAGTATAGGGAAAATATAAGGCTAATTCCTCAACTCCTCAACAGCCTGTCTCTAGACCAAATTGTCAAGAAAGATTAATTGATTCGGTAGATAACAGTTTGAAAAAATTCTGGTCGTTGGAAGAAATACAACTTTAAACAAGCTTTTGTCACCTGAACAAGAGTTATGTGAGGAACATTATCAGAAAAATACAATTGTACTGCATTTAGGTCGATTCGAAATCAGACTTCCATTTAAATCGGATCCAAGTTCGAAGTAGTCCATCGCCGTTTTTTGTCGCTCGAGAGAGATGTTACCGGGTGCTGGTTGCATTGAGGAGCTAAAGACATTTAAGTCTGAAGTAACTCAGGTCCTTTAAAACGCTGGGTTCGAATTGAGCAAGTTGTTTTCAAACCCTCCTGAAGGTACTGCACCCGAAATCATAGTTAAGCAACCAATAACACTGTTGAACTCAGAATTGACTAAAGTGTTATGAATCGTTTGGGTTCCTAAAGAAGATATATTTACATTGGAATTTGATGTTTCAATCATGGGTCAAAAGGCGACTAAGCGGAACATTCTTTCGATGACATTGTATCTCTTTGATCCCCTTGGCTATATTCGAATATTCGTTACGAATCTGCAGAAGGTATTCAAGTTTCGATGTTGACTGCAAAGTCTAAAGGAGCCCCGCTCAAGAAAAAAACGTTCCTTCGTCTTGAGTTGTGTGCCGCTCACCTTCTCGCAGATCTCTGCCACAAGATAAAGCCTCTAATCAAAGTTCCGATTGAAGGAACGGCATTGCCAAAATTCAGTGGAAACTATTCGGAGTTTACAAATTTTATAAGCCTCTTCGAGACATTAGTAAACAAAGATGTGTTTGTATAATTACAGCGAAAGTAATTATAATAAAGCTATCGCTAGACTAAAAAGAGTTTACGATAACAAATGTCTCATCTTTGCGAACCAAATATGAATATTATTCAGCATTTTGAAAGTTTCCCAGAGTCTACGTCGTCGTTGAGAGGCCTCATTGACTGAGTGTCATCGATTTACGGGTCATTGTTTTCCTTAGGAGATAACACTAAAATTGCAAACTCAATGATTATATATTTAATTTTGAGTAAAGTGGATCCAGTGACAAGACAAAAAAATTGGAAGAATCACTAGATTATGAAAAATTGCCGCTATGGTCCGATTTCAAAAAAATATTAAATCGTAGGTAGCAGCACCTGTACGCTGAAGAGACTGGTAAGCAAAAATAGGAAAAAACTGGGTTGAGCAAGCAACACAATAGAAGTTCGTTGGCTTGCTCCGCTTCCAACAAACAAGCTTGCAGTTAGCGTTACAAGACCATTGTCTTGCCCAGTGTAGTCCATTCGCTCGCCTTGCTAGAATGCAACGCATTGAGTTTTTAAGGTTAGCCTCTCTGTGTATAGATTGTCTGCGAAAAGGTCATACGCTTGCAAAGTAAAATTTAACTACATGTCAAATTTGTGCATGATCGCACCACAAACTTCTGTACCGATTTACTGTGTACCGAAAATAACATCGTTACCACTACCGAATGAAAATCCTGCTCCAGCTCTAAATCTTGATGGTCATTCTACGTCACATGCTTTGCATGCGTCCTCCCTAGAAACGGTTTTGTAAGCGAAGTGGATCGAAAGGATTAAAAATTGC
Source organism: Drosophila bipectinata (assembly GCF_030179905.1). Classification (NCBI taxonomy): domain Eukaryota; kingdom Metazoa; phylum Arthropoda; class Insecta; order Diptera; family Drosophilidae; genus Drosophila; species Drosophila bipectinata. The sequence goes on along the minus strand of NC_091735.1, from coordinate 8,967,602 downwards.
GAGCACATATTGACCCGAGCATGAATTGACTCTGGGTCACAAGTGCACGGTTAAGGCTTAGCACGGTTAAGCCAATAAAACCTTCGGACTCAGAACAGTGCACTATCCTCGACGCCCAACGAACCTTTTTAAAAGGTCGCAAACTACTACTAAATAAACTAAACTACTACTGAATAAACTTTCGCCCAACGAACCTTTTTAAAAGGTCGGAAACTACTACTAAATAAACTGCCCTGGACGCAAAAAAAAAAAATAAGGCCATGTAGGACTTAAAGGGTGGCCTACCAAGAATTTTGAATGTCGTATCAATATGTCCTATCAAAAAATCAACAACACATATGGGGAATGGGCGGAGAGCACGAATTCTATCTAAAGGTAAACCTCCCATAACTTAAGTCATAAGACGAGGCTTGCATTTAGAGCACCATATGCATGAATGTACTATCTGCCTGCAGTCTTCCAGCGCAGTTACAATCCACATGCGCTGTCACAAAAGACTTACAAGTGTTCGTGGACCCATATGAAAATTCGACTGCAAGTATCGGACGTAGCTCTGAACAAATTGAGAGCGTTTTATCAACAATACTGGAAAATTGGCATCGTACGATATAGAAGCATTAGCTAGTTGCCCCCCGATCAGCAACAACAAAAAGTATAGCCCAGCCTGTTATTCATGCATTCCTGAAAAAGGGATTTACCTTTTTTAGACTAGAGCCAACAATTAAATTTTTCGGGTCTTTTCTATTTCTTCTTGATACTCGTGCCCTTGGGCTATTTCGACTATTTGGACTATTTTTTTAAAGGCTTCATTACATTCGACCGGTGAGGGAACAATATCAGAATTCACAACAAATCTCTTTGATTTCCTTATAAAGCGGAACATATAAACGAACACTCACAGAAGTTTTAAGTGAGAGAAAAATTCTTCTATCACTTTTAATAAATATAAGGTATAGACGATTGCGTTTAATCTGACCGCATTGTTTTTTAACCGGGGGCTCATCGTCCACTTATCTTCCGGTTCCTTTAAAAACGATAGAACCGAAAACCAGATCGATTTTACAGTCTCCTTAAGTCTCCAAATCTGGACAATATATATGCCGGATTCTGTTAAGTTGATACATGCCGCCATGTGCTATCATCTGACAACTCTTGAATTTTAGCAACTCTATTCGATACGAACGATGACAACGACGATGGATGGGAACGAATCCAATGAAGAGTAACTTTTGAATCCGACCAAAATACACTTCCTTCAATTGGAACTTTGATTAGAGGCTTTATCTTGTGGCAGAGATCTGCGAGAAGGTGAGCGGCACACAACTCAAGACGAAGGAACGTTTTTTTCTTGAGCGGGGCTCCTTTAGACTTTGCAGTCAACAACGAAACTTGAATACCTCCTGCAGATTCGTAACGAATATAGACCATAAAGTCTCATCGATGCGTCAGAAAAGGCATAAATTTAAACAGGTGACATCGGCTCGGTAAACACAAAACTTGGCATTGAAATTTCCTCTAATTGCGACAAGGCAATTTGTATTTTGTTCCACGCTGTTTCCAAGGGCAGTGGAATTGACTCATCCCAATCTAGCTTATTTAGCCAAAGATCCTGCAATAGGATCTTTCCTTGTATAAGTATGGGGCTTAATAAGCCAAGGGGATCAAAGAGATACAATGTCATCGAAAGAATGTTCCGCTTAGTCGCCTTTTGACCCATGACTGAAACATCAAATTCCAATGTAAATATATCTTCTTTAGGAACCCAAACGATTCATAACACTTTAGTCAATTCTGAGTTCAACAGTGTTATTGGTTGCTTAACTATGATTTCGGGTGCAGTACCTTCAGGAGGGTTTGAAAACAACTTGCTCAATTCGAACCCAGCGTTTTAAAGGACCTGAGTTACTTCAGACTTAAATGTCTTTAGCTCCTCAATGCAACCAGCACCCGGTAACATCTCTCTCGAGCGACAAAAAACGGCGATTGGCTACTTCGAACTTGGATCCGATTTAAATGGAAGTCTGATTTCGAATCGACCTAAATGCAGTACAACTGTATTTTTCTGATAATGTTCCTCACATAACTCTTGTTCAGGTGACAAAAGCTTGTTTAAAGTTTTATTTCTTCCAACGACCAGAATTTTTTCAAACTGTTATCTATCGAATCAAGTAATCTTTCTTGACAATTTGGTCTAGAGACAGGCTGTTGAGGAGTTGAGGAATTAGCCTTATATTTTCCCGATACTATCCATCCAAGAGAGTTTATTGGAGAATGGGATGGTTAGGACCTTGTTTTGTTTGCGCAACGGACAACAGTTCGAAAAATGACTCAGCTCCATTTAACATGTCTATCCGCTGGGGTTTATAAAAATATGGGTCTGCTAAAGGTAAGTTGTTTGGTAGGTCCTAATTTTCCATGTTCACAGACTGGTCAGGGTGATAACCCAAACTTGTTCTTAAAATCCAAAAGTTGAACGAAAACGAACTACCATAAGTTCTTGACTTCACCACAGTGTGTATCTTTTTCTTAACCTGTGAATTAGCTTGACCAATTCCAAGCAAGTTGATACACGATGAGCAAGATCTTCACTAATGAAGTTCATTTGTGACCAGAGTCAATTCATGCTCGGGTCAATATGTGCTCGCCATTTTTAATCCTTTCGATCGACTTCGCTTACAAAACCCTTTCTAGGGAGGACGCATGCAAAGCATGTGACGTAGAATGACCATCAAGATTTAGAGCTGGAGCAGGATTTTCATTCGGTAGTGGTAACGATAAGTTATTTTCGGTACACAGTAAATCGGTACAGAAGTTTGTGGTGCGATCTTGCACAAATTTGACATGTAGTCAAATTTTACTTTGCAAGCGTATGACCTTTTCGCAGACAATCTATACACAGAGAGGCTAACCTTAAAAACTCAATGCGTTGCATTCTAGCAAGGCGAGCGAATGGACTACACTGGGCAAGACAATGGTCTTGTAACGATAACTGCAAGCTTGTTTGTTGGAAGCGGAGCAAGCCAACGAACTTCTATTGTGTTGCTTGCTCAACCCAGTTTTTTCCTATTTTTGCTTACCAGTCTCTTCAGCGTACAGGTGCTGCTACCTACGATTTAATATTTTTTTGAAATCGGACCATAGCGGCAATTTTTCATAATCTAGTGATTCTTCCAATTTTTTTGTCTTGTCACTGGATCCACTTTACTCAAAATTAAATATATAATCATCGAGTTTGCAATTTTAGTTTTATCTCCTAAGGAAAACAATGACCCGTAAATCGATGACACTCAGTCAATGAGGCCTCTCAACGACGACGTAGACTCTGGGAAACTTTCAAAATGCTGAATAATGTTCATATTTGGTTCGCAAAGATGAGACATTTGTTATCGTAAACTCTTTTTAGTCTAGCGATAGCTTTATTATAATTACTTTCGCTGTAATTATACAAACACATCTTTGTTTACTAATGTCTCGAAGAGGCTTATAAAATTTGTAAACTCCGAATAGTTTCCACTGAATTTTGGCAATGCCGTACTGGGAAGTCGAGCTCGAGCTGGGGCTGCAGACATTGCAGTAGCTGGAAGGGAATCTTTCTACAGTAAAGGCATTTAATAATGAAATCACCCTTGCCTAGGTCTTTATCTCAAATTCTTCCAACTCGCCTTCAAATTCATCTGCCCCACCTTATTGCTCCATCTGGTCTTTCAACTCATTTGGTTTAAAGTTTGACGTATTTATAGCCTTAATGAGACATTCTTTCTAGCCCTAACTCGGTCTTTACTAGAGGAACTGACCCAGCTTCCAAACCTTCCTCTAACCGGTGAATGCTTTTTACTTTGACATTGAATTTTCTTCTTTAATCGTGGGTCGTACATAAATCAAGGGTCGTGGGTATTTTAATAAACAGACAACAACGATAAGTTTTAAAATTTATTAATTATATATATTTATAAAATTTATTATTTTTTTTTTTAATAAAATTTATTATTTTTATTTTTGAATAAAATTTATTGTTTTGATTTTTAAATAAAATGTATTATTATTATTTTTAAATAAAATTTTTTATTTTATTTTATTAATTAGTTACAAATAAAAATTTTTAATAATATAAAATATTTTTTGTATTATAACAGCTCTGCAGAACTGGAGGTGTCGATTGGCCATGGGTAAGTGCTTACCTCGCCGATCACTACATGGGTACTTACTAGATTAACCCTATAGTAATCGAACGTCGAACCACCTAGTCGATTCGATTTTGCGATTAGCCTTGGGTAAGTGCTTACCTCGTCGATCACTACATGGGTACTTACTAGATTAACCCTATAGTAATCGAACGTCGAACTAGGTAAGTGCTTACCTCGTCGATCACTACATGGGTACTTACTAGATTAACCCTATAGTAATCGAACGTCGAACCACCCAGTTTATAAATATATGCTCATTAAAGCATAAGTACAAAATTACTTTTGTTCGCTTTTGTTTTTGTTATTTCTTGGAAAGAGTATACACAAGATTAAAGACAAAACTTTGATGATGCTTTACATCGCTGTTTGTTTACGCGTCTTCGGTGCAATGCTTAGAAAAACAATTGTGCAGGAAGAACAGTTTGTTTTATTTTGTTCCACTCTTTCGCTTAAACGCAGCTGTGTTTGCTGGCTGACGAAATTTTTGCAAGCATTTGAGTTAAGAAGTCAAAGCGGATCAATCGATTATTAGGTGAGTGACTTAAAAAATAATATATGCTTGGAATATAAGATATGTTTGTTATTTTTTTCTATGTGTACTAATGTGTAAATATTAAATAAACAATAAAAGTACGGCAGTAACAATAATGTATAGTGAACGACATAGAAGAAGGCTTAAGCAGCAGCAAAAAGAAAAATATAAAGGAAGGTTAACTTCCACAGTGGAGAACGAAAATGTGCCCAAAGAAGTGGAAATTATTAGAGAAAATTTACAATATGTAAATAATGACAGTGAAGCTAATTTTTTTGGGGAAATAATTTATGAAGACAATATTGACAATGAACTAAAGACGAAAAGAAACGACGGTAACAATAACTTAAATGACGATCTTAAAAAACGGTTTCTAAAACATAGGCCAACGCGTGACTGTGCAATTGATTTAGTTCGAATACTAAAAAAAAAATAGTTTAGATGTCGGATCATTTTACAAATACAGTGCGCCTAAAAAAGCTAAAATAATGCAAATGAGTAGTGGCCGTTATTTGCAAATTGGCATTAAAACTCAGATTGTTAAGCTTTTGAATTTAATTAACTTTACTGACGACATAACTATTGACATAAACATTGATGGAATTCCTCTATTCAAAAGTTCAAATTCTCAACTATGGCCAATTTTGATAAAAGTGGCAAATATTAAAATTCTCCTATTTTCCCTGTTGGAATATTTTTGGGAAAATGTAAGCCCAATAATCTGGACGAATTTTAAAGCCATTTTACTTGTGAGCTAAAAGATCTTCTTCAAAATGCAATTGACACAGACGAAAGAAATATAAAATTAAAATTAAGGACTATTGTTTGTGATGCCCCAGCTAGGGCTTACATCATACATCTTCGCATAGATGTTCAAAATGCATAATAGTCGGAAAAAAATAAATAATGTTTTAACATACACAACAAAGAGTGAAGACTTAATAATCGACGAAGACTTCAAAAGTAGGAAATATTCCGATCATCACTTAAAACAATATTTGACAAAAATGACACCCCTTGAAACCGTGAATGTAAAAATGGTTTTCCAAATTCCACTATACTGCATGAATTTATTTGACTTAGGAGTCCTGCGTAAATTTCTTGTTCGATTGATGACAAATAAGACTTATAATAAATTGACGAACGACAAGAAATCTAAAATATCTCAAAAATTAATTGACATACGCAAAAATATGCCTAAAGAATTCGCAAGAAAGCCAAGACCCTTAAGTGAACTATACAACTGGAAAGCAACGGAATTTAGACAATTTTTGCTGTATACGGAACCTATTTGTTTCAAATTTTCCAATTATATTTGGAGAAAATAGTGTTTCATATAACATACATAGCTTACTAAATGTTAAAGAAACAGTGGAACAGGTTGGTGATCCAGTTAAAGGCTCTGCTTATGCTCTAGAAAATTATTTGCAACATTTAAAAAATTTTGTCAGAAAGCCAACAAACATTTTAGAGCAAATTCACCGGAGAATTGACGAAGAACAGAATTTACCTATTCAAAAGACATTAGAGACCGAAAAAAGAAAAAATTTAATAGTATTTAAAGGAAGCACATTAATCCAAAAGGAACCAAACAATTATTGTTACATCGAAGGGGACATTTCTATTAGAATAGAATCAATTATGGAAGATACATTTAGAGGTGGACGATTCACGAATGTGCGGAATTTTTATACGGAGCTTATAAGATCCTCTGACTTGGGTATTTACGTAGTAGATGCGGAGCCCTTATCTTCTGAAGAAATTTTTGAATTAAACAAGTTGATTTGTAAAGCAGTCGCAATACCATATTTAAAGGATATGATTATGATGCCATTTCTTCACCATATTGATGATTGAGGATATTGTCGTACTTTTATCTGTTTAACCCTAAATTATGTCATATATATTATATAAAAGCCCCAAGAATCAACAAACGAGACGATGTCGGTCAGCCCAGCCAGAAAAATTCAGCGATTGGAGTTTCTAAACACTGGTAAGTTTAAAAAAAAATATATGACAGCTGTAGCAAATAAATTATTTATTAAAACTGTTGTTTTTCAGATAAGAAATGGTGCAAATGTGGAGAGACTATTGAACGCCTTGAAAGGATTATTTCGGATCTCACCGAACAAGTTTTTTCCTCTCGAGGTGAGTGTCTAAGTTATTTTAAAATTAGGGCAAATTGAATTTGTTTTTTTATTTGCAGTCGAAACAAAAGAGGCTCTCTACATATGAGTACATAAAAAATTTTCTTTTAGTTAAATATCTATTTCTTTCACAGATCAATGCAATTAAAAATTTAATATTAAATGGCGGAATATTAAAAAACTAAAAAAATATTTTAGCCAATGAAGTGGTCTTGGCGTATAATGTGGATGGGGTTCAGGGGAAAGCTGCCCTAAGAAAAGAAGACAATTTCTTTGGCGTTATGATCGGTGAGTATTTTAAAAGATAATTATTTAATAATCATTATTCACTTCAGTCTATTAAAACTTGTTTAATCCTTTTTATTTCTAGATTCAATAACTGCAGTCGGCGGTATTGGCCCAGCTGAGCAACAATTAAGAAAGGCCCTGCAGCTTCAAAAAAAAAGATATTTCAAAAACTCAAGCAGCTTAAAAGTAATAAAAGAATATACCCCGTTATAATACATAAAAATTTAAACTAAATAAAAACTGTAATTGCAATTGTACATGTTTTTTAATTTAAAATGGCAGGCCCGTCCATGGGGTTAAATGTAAGTACTAACTTCACCGACCTCTCCATGGTGTCCAATGTAAGTACTTACTTCACCGACCTCTCCATGGGGTCCGATGTAAGCACTTCTTTTACCGACCCTTCAATGGGGTCCGATGTAAGCACTTCTTTTACCGACCCTTCAATGGGGTCCAATGTAAGCACTTCTTTTACCGACCCTTCAATGGGGTCCGATGTAAGCACTTATTTTACCGGCCGTTCCATGGGGTCCCATGTAAACACTTATTTTACCGGTCGTTCCATGGGGTCTAATATAAGTAGTTTCTTTAAAGACCCTAATATGTTGCACTATTTCACTAGTTCGTGGGTAATCGAGGCGGTAGCGATTGACCCTATTTGCGGACATTTCATACAAAAACGGAAATTAAAAAACGCATGGCTAGACGCCACTTTGTAAGTAGTGGTGGTCTGTTGGTAAGTGCTTATTTCACCAGCAACGAACTAGTGCTCAGAACGGCTGGGAGGGACGACAGTGATGTGATGAGAATATCCTTGGCTTTCTCGACGCGGTTTATAGATTTAGATTTAGATAACTAACATTTCATTTAAGTCATTACCTTTTTTATTTAAAAACAAATTCAAAATTAATAACAAATCCAATTATAAAATTTACAAATTTGTTTGTGTGGAAAATGGTACATATATGGGTATAACTCCTCTTAAAATCGGCCGAATTGAATAAAATCATGAATAATGAATAAATTCACTATAGAAATAGTTTGGCTTCCCGTACTGGCGTTACAATTTGTGAAGGCGGAATTGCGTGGGTGTTATAGAAGTCTTCATCTATCTCATTTAGTCTCTAAGATCAACGGGTGATACGGAAAGACGGACATGGCTATATCGACTCGGCTGTTGACGCTGATGAATAATAAATATACACTTTATTGGAGATGATTTCTTTTTATGTTACATACATTTACATGAATAAAATATACGCTTGCAATCTACGAAAATTGGCATTCAATATACTGATATGATTTTAATGCATTACTATTCGTCGGGTCTTGCTGCCTTCTACACATCCGACACATATCAATATTGCGCATTACAGATTACTGTAATGCGGAAAGATTAACTATTTTGATTAACTTCCCCCATCCAATCCCAATCAAAAAATCATAAATTAAACCATCCAAAACCAATTTATTAAAATGATATTTGCACAGCCATCAACAAATCAATATAATTTTAACAAAAATGTATGTTTCTTCTAATAAGTTGAACACAGATTCTAGTAACATTGATTTATCCTTATTTCCATGTTTTTTTTGTTATAAGCGGGTCCGACCGTAAAATGATAATGTTCAATACGTCTTTTTGTTTGCAATCCCTGAAATTTTTTGGCTGTGATGTAATGTTTTAGCTGTGATGGTTTAGCTCTTTTTTAATCGACTTGACAGTTTCCTCGAAAAGCTCTCCGATTGGTACGAGTGCATGCTAAATCACAGAGAATCCAAGAACTAACACCTTGTGGACTGTAGCTGGCAAATAGTACCATGGATACTTTATCAATTATTTAGCAGTATTCCTTAGCATATTCATTAAATTTGTCCAAATTTATTTTGCACCCCGAGGCAATAGCTTGGAGTATAGTTCACATAATTTCAGAAGCCAATTTGGGACTTGAGAAAAATTTTCTAGTTACATTTCCATCGTTGGACGATCCTCCACCTTCGTCTCTTGCCCACTATTATTCAAATTTCCAGACCTCCAGACCTCTAACTTGCCACATTTTGATAGCATTTCAGAAGCAAATTGTCACCTTAAAAAAATAAGAAGTCGTGTTAGGATATTTACGATTACAAATACATCCGCAACATTCCGCAAAACTATGGCAAAGATAAAAAATAATAATTTTGATAATGGGCAATTGTGAGGGAACATAACTAATACTTTAGGTTAACTCATTTAAGACACCAAAGTACAAACAAAAGGGCTTCACATATAAAGTAAGTTTTTATTAATTTCATGTCAGGTAAGAATACATTTATTTCATAAATTAAAATAAACATATTGAGCTTCAAAATCCATTTTAAATAATACAAATTTATAAACATGAATTGTTACCAGCTCGATTTGAAGTGCGTTTCTGCTTCGAATTATTTTACCAGAGCTCCGAAGCGCTGTTGAAATGAACACGTGTTCATGCTTTTGATTAAATTTTTAGAGAGTACCGTTAGGTTTCAAGCGAAAACCGGTTTGCAAATTGAAAATTTTGACATTTTTGAGACATTGAGCTTAAATATTTTCTGATCGGTTTCTTTGATTTCTGTCCGAAGTCTTACATCGGAATTGTAACGAACTGTTATTTCTGCTTCCGCTCGCCACAATTTGACGTGGCTAACTCACAGAGTTTCGCGGATCCGTTCCACCGAATTTATAGGTTCGACGTGATTGCCCAAGCCCAGAAAATAATTCAAATAGCTTGAATTTCCACACTCGTTATTTCGAGATCTCTTCACAATACAAAAGGTTTTCCTTCTCTCTTTCTCGGTGCTCCTTCCGTTTCTACCGGCTCCGTCGTGGGTGGTTTCTGCGGGTTGGTCAGGACACGCCGCCGCTACTCCGTCGCCGATGGTATTCCTGTTGCCGTGCTGCTGGCGACTCCGCTACCCTCCGCCCTTTTGCCTCGAAAACACCCCCTTGGGTCGAGTACGACTGGTCAGACGATTGGCAGTGCTCTTTCGCTCCCCTATTCCCGGGAACCACCGTGCATACGCGCCGGCGGGCGGGGATTAGAAGTTGGCTGCGGACTGTCGCCTCCGCTACACCGGGACACCGTGCATACGCGCCGGTACCAGGTTTGGGAGTTTGTATGCTGACTTCCGCCTCCGCTACACCGGGATACTGTGCATACGCGCCAGTGCCAGGTTCGGGAATGCATACGCGTGCCGTCTTCGGTACACCTGGACACCGTGCATACGCTCCGGCGCCAGGTTTGAAAGTTTCCGTGTGACGCCTTCGCTACACCGGGACACCGTGCATACGCTCCGGTGCCAGGTTTGGAAGTTGCCGCGTGTCTGACCGTGCGTCACGCTCCCGCTAACCGGGACACCGCGCATACGCGCCGGCGAGCCCGAATTTTTAGTGTCGTGGCTGGTGACCGGGGTGTTCTCACTCAGTCTTTGACTTGGGCGTGAGTTCTCAAGTCAGCCGACCCTTGTTTCGCAGGACCACGCCTGTTGCTTGCGATTCCAGGAATCGGTAGGGCGTACGCCAGACTTATCCTTTCTTCACTTCCTTGCAAGGCTACCTGCCTGGTTCGGGAATGGCCCTACTCGATTCTGACGCCCGGGCTCGTAGAGGAAATCGTCCAGCCACGGGTCCTTGTCTCCCTTGTCACTTCGAAAACCGGTCGATTATTACCAATACCATTTTATTTCCATGTTTCGATCTTGGCAATGGACCCATGAAGTCCGCGCACACTGTTGCCCATGGCTCTTTCGGGACCTGTGTCAGCATTTGTCCTGCTGCCATATGTCGTGCCATATGGTCCGTGATTACGTCGAACTGATACCCCTCCAGGTAGGGCCTTATTTGCTTGATCGCCCATATTATGGCTAGACACTCCTTCTCCGTTGCTGAGTAATTCTTCTCAGCCCCAATCAACGTCCGACTGGCGTACGCGATCACTCTTTCGTCCTCCTCCCCGTAGTCGCTGGCGTCCGTTTGCAGCACGAATTTTTTTTCGAAGTCTGGGCACGCCAGCTCTGGATCCTCGGCTAGCCGTGATTTTAGTGTCTCAAACGCCACCTGGTGCTTGGGTGTCCACTCCCATTTTGTTCCTTTCCGTAGCAGATCGTTCAAGGGCTTTGCGATTCCCACAAAATCTGGGACGAATCGCCGCTACCATGACGCCATCCCTATGAACTGGTGTACTCCTTTGACGTTTGTCACGTTTGACGTTGCAGCGACCTTCCCCGGATCCATGCCCATCCCTTGGCTCGTTATACGGTGTCCCAAGTATAAAAGCTCCTGCCTGAAAAAATGGCATTTTCCCGTGTTTATCCGCAGGTTCGCTGCTCTCAACCTTCTGAACACCTCTTAAAGGTTCGTTATGTGTTCCTTCTTGGTGCGTCCGATCACGATGATATCGTCCTGATATGCGAAGGCGTGTGGAGCCATGTCCGGCCCTATGACCTGGTCAAGGGCCCTTTGAAACGTTGCCGAGGCTGAGTGCAATCCGAACGGCATCACCTTCCATTGATACAGACCCTTCCCTGGCACGGTGAAGGCGGTGTACTTTCTGCTTCGCTCTTCTAGAGGGATCTGCCAATACCCGTCCTTCAAGTCGAGGCTGCTGAAGAATCTTGCCTCCCTTAGCTGCTCCAAAATAAAATTTGTCCGTGGAATCGGGTACGCATCCTTTAATGATTTAGCGTTGATCTGTCGGAAGTCCACGCACATCCTCCATTGACCCGTCTTTTTCTTTACCATCACAATGGGTGAACTGTATGCGCTATTCGAGGGCTCAATGCATCCTTTTTCCAACAGCTCCTCCACTTTCGCGTTTATTTCTTCCTGTATTTTCGGGTTTTTGGGGTAATATCGCTGCTTTATGGGGATGTCGTCCTTCATTGTGATCCTGTACTGCGTTATGTTCGAGCAGCCTCTTTGGCCTGTGAACGCCTCTAGCTCCCTCTCGATAAACCTCTTAATGCGCTCCTCTTCGCATTCCTCTGGGCATCGGGCCACTGCTATGGACAGTCTATCCTCCAGACAGACACCCCATCTCTTCCTTTTGGGTATCGTGTCGCAGTGACCTGCGCATGTCACTGTTGCGCCGAACTCGCTGAGGATATCCCATCCCAGCACCAGGCTGTCCTCCATGCCCAGCATCACCAGCAGGTTCAGGGTCTTTGTCTTGTTGCCGAAGCTTCTTTGTGCCTGTAATGCGGCGCGTGTTTCTGTATGGCTTCCATTGGCTAACTTCACCCGTCTCCTTATCGCGACGCGTTTCCCGGCTATTTCCGGGCTCTCTGTTAGTTCCTCAGATATAAAGCTCGCCGTCGCTTCTGTATCCAGCATGGCCTTCACCTCCGTGCCCTCGACCTCGATGGTTGCCGTCAACTGCTCACCAGCCCAGATCCAAAATAGGGACGTGGGCTCCGAAAATGTTCCACTTTATCCATTTCCTTACGCCAATCCATAAAGCCGTTGTACATCTCAGCCGGTAGTGGATCGTCCATTGGGATCCTCCTTCTCCAGACCTCTCGTAACAATAACTTCGCTGTTACCATCAGGCAACACGGAAATCCCAAGGGGTCAAACGTTGACATGACCATACTCAAGAATTCCCTTTTTTGGCCTATTCTCTTCCCATCGGACACGATGGGGGCAACTTTGTGCCACTTCACTCGAAACCTGTAGTCGTCCGTGGCTGGCTGCCACCGCATTCCCAAAATCTTTTGCTCGGCCTCACCCCATCCAATACTCTGAGCGTGATCACCGGGTCCGAGCATCCTCTCTACTGTAGGCGAACTAGACGAAAACTTCCAAAGCTCAAAATCGCTTTCTGCATGTATCTCCTTCACTCTAGTAGATACTTCGATAGCTTGGCTCTCTGTGGCGAAGATGTCCACATAGTCATCCACGTAGTGGTAGTTCACGATGGCCTTGACTGCTCTGGGATCCGAATCCAGGAATCGCTTGGAATTCACTGTCTTTACATGATGCTCCGCACTCGGTGAGCATGCAGATCCAAACATCATCACGCACATCTCATAAACGTCGGAGTCCCGTTGGTCATCCTCATCTCTCTACAGAAATCGTTGCGCACATCTATCTTCGGGTCAGATCAGCACCAGGTGAATCATCTCCTTAATGTCACTGCAGACTCCGACAGCACCTTCCCTATAATGAAAGAGGATAGATGCCAAGGCCTTATTGTGTTACGGCCCCTTGCTCAGCGCAGAATTCAGCGATACTTCTTCAACTCGTGCCGCTGCATCGAATACCAATCGTATCTTCCCTGGCTTGTTGGGATTCTCCACTCCAAAATGCGGCATGTACCATGTCCTGTCGCTCTCCTGTCGTTCCAGACGCCGAGCGTATCCCTTGACGACATAATCCTTCATAATCCGTGAATATTCCTGGGCGAACTGCCCGGCTCGCTTTATTTTTTTCTCGATATTGATCAACCTATTGTACGCCATATTAAAACTACGTGGTAGCCCAATGTTATCCGTTTACCACAATAATCCCGTCTGGTATCGGCGGCCAACTCTCACCGTAGTGTCCTCCAAGATCTTCTGATCTCCTCACGTCGTCGCTGGCTGCGGCCGCTGGCGCCGCCTTCACACCGAAGTTCTCGATCTCGAAGAAGTCCTCGACGATCAGTTCCACATTATCATCCAACGACGTGGCTAGCAGACAAGACTTTGGTGATGGCATGTCTCGTCGTCCTTCTACAGGCCCAAAAACGACTCATCCTCTCTGGCAAACCGTCTCGTTCTCAATGGCAATCCTAAATGCCCATGGTTTAATCCAATAATCAGCTTCAGTCCTTGTTCACGCTCCTAACATCTCTTCTGTGCAGGCTCTGTATCGGCAAACTCAATTTCGGAATGGCATACACGATTCTCAGCACATGTCGGGAGGACTTGCCTGCTCCACTAATCTGCAGACGTACCACGTTAGTAGGCTCTCTTGTGGCCATGCCTCCGAACCATTGAATATTCTGCTGACGACGTACTCCTGGTACGCCTAGCTCTGCAACCAGCTCGTTGTCGTCCATCGTCACCACAGAACCTTCATCCAGGAGAGCGTACGTATCCACCTTCTTCCCACTTCCGTATAGCGTCACCGGCAATACACGGAACAGTAGTCGTTCTCGGTCCTCGTTGACACAGCTCAAATTTCTTTCCGACGTCGCAGGAGCATCCACGGATGACGCTGCTCCTTCATTTAATCCGACGCATTCCCTTGGTACGTCTGCCTGTCGGGCTCGGTTGTAGCTTCTCCAATGGCCGCCTCACTGTGGCGGTCTCCTGAAGCCTTCATTGCTTGCCTCATAAAGAAGACGGTGATGCTTCCACCTGCATCCATTCGTGGGGCACTCTCCTGTCGCAGCGCACGATCCAGTCATATGCCCGCTTTGCAAGCACATAAAGCCTTAGCGATGTATTCTTGCGAGCCTCCACCTCTCTGTAGGCGTGGCTCCAATAAATCGTTGGCAGTCCCAAACTGCGTTTTGTCCAAGACCTCCACATATTGGACAATTTCTGAGGCAGCTCCTTAAATTCCTTTTGCTCGTCTTGCTCATGGTCGATGCTGGCATGAAGCAATTGACGCCTTGGCTCCTTTCCATCAATGTCCGCCACCATGCAGACCACATTCGCTAGTTCCGTCAACCACGAATTAAAGTCCACAATAGTCGGAAAGGGCTGAATAGTTGCAGCGTGCCTTGCCCACCCCACTCGTTTACTTATCGGAAGCTTCGCCACAAGGTCTTCCATCATGGTAGGGTTACCCAGATGCTGCTCTGCCTTCGCTGACTGCAAGAAGGCCTTGCGGTTACTCACATGTGTGGCGAATGCGACGAGCTTTCCTAGATTGTGTTCAGTAATTGCGGGCACATCTTGAATGCTGTTGAGCTGGCTGCGTATTAGTGGCTCGGGTTGGCCATATCTGAAACGCAGCTGCTCCGTCACTGCATTTGCATTGCTGGGGTGAATCAACAACGACTTCACCGTCTCACGCGCGTCATCCTTTAACGCCTTCAGTAGCCTTTGGTTGTTCTCTAAGTCCGTACAACCATACGCTTGCGTCGTTTCCGTAAACGCACAATAGATGAAGGGCCAATCCTCAATCCACAATATCCCTCCGAACGTAGGCAGCTCAGGAAGTTTTCGTGGCGCCCAGCTTGTATTTCCTCCAATACTCGTCGACTCCAGGAGAAGGCGCTCGTACCGACGTTCCGCCGTCCACTTCATTGTGTAGCCCGAAATCATGCGCTGGAACCGTAGTGCCGGTAGCGTAAAATGGCGATGCGTGACTATTTTTTGTGGTACAGTTCTGCGAAACTGTACACAGTACCGTTTGAGATCCGCTCCAAGATGGCAGTTTCCCTAATGCCGCATGTAAAACACTTGTTGGGTTAGGTACGGTCAGGCCAATTGCAAATGGCGGCTGACTTACCCCAACCTCACTCGACACAACGGGGTCAGTGCGCTCCATGTTAGTGCTGCGAGCGCGTTCCAAATCCTTCTCCAGCTCGGCGATCCTCTCCAAGAGGTTTCTTGGCGGCTCCAGTTGCTGCCGGCTGAGCAGATGACACCGGGGCTTCATTGATTCGGCCGCCGTCTTGCGACGCCCTGCACTCTGTTTCGGGACCAATACGCTACCATCTACTTGCGTCACAATATCCTGTCCCTCGTTAAGTCGAGGACTCCTTCTGGGCGAATTCTGCATCATGTCGTCCAAGCACTTTGCGCTGTCTGCGTAAGATCGACCCTCTCACCAGGGTGCAATTCCAAATCAACATCGCCATTCGCCTGACTGCGAAGAATATCTTCTGTCGTCACTCGGGTGGGAGTTGCCTTTACCATACGGCGGCGATGGGGCGACTTCCCTTTAGTACACAAGCCAAAAGTGTATATGCGTGTATGTATGTTTTATTTGCAGTGTAACCTCCCACACTCCATGGCGAATCCATTAGAAATTTTTAAGAGCAAAAAAGTCCCGAAAAACAGTTTTTTCCAAATAAATCAAGATTTTGAGGGTGTTTGAAAAATTTCAAACTTGGTTTTATACTATACTCGACCTAATGAACAATTCCTACTAGGTCTCTTCAAAAGTTCCAAATCACTGTCGCACTGTGTAATCGATCCGCGATAGAAGCCATAAGATATAGTCCGCTGATCCCGGCTGTTCCGACTTATATACTGCGTGCGGAAAGAAGGGTGTGTGCAAAGTTTCAAGTCGATAGCTTTAAAACTCAGAGACTAGTTTGCGTAGAAACAGGTAGACGGACGGACAAACGGACATGCGTATGATCCAGAATATATATACTTTATAGGGTCTGCTTCACTGCGTTGCAGACAAATTATAATTTCCTCTGCAAGAGTATAAAAATGTTAATCAAAAACACATCAAATTTACACCTCTTTTGTGCCCCTTTGCAGAATGTTCAAGCATGGAACACGATTTTAAATAAAAATTTCCATGAAAATACGAGGTAAACAGCATGGGTTAAAACCGATCTCCTGCAGCCTAACACAAATATATAAGGCTCCTTAACAAATGTGATTCCTTTATGCCGTATAGGGCTTTAAGATTTTTAAATGTTAGCAAACATTTAAAAATATAATGTTAGCAAACATTAAAGCCCGTGGTAAACTATGGTTCGTCTAGTGTATATTTTATTTTTTTTTTTTTTTTACCGGTCTTTCAGAATTTGGAAATGGTTTGTGCATCAATAAGAGCATCAGCTAGCATTCCTGTATTCATCATAAAGCTTAGAGGCCCAGACGACCGAGGGGCGCTCAAGAAACGATTTGTTAGAATTTGTAATTTATTAAGCTAGGAGGAGTTAGTAAGGAAATTTAAAATTCTATGTTTTAAATTTGAGGGACAGGAAAAAGATTTTATAGAGTAGAGACCATTGTAGTTGGAACATAATACCCTAAAAGGGTCATGCAGTGCATATGTCGAACTACAACGGCTAAGGAACAGAGGACTAAAGTTTCGAGTCCTTATATTAGGAATGTTAAATTTTAAGCGTTTTAGTAAATGCTGGCTATCTACATCCCCGTTAATAAGGTTATGGAGAAAGACTACACCGAGCATTGTCCTACGATATGTTAAGCTAGGTAAGTTTATGAGTATGAGTCTACTATTATAAGATGGAAGGTGAAGATTTGCATCCCAGTTTAGACCCAGTTTTTTAAGTGAAAAAGTTAGGAAATTCTTTTGTACGGATTCTATGCGGTCCTGATGTACTCCATATTGGGGACTCCAGACACATGAACCGTACTCTAGTATAGGACGGACCACAGAAATAAATAATGTTTTGGTTATATAGGGGTCATTAAATTCTTTTGACCACCTTTTGATAAAACCAAGGACTCCTTAAGCCTTATTAACCATTATGGAAATATGGTCGGCAAATTTAAGTTTGATATCTAATAGGATGCCGAGATCATTAACCTGGGTTAATTTTTCTAAGGCAATCCCATTAATAGAATAAGTAGCTTGAAGAGGGCAAGAACGATAAAAAGACATATGCTTGCATTTTGATCCATTAAGTATTAAATCATTAGCTAACACCATTCTTGAAAGTTATCAAGGTCAGACTCAAGGCTGCATTGGGCAGAGATGGATTTGTACTGAAGACAAAGCTTTACATCATCTGCATACATAAGAACTAGAGAGTTCGTTAAAGCAGGGGGCAAGTCGTTTATAAAAAGCGTAAATAATAACGGGCCAAGATGACTTCCTTGAGGGACGCCGGATGTAGCACGGACCAGACGGGACTGTATGTTTTTAAATAAAACTCTTTGTGTCCTTCCATCTAGGTAGCTGGAGATCCACGTTAAGAGGTCTTTAGGAAAACCCAGCAAATTCCGTTTACTCAACAAGAGTGAGTGATTAACTGAATCAAATGCTTTGCTGAAGTCTGTGTAAATTACATCGATTTGATATTCCTTACAAAAGCCATCTATGACAAAGGATGTCAACTCCAATAAGTTTGTTGTGGTGGAGCGTCGCTTAATAAAGCCATGCTGACAAGGAGTGATAATCGAAGAGCAAAGGTGTTGCAAATGAGGGGTAATTAATTTTTCAAATAACTTTGGAATTGCCGACAACTTAGAGATGCCTCTGTAGTTGGCAGCATCGGACTTTTTCCCTTTTTTATGTAGGGGAATTATAAAAGATTCCTTCCACTTAAGGGGAAACTGGTACTCCGTCGGGGCCTGGCGAATAAACGGGTTTGACCCTTAAAATACCAGATAATAAGTTGTTCTCAGAAAAAAACGGACAGAAAATAAGATTTGCTGCTTGAATGTTATATGCGTAAGGCTGATCAGTCAATTTAGAAGGAGAATAAGTTGTTTGAAAAAATTCTGCGAATAGATCGGCAATGGCCTGATCAGAAGGCGCAGAGGAATTTTCAAACGTAAGCAGGGGTGAAAAAGATACGTGTTTACGCTTAGTATTTACAAAATTATAAAACTGCTTTGGATCCTGAGTAAATTGTATCCGACAGCGGTCAATATAATTCCTATAACATTCAGCGTTATGCACGGTAAAATGCGACCGAGCTAGTAGGTATCTTGAGAAATCAACACTACTGCAGGTTTTTTTATATTTAAGTAAAAGCTTATTTTTTTTATTTTTTAAGTTAGCGAGGCACCTTGTAAACCAAGGAGGATTTGTTGAAGCGGACGGATATTTCCAAGGCACACATGAGTCAAAAAATTTATCAATAAGGCTATTAAGTTTCTGAAAATCAGCTTTACGGAAACAGCGAATCTTACTTACCACGCTCGGAGACATCTGATCGATACCAGGAGTGGTTTCGATTGAGACCTCCAGTGTGGGGTGATATGGATCCTCTGGGGATGAAAGGGGAAAAGCTCTGGAGAGAGCAGTACCATCAGGATCAGATACAAAACATAAGTCTAAAAGCCGACCTAGCGAATTTCTAAAATGGTTGATCTGACCTAGGGACATGTCAAACATGCCCGCGGTGAAGTCATGGTAAGTTATAAGTGACAAAGATGGTGAGTTATCGACGTTAGACCACTTTAATTCTGGGATATTAAAGTCGCCCACCGCTACGAGTTGGTCACGATCCGTCATAAGATTAGAGACGTATCGAATAGCGGGCAAATGCTGCCAATATGTAGGCGGTTCAGACATAGGAGGTATATATGAACATGTAATGTATAAAGCTTTCACGGACATAGTGATTTTAACACAAATAAATTCTATGGACTTCACCTCTTCAGAAGCAAGAGTTGAGTCTACCGAAATAAGGACTCCACCTCCTCTTCGCTGAGATCGATCCCGTCTAAAAGTGGTGTACTTACTTGGAAAAACTTCGGAGCTAAAGATCTCCGGATTTAACCAAGTTTCTGTAAATGCTATTATATGGGATGCAAAGAAAGAACTATAAGAATATAGCTTGGGGAGTTTGCTACGTAGCCCCCTAGAATTCTGATGGGTAAGAGTTAGTGACGAAACTATTTTTTTGGGTTAGTGGCCAAAGAAGAGGTGGAGGGTTGGTCAGTGGTTCCGATATTGGGAAGTCTCACTCCCACTGGTTTTTTAACTTTTTTCTTTACGGAACTAGGCTGATGTTCTTGGACGAAAAGATTCTCAGGCCAAAAACTGGGAGAACAAATTGTCTTGAACATCAGCGCGGGCACACGAATCTTGAAAGAAGACGTGCGCCGTGTATAATTATATTTAAATTTAGTTATGTCCTCCACCTTTATACCGGCTTTTGTTTTGGCTTTGATATAAGCCGAAATATCAATCTCTGAAGTATCAGGGGCAAGCCGAGAAACAAATATATGTTTCGATGGAGGAATCACCTGTAAGGGTTTTGGTGTCGCAGGTACGAGAACTGCAGCATCCGCAGTCGGTTCCGGTGGTCCGGACTGTGGAATACCCTTTTGGGTGACTCTAATGGGGGTTTCGTTCCCTAGGACCTGTGGCATCACTTGAAGGGATGCCATGGCGGACATATCAGACAATTGCTCATTATCCCTGAGAAATTCGGACGAATTTTTCTCAGTTCTAGCCCTTGGGGTGGCCAGAGATACCTCAGTAAAATTGATAAATGTGCAACGTGTTTTTCTTGATTTTTTTCTAACTCCTTCATGTTAGATTTTTTTATTCATTTTATATATGTAGGTAGTAAATGTACAAATTGAATGAACTTAACATATATTTGATAGATCATTGTTTGATATTTATATAGGAACTTAAAACTATTATTCATAGAAAATTGATATATGTGCAAAACTATTTAAGTGACAAAAAAAATATTATATAAATTTGTAATATAAGTTAACTTTTTAATTAATATAGTATCGTGTCTCCTTTTTGCTAATCTAATAATTTCAATCGCTTCGGCATTGAATTTGCCAAGTTTTGGAGGACAGCTATATCAATGGATGCCCATTCATTAACAATGGCCGCCTTTAATTCCTTAAGGGTCTTAAATTTCGTTCCACCTCCGAAAACTTTTACTGACAGGATGCCCCAAAGATCCTCGATCGGATTTAAGTCCGGACTTAAAGCTGGCCACTGCATCAAATCGATAGATTTACTTTCCAGAAACGTCTTCGTACACCGCGCTACGTGTATAGGAGCGTTGTCCTGTTGAAAGAAAAAATTTCCGGGATGAAACTCTTCGGAAAATGGTACTAGCTCACTTTCCAAGAGATTAGTATACGTTTCCGCGTTCATGCGACATGGCACAAAGCATATAGGCGATTTCTCGAAGTAACTAAAGGCAGCCTATACCATAAGGGAACCACCACCATGGTTGCGTCTGTTGCAAGTTTGTCTGGGATGCCTGGGGTCTCGCCAATACTTTTGATTTCCATCTTGGCCATCTAAATTAAATTTTTTTTCATCACGAAGATGACATTTTGGAATTCGGTGGTCCAAAATTTAAATTTCTCCTAATAGGCTAGTCGAGCCATTTTATGCCGCCGCAATAGCTTAGGTTTCGGGACCTTTGCTTCGTATGTGAGATGCAAATCTTTTCGGCAAATTTGTTACACCCGTTGCCTACATATTGGTAACTTCAATTGTGCCTTAATTTTGGCACAGCTCAAATTTTTGGCAGATGCCAAAGCTCTAATGTGCCGCTTAGTGCGGTTATCAATCTTTGGAATTGCACCTTTGCGATTGTTTTCGGCATATTTTTGGGGTGACTTTAAAAAGTTTCCTACAGTGTTTCGAAGCCCATTTATTGTTTTACCAATAGCACCAACTTTGACGCCACAGTCAGCCATAGTTCTTATTTGGATCTGCTCTTCTTTAGATAATTCGGTTGCTCGTGGCATTTTTGATATTTAATACAATTTATTTAACGCAAGCCTATTTTTTATAGCTCAAGATAATTTTTAATTAAATTTTAAAATGTAAACAGTCAAATTTGTTATCTTTGTTTTACTAGGACCTTGCCGGAACCCACTCCAAACGTGAATGAAGCTTTTTGCACATATATCAACTTTCTATTAAATTCCCCTCCTTTCGTTATTCTTTGGGATAACGATGCAATAGGATGGGGACAGATAAGAAACTAATAAATGATGTGTAATTGAGGGACATCGGAGAAAAATCGTGTGTACTCAAAACACTTCTAGAGCTAATAAAATGGGAGAAATATAGAAAACAAATCTTGCACATATACCAATTTTACTGAGGTATAAGCGGCTGCATTAATGTCGGCTGAGCAGGCTGAGGCGGATCAGAAACAGCGGATTTCTTACGCTTAGGGGACTCATTTAGCAGCTGAAGGCCACTAAACTGAGTGTCAAGCGCACAGAGCTGGTCATTGATTTTACGAAAACCAGTGATCAGCTCTTTAAATCTATTTTTGGTGTGTCTCATGAACGACCTCATTTCGCCTTGCACAGCAAGACAATTTCCACAACAATAATGTATCCCAGACCTACGGGAAATGGCATCCGAAACTGATGCAGTGAACCCGGCACACTTGGCGTGTACGACGTTCTCACATAGCCAGCAATGGATGGCAGGCTGGGATGAGGAAATTGTCTTGTTACAAGACTTAATAGCACAGACAAGTTTAAATTCCATATTTTTTGATAAATAAAAAAATGTATATATAAAAAGTTAAAAAACACTATACCTTGAACCACTGTGCCAAATAGGAAGCCGAAGCGGCAGCTTTGGAAAGTGCAAAGAAGACATGAATATAGAATTAATAGATAGACTAAACTATCCATGTTCAGCCGCTTCAACGTGCCACTGTTAAATTTAGCGATATTTTCAGCAATCATATCCACCTGTAAACAAGCACTTTTTGCAACAAGGCATGGGGAAGCAGGCGCCACCAAGGAGAGTTCTTCAGTGTTTGATTACATTTTTAGCGATATACATAGTTAATAAATACACATGTTCCGAGATGGACATTACATTTATAAAATGTACCATTGAAAATTTTTTCAAAAATCTTTCTAAAAGATGGAAAACATGGTAAAAGATGGTAAGGAGCGTTTCGAGAGGAAGAATTCGGGTTTGTTAACCGAACATTTGGTTCTTTTAGATAAGAATGGCATATTAAAGATATGATATTATATGTACCACTTCCGATTGGATTGATGTCAGAAGAAGCCTTAGAAGCCCGAAACAAAGATTTAAGAAATTTTCACTTAAGCCATACGCGTAAAAACTCTCGCCAAAACACAATGGAGGATCTTTTGCATTTATTGTTAGTATCGTCAGATCCACTAATTACAAGCTTTTCAAAAGTTCGGCCAATAACTCCAGCAAGGCATATTCCTTTGAGATTGATGGCTACAATCTTCTTCTTGACTACAATGCTCAAGAGAAAATTCGGATTCTGACTCAAAAAAAAATATTTTGATTCAGACTGGAACAATAAAAAATAGTTTGTTTTGCAAAACTGCATCTTTAAAAAAAGTAAAAATAAAAAAAAAAATGTAATAAAAAAACAAGAAAGGAAAGCTAACTTCGGGCGGAGCCGAAGTTTATATACCCTTGCAGTTAAAACTGGATATATATCGCAAACATCGGATATAGTTGGCCGATCCTTTTGATTACATCATAATAAAACCAATTAATTACAATAAAAAATCTAAAAAAAAGTCCCAAGCTTCTATTTTCAAAAATACGAAAGTTGATATTTCTACCAAATACCATTTCCGATCGTTCAGTTATATGGCAGCTATAGGATATAGTCGGCCGATCCTAATGAAATTTCGTAGGTCGGATTAACTGACCAAAAATATAATCTGTAGCAAATTCCAGCTTTCTATCTTCAAAAACACGAAAGTTGGGTCATTTCCGATCGTTCAGTTATATGGCAGCTATAAGATATAGTCGGCCGATCCTTATGAAATTTGGCATGTCGTAATTTGTCGCCATAAATAGCTCTCATGTTTAATTTGAAGTCTCTAAATTTAAAAACACCAAAGTTATACCATTTCCGATCAATCAGTTATATGGCAGCTATAGGATATAGTCGGCCGATCCGGGCCGTTCCGACTTATATACTGCGTGCAAAGGAAAGAAGGGTGTGTGCAAAGTTTCAAGACGATAGCTTCAAAACTGAGAGACTAGTTCGCGTAGAAACGGACAGACAGACAGACGGACAGACAGACGGACAGACGGACATGCTCATATCAACTCAGGAGGTGATCCTGATCAAGAATATATATACTTTATAGGGTCGGAGATGTCTCCTTCACTGCGTTGCACACTTTTGGACAAAATTATAATACCCTCTGCAAGGGTATAATAAACAAGAAAGTAAAGCTAACTTCGGGCGGAGCCGAAGTTGATATACCCTTGCAGTTCAAACCGCATATACAACTAATGTCAACATATATCGCAGACATCGGATATAGTTGGCCGATCCTTATGAAATTTGGTAGGTTGGATCAACTGACCAAAAATAGAATCTGTATTAAATTCCAGCTTTCTATTTTTAAAAACACGAAAGTTGGGTCATTTCCGATCGTTCAGTTATATGGCAGCTATAGGATATAGTCGGCCGATCCTTATGAAATTTGGTAGGTTGGATCAACTGACCAAAAATAGAATCTGTATTAAATTCCAGCTTTCTATTTTTAAAAACACGAAAGTTGGGTCATTTCCGATCGTTCAGTTATATGGCAGCTATAGGATATAGTCGGCCGATCCTTATGAAATTCGGCACGTCGTAATATTTTGCCAAAAATAGCTCTCATGTCAAATTTGAACTCTCTTACTCTAAAAACATTAAAGTTATACCATTTCCGATCAATCAGTTATATGGCAGCTATAGGATATAGTCGACCGATCCCGGTCGTTCCGACTTATATACTGCGTGCAAAGAAAAAAAGGGTGTGTGCAAAGTTTCAAGTCGATAGCTTTAAAACTGAGAGACTAGTTTGCGTAGAAACAGACAGCCAGACGGACATGCTCATATCAACTCAGGAGGTGATCCTGATCAAGAATATATATACTTTATAGGGTCGGAGATGTCTCCTTCACTGCGTTGCACACTTTTGACCAAAATTATAATACCCTCTGCAAGGGTATAATAAATGATAAATAGGTCAAAAAAAATTCGACATCTTATACTGCTGTGTGTGGCGATCGTGTTTGTGTCGGAGAGCACTTTGTGTGCACATGTGAGAGAGTACAAGTATGCATCTTGGGTATTTCATCAAAATAGTAATTTCATCACTATGCTACTATTGCATCAGCCTATAGCTGAATTGCGATTGGTTGTTGTGGTTTTGCGTCTCCAAGAACCATTGTTACGACGCGACGACAGCCTTGCGCCGCTGTCGCCGAGTATGGTTTACTGAAGAAGCAAACTAAGGAAATAGATCAGTCGAACATTAGACTTCGTTGTGACCAAAGCTCGCTATCAACGCGTATATCAATCGCCGACAACGGAAGAGGACAATCTGCACACAGTGGTTTACAAAGATAAATGTAAGTTGTGTGATTAACGACCGTATATGTGTACAACCATCGCTGTTAAGACACCGGGATCGTTTCCATTTGTCAATTTACATGAATGCAAATGTATTATTATGAAATACAAAACAAGAATACTAAAACAAAAGAAAAAAAAACAAAAATGGTAGAATAAATTAAACCTTCACAAATATTATACTGTTCCCTTCGGCAAATATCAGGCAAACATGTATGTATTTGTGTTACGCCGCTTGTGATACTCTTGTTGCGTCGTTGTGCAGTGGCTGCCGCCATGAGCCGATTACGCGACGGAGTGGCGGAGTGACATTTGATGCCGTGTTGGCTTGTACATTGTTGAATTCCCTTTTTGCACTACACACTAAAGAATAATAAAATTAATTGAAAGAAAATGCTATACATTATATTTCTATATTATATGTCAAAAAAAAAATAAATAAAAAATAATAATAATAATAATAATAATAAGAAAAAGAAGAGAAAACAACAAGCATTCCATGAACAACATAACTTTTATTGTTGTCACGTGTTCACTAACCTCTAATAAAAAAATAAAAAGAAAAATAATATATATTTATTTGTATATTTACTAAATCGCATACAACAACAAGGTGGAAGGAAACACAGCAGCACTACACGAATGGCATACAACTTACACTAAACACAGGGAAGCAGGAAAACTACAGGTTTCTTTTTGCTTTGTAAAGAATACATACGTATATGTACATAGTATCACATATTATAGTACACTTTTTAACCACATTAATACACAAACGAAGCCGTATGGCAAATTTATCCTAATTTATACTATACTTCAAAAATACATACACATATAATTAATTTACATATATAAAATTACTACTTTACATATTATTACTATTCTACACTAGTCGGCATAAATATTTTGACGAACCCTACTTTTGACTATCAGACTTTGCTATCCTTAATACCGTTAAATAGAGGTGCCAAAATGAGGCGCAAAGCAAAGAATCTATTTTTAGCTTTGTGCATGCCAAATTTTATTTCGTTTACCTTTTGCATTCTCTTTCTACTGATAAGAATGCATGCAGACAATGGCTTTTTGCATGGCATAAGTATTTTGACAGCATCGTTATGGAAATATTTTCTCACATTTAAGCACGCGACAATTAAAGAACTTCTGTGTTTAACTTTGAGCAATATTAAACGTTGTTATTTAAATAAAAAGTTATTAAGAATTATTAAATAACATGGGTAAAACTGCTGAACTTAGTTTGGTTACCAGATCCTTAATGGTAGCAAAGTTTAACGCTGGAATAGCAGTCAAAGACATTGCCGATGAGTTTAAGGTGTCGCGCCAAACTGTGCACTACCAAATTAAAAAATGTAAAAAGCATAATGACCTGCGTAATTTAAGAAGATCAGGTCCAAAGCGCAAAACAGATCTTAGTGAAGACCGAGTTCTTGTACGGGAATTTAAAAAAAATATTTTTCTAAAGCCCCAATCCGCAGCAGATCAATTTAATTTGACAGCTAAAACACCAATTAGTGAGCGCACAGTCCGTCGACGTTTAAAAGAAAGTGATTTCAAGACTTATAAAGTCAAGGAAGTACCATACATAACAAAAGCAAACAAGCTCAAAAGACTGGCTTTCGCAAAGGAATATGTCCAAAAGCCAAAGGAGTTCTGGAGGAGCGTTCTATCGACAGATGAAAGCTCCTTTGAGTATAACTCATCAAAAAATAAGTTTGTTGTAAGATTACCAATGGAACAAAGGCAGAAAAGGCGGCCCGTTTGCGAAAAAGTAAGCCATGGTGGAGGCTGTGTGATGTTCTGGGGATGTGTTGCGTATAATGGACTGGGTGACTTCGTTCCTGTCACTGGCTCAATGAACCAAGGCCAATATTTACGGATTCTAAATGATAACGCATTTACTTCTGGAGACAGGCTTATTGGTCAATCCTTCATTCTGCAACAGGATAACGCCCCATGCCACAAAGCCAAGATGATTACATCATATTTGAAGGATGTTGGTGTTACCACTTTGGACTGGCCACCTCAAAGTCCAGATTTAAATATAATTGAAAACGTCTGGTCTCTTATTAAACGTAAAAGAACAGTATCGTTGAATAAAACCAGAGAGGAGACAATTTTTGAGGTCAGTTCCCTTTGGGAACAGATATCTCCAGAGATCATCCAAAATTTAATCGATTCAGTACCGGGACGCCTGGAAAAAGTTATTAAAATTAAAGGAAATTATATATTTTACTAAATTCCTATTTTTTCCTTAGTTTTTTTGAGTTTAAACTTTGTTACTCACATTAAAAGGTACTTGTCAAAATACTTATGCCACGACATAAAAATTACTTTAGCTTATATTTTTGCAAGTTCATATGACAAAATGTTGAATTCATTATTTTAAAGTTTATATTAGCACTAAGTAATACAGAAAAAAAAATCATTGAGTTATATTAAACCATTGCAAAGTTACATACAAACTAGAACCATTTGTTTTTCGTCAAAATAATTATGCCGAATAGTGTATATACATTACATACGTACCATTACCATACTTCAATATAGCCAGTTTTTTTTTTCTCAATACATGTAAAACAGTCACCACTAGAAACACAGTTAGGGGCAGATTAGATCTAAAGAGAAAGACCAGCTCGTTCAATCCCAAAACAATATTCCTACAAACGCTATGGATTCCGGTAACGCATCAGGGCTACTAAGTCCCATCCTTGGCAATTCATCAACTCCCTCAAACACAAGCCTGAATTTACAACAACTACTTGCCCTTGTTCATCAACTACCCACCTACGAAGGCCCACCTGACAACCTTGATAGATTCATAAGTAGAGTAGATGTACTACTTTTGTCAGTCGGATCAGTAGACCAAGCAACTTGCGGACAGTACTTACTGGGAACTATCCGTGAAAAGATTAAAGGCAGGGCGGACGAGGCCCTGAGTGTCTGCGATGTACTCATCAGTTGGGATGATATCAAAGCAAACCTCAAGCGACTATACTCTAGCAAAAAAACAGAAGAAATGCTTGTTAGAGAGCTACATAATCTTCCGGACGGACTCAGTATGGGAAAACTAAATTACACAGCCACCAAAATAAGAAGCGAATTAATGTCCCTGGCCAGAGAAACAGACCCTAATGAACACTCACTCACAGCCAAACGGGACCAGTATGACAGATTCTGCCTAAATACTTTCTTAGTTGGATTAAAGGACCCACTTAGGTCAGCCATTAGGAATCAAAGACCAGAGACAATCGAGAAAGCGTACGAGTACAGGTCGAATTAAACTTCTCAAGAAACCTGAATAAACACCAAGAAAATCGACGACGCGACAGCTCGACATACACGAATCACCCATACGCGAAAGGACAATCAACCAATAATAACTCCAATAGACGCTACATATTAGGACAACAGAATTATAATAATGGCAACAACGGCCGCCATGTACCACGACATGATAACACCAACAACGACAATAATAGTCGCTTTACACAGCGACAGCAAAATTTTACCAACAATAATAATAGACGCTTCACAAGTCAATATAATTCTAATAACGATAGTAATGGTCGACACGATAGACAAACTTTGGGTAGGAACCCCTTCCCCAATAACATCAAACCAGAGCAGACCCTAAACCACCAAGGCAAGAACAACCATAATCCAAGCGCTCCCCTATGTAACATCAACGATGATGAAAATTTTCTACTAGAAGCCTCGGGAAACCAGTCGGTTACATAAGCAAGAAGAGTCACGGATCTTCCTTGCCATTTGTTTTCCTATCATCAAACTTCATGGTGTCAAAACCTCTCAAATTTCTAATAGATACTGGATCTACCTACTCATTCATAAACTCATTCATTATTAACGAAGACCGCATCAAAAAACTTACCTCCGATATAAATATCCACACTGTACTCAGTACATTCAAAATTCGGGAATATACAGATGGAATAAATTTCAAACAGTTCAAAAAAATACCCAATTTTAA